>NC_139985.1:1080991-1115991 GCF_963993115.1 Abramis brama
TATTTATTGCAAAAAGTATTTAGAATATTTTTAAATATTTGATTCTATTTCCATCATTTTGTTTTTATTTATATCATATTATATTATATTTATATTATTTATAATTTTAGTTATAAGTTAAAATTATATATACAATTTAAACAAATGAATGAATTTAAAATGTAAAAAAATATATTTTTATCATTTTATTTCATATTTATTTTAAAAAGTATTTATTATATTTAAAAATATATTATTCTATTTCTATCATTTTATTTAAAAATATTTTTAATAAATAACAAATATTTTATAAAAAAATATAAAGTATATAAATAAAAACATACATTTAATAATCCATCATAAAACTTTCTCAGCCCTTTTTCTTTTCTGCTGTGATCAAAGATGTTTGGATCAGGTGAAAAATAATAATGACCAATAAAATTAAATTATAGCTTAACATTTCACAACATCCCTAAAATCCCAATCAAAGTCCCTCACTACATTAATTCCCATTGAATATTCTCACATACAGTAGTTAAATGTGTATAAGTTTTATCATATTGCCTTTAAAACATGAAGGTCTGTTATAAATATTAAAGCCGGGCAACAAAAGATTAATGCACAGATGACCTTTACCTCCAGCGCCGAAGTTCAGCACATACTGTGTGAAGAGAGCGTCTAGCTCGTCATACTGGACCAAAGCGTCTTCAAACTGTTGCAGCATCTCGAACACAAACGCCAGCTCCTCCTGAACACACACACACACACAGTTTCACACAGCGTGTACGAATAACAAGGTCACATGAGACACAGCCATCTTCTAACCGTACACATACTGGGAACTATATTCTCTGAAGGTGAAGCAGTTGTAACATGTAAATAGGAAAATGTTGGTGTTATTTTGTCACTTATTGGGAGCAGTATGCTAGCTGGAGCCATTCACCTCCAGTCTTTGTGCTAAGCTAGGCTAGCGGTGGGTGCGTCAGACAGAGGCACGGAGATGAGAAGGGTGTGTGTGGACTTATCTAACTCTGGGGGATACGGGGAATAAGATAAAGTCCCAAAAAGTCGGCGTGTTCCTTGCACGGATCCAATATACTGATACACGTGTGCAACACTGAAAACATCTCACGCTTGAAAAGTTATATTGAAACGCTCACAAAGGAATCGATGAGAGGCACTGAATTTTTAACTTTATAACAAGTATTGGATTCCAGAATTGGAATTGATTTTCGATTCCTCAGCCAGTCACACACCTGGACCATGAAGTAGTCGCAGAAGCTCCAGCCGGGCTCGGTGCGCTTCTCCCGCAGCGTCCTCATCTCGTCCTCGAAGCGGCCCAGGTTCCTGGTGAAGGACATGAGCAGGAGCGTGCGCAGTTTAGTGAGGAACGAACTCCACGACTCCTGAGAGCGAGACGACTCCTTCAGAGGGTCCGACAGAGCCACACACCTGACACACACACACACACATTTACTCACAGAGCAGATCAATACACACAACACTGCCTGATAATCAATCAATAACACACATATGAGATGGTTAATCACATGCTTACAGTACCATGTTTAATTAAAGGCAGTTTACATGCTTTCATTGACTGTGGTTTCATCTGATTATATGGGCGGATCTGTTTTATAATTGTATTTATATTTAATAAATATATAAATAATCATTAGTCTCTGAGATATATTTCTCTCAGTGTCTCTGAGATATATTTTTTTATGATTTTTTTACATTTCAGTGTTTTTATTATATTATTATTTCTTTAAAATTTTATTTGTGACATTTTTATTTTTCAATATTATATTTTTATAATTTTGATTATATTGAAAAATAGTGTAATATAAATATAATGAATAATGTATATAAATATATAAAATATAATAAAAAATATATTGTACTTTTATTTTTTATATCATATCTAAAAATATGATAAAATATAATAAAACATAAAAATAGCTCAGTGTGTGTATGTAATTTTATCATTTTTTAATATTTTTTTAAAAAGTTTGTTACATTGTTATTTTTATTAAATTTTTTATTCAGTGTAAATGTAAAAATATTTAAATATAACATACATATAACATAAAATATAACATACATAAACATAAAATAGTATAAAATAAAATATACCTTTATTTATATATATATATATATATATATATTTTTTTTATAATTTGATTTATATTTTTTTTATATATAATCATATACAAATATATGATAAAACATAATAAAGCATTAACAATTTTTTATATATAGATTTTTTTTAAGTTTGTTACATTGTTATTTTTATTTACTTTTTTATTTTGTTAAAATATTTTTATATATATATATATATATATATATATATATATATATATATATATATATATATATATATATATATATATATATAATACAATTATTTTTCATTTTTAATAATTTGATTTATATATTTTTTTTAAACAACAAATATATGATAAAACATAATAAAGTATAAAAATAACGAGTTTAGTTAATCAGGACGATCATTTTAAAACGCTGTGAACGACTAATGACTGATTAATTGGATTATGTGTGATTATCCGTTCCGTGTGTGAGATGTGTGTGTGTGTGTGTAGTCATGAGAAGATCATCATCATCAGCACTAACGGTGTCTCGGGTCTCAGTCCCAGCAGCTGCTGGCGGGACACTGGGATCAGGGCTATTTCAGGAGTCGGCTCTTCACCTGTCGCTCTGTTTGTTGCAGAAGTCGTTGCGGATCTTGTCCACGATGGAGGTGCGCGGGAGGATGTTGGTTTTGTTCTTCTTCTTGTTGTCACTCTCCACCACAACGATGAGCCAATCGACCGAGCCGTGGAGACGTAGGACACCCTGCCAGCGCTGCATGTCCTCCTTAACCGACGCCTTGTACACCTCGGTGTCCTGATACACACACACACACACACATACCAGTATTATACATTATTTCTGAATGTAATAACGAAACAACTTGTACTCAAATCTAAGCAAATTGTGTTTTTTCTCTCCAATTTTGACTCTGCATTATTTAATTTCCAGAATATTAGAATTTCTGGATAAAGTGTGAATCAACATTTTGTTGTTTCAAATAGAGACGACATCTACGATTCTGAACAGACAACTTAACAAAATAGCATGTAATTTACTAGAGTTTCTGACAAAATGTTAATTGCTGCAGACTATTTAATGTTTGATTATTACTTTAAAGAATTGGTTCGAGTAAATGATTCAATGACTCATTCCATAAAGAATTGTTTCATTACTGGATTAATCAGCATTTCTGAACAAATCTCTTGAGTTAATGATTCAATGACAAATATATATATAACAGTCACTTGTCGCCACCTACTGGTGTAACGATGTAACTGATACAATCTTTATCTGGAGCATCAGGTCACTTTCGAAAGGTGATTTGCAGTATTTTGATCTCTACCGTAGACATCAGTGTTTATATCCGAACTATAAACTTTTATCCCAGAACTTCACTGATCATTTCAACAAGAAAAAATAATTAAGTCCCAGGATGCTGCACTCAACGGTTACAGCTTTGAAGTCTCCCTGTGGTGAAAATCTAGCTTTTAATGTTGTTTATGTGTCTATGTGGTGTTTTTAATCTGCTTTAAGACAAACCATGTGTAAATTCATAAGTCGACTCCATTGCTGAGTATTTCCTCCTTAAAACTGCAGTGAACCAAAGACAGTCTCAAAAACACGCTTTGAAATCGCTGGTGTTTCTGACGTCACAAACTACCTTGTAACCAATCAGATCAACGTGTGATCGTCAACCAGTGGATCTCTGAGCTGAGTGAGTGAGTGGAGGCGGGGCTCATTTGCATATTCATAGAACCACACATACTAAATGAGGCAAGGGTGTCGAGTTACATTCAAGATATTTTAAGACATGAAGGCATTTTTTCAAGGAAAAAACTTTTAAATATGTCATTTTGGTGATCAAAGACGAGTTTTAAGGCATAAAGTGATTGACTACAGGGGGACTTGTTTAGCAGCAGGAATGAGGCTGTCCGACTCTGATCGTACTCTAGATAGAAGAGTGCATAGCGCACAGAATGTCATGTGGGACACAACTATGGTCTTGTTTCAGATCTGAGACTCACACAGCAGTCGGTCCAGTAGATGTGCAGGAAGGGGAACGTTAACAGCGCTTTATTTCCCTCTTTAGGAAGAAGTTCCTCCTTAAACTGGACAAAATTAGCCTCCAGGTAGATCATCTTTGGTGCTCGTCCGTAAGACCTGAGACGAGAAACACACACACACACACACACACACACACACACACACGCACACGCACACAGGTTAAATCCAGCACACACACTTGTGCTGTTCTCAACTGAAAACAACTGATTATTGACATCAGCCGAACATTATTCTAATGTGCTTTTTCCTCATGTTCATCATCTCTCTTTAGTGTGTAATGTTGGTGTTCGATCATGAAGAAGCTGCAGTTCTTCTCTATATCAGTGTCAGTGCTCCTGAACTCCTGAAACGCCTCCATTGTAGTCTTGAGTTTCTTCCAGGAACGAACACGTCACAATATTCCTCATTATAATAATTCATACGCAGAATAAAGGGGCGGGGCCTGGTTGAGTTAGTTAGTAGTGTGTTAAACTGGCGGCTATGAAAAGGGGCGGGACATTTCCCAAACACACTCGAAGCGCTCGACCAATCACAACACACTGCTCCAGCCGACCAATCAGAGCACAGTGTGCTTTTCAGAAGGAGGGGCTTCATAGAGACAGGAAGTAAACAGAGCGTTACTGACAGACTGGGAAGGGAGGAGCCGCAACAATGGAGAATATGAGGAGAATAATCAACATTCAAGCAGGAAAACCTGCTCTAGTAGAGCCTGAAGCAACATCAATACGGTGCAAAAGGGCACAATAGGTCCCCTTTAAAGGGATGGTTGATTATGATTTGACTTTTCTAACTTTAGTTAGTGTGTAATGTTGCTGTTTGAGCATAAACAACATCTGCAAAGTTACAACGCTCAAAGTTCAAAGCAAAGGGAGATATTTGCTTTTAAAGAAATCGCTTTTTAAGGACTACAACAAACGGCTGGTAGAGACTACACCACATTCCTCCCGGGTTAGTGACATCACCAACCCTAGAATTTACATAAACCCCGCCCCCTGAACACGATTTATAGATTATCAAGACAGAATATGCTAATCAATGACTAGAAGATAACTACACATCAGCTTCATAAACTCATCAACTATCCATTCAGAAATGTCCTGTTGCTTCTACATGTTGTCTCTTCTTCTCGAGTCTCTCCATCATTGTCTGACTCCGGTTTGAACATAAAAGGCTAAAAGTTTTTGAAATTTTCAGTGCGTGTCTGTGTGAGTGCAAGCTCTTGAAGCTCCGCCCCCTGTGCCGGGAGCAGCGGCTCATTTGCATTTAAAGGGACAGACACAAAATGGTGTGTTTTTGCTCACCCTCAAAAATTGACAACTTTAACATGCTATATACAAATATCTGTGGGGTATTTTGAGCTAAAACTTCACACACACACTCTGGGGAAATGAAAGACTTATTTTACATCTTGTGAAAAGGGCATTATACCACCCCTTTAATCAATCCCTTCTAAATGCATTTCTTCTGAACACAACATGAAATCAGTTGAGTCAAATGACAGATATAAAGACATATTGAGACAGTTCCAGATCTGGTTCTTTCAGGCTGACGGTCTAAACAGGAAGACCTTGACGACTGGATTTCCGTCATTCCTTCCAGTTCTGAAAGATCATGTGACAGAAATCACTTCCTTAATTCAGAGCTACACAACAGAACGGCACCTCATCACACCACAGCTGAAAGGCTTGACCTGAACAACTAAAGACATGAATCATGGGAGATCACAGCTGAGTTTCACCGCACAGCTCCGGTGGATCGGCTTTAGATGCGACATTAACGCCCTGGAGGAGGATAAAGTCTCAAGAGAAGAAAGAAAATACTCTTTTGTGACTCTCAAACAGGAAAGAAATATCTGATATCCTCTCTTCTCATCATATCTGATGTGTGAGGGCTGGTTCACACAGAGCGTGTTTTCAACGAAGCTCATGGTTCAGTTTAACAAACACATAAATTGCAAGAGCTTTTCTCCAAACCTCCAAAAAAAATGTTAAGAGGTTGGATTCAGATTCTTAAAGGGCTGGTTCGGAGTAAAATCAACCTAGGGTCCTTTGCACCATGACCTCGAGCCGAACCCCCCCCAGAAGCCTTTTTCCCCTTGGATGAACATTATTAAAGTTAGAGCTTATTTAGAGATATCAGCCGGATGGTTTAGTGCAGGCGCTAATGGATCCAAGGCTGTATCTGGTAAATTACCGCACTAATAATGCCCAGAATGGACCAAACTTCTACAGAAGCACAAACAGGTTCTGTACTCATAAAACAAGGCATTGGAAAGTTTGTAAATCAGGAGTTTATTTAAATAACACTTGCCTGATGGCTAATGCTACCGCTAACCCGGACGTCGACGTCACTTCAGGGGTTTGGGAAAAGCACGTAAAAGTCCTGGCAGAAAGCGATCATAAGGATCTAGTGTAGCCATCAGGCAAGTGTTATTTAAATAAACTCCTGATTTACAAACTTTCCAACGCCTTGTTTTATGAGTACAGAACCTGTTTGTGCTTCTGTAGAAGTTTGGTCCATTCTGGGCATTATTAGTGCGGTAATTTACCAGATACAGCCTTGGATCCATTAGCGCCTGCACTAAACCATCCGGCTGATATCTCTAAATAAGCTCTAACTTTAATAATGTTCATCCAAGGGGAAAAGGCTTCTGGGGGGTGTTTGGCTCGAGGTCATGGTGCAAAGGACCCTAGGTTGATTTTACTCTGAACCATCCCTTTAACAGTAAACTAAATAATCATCAGCAGAACTGTGCATTATGCTTTGCTTTCACACTCGCATGTTTTCTGATTAAAGTGTAACTCTCGCCAAAATGCAACCTAGGGTCTTTTTGTTAATCTACCCGAGGCAAACTTTCGTTTAAAAGCATAATTAGAATGGAAACGCCACTTTTAAGTTTGACCGTATTTTCGTTTTCGGTCAAATTGCCTTTTGAATGGGAGTGAATGGGGCACTGCTATGATAGCATCAAAATCGCTATTTTTAAAACACTAAGAAGGCTCGACACAACATGAAACTTTGCTCGAAATATCCATGAACTTTGCCTCAGACGGCCAAATCGCGGTGAAAATCGCACAGTGTGCACCCGGCTTAAGGCATGAAGATATTAACATATTATAAACAGTAACAATCATGATTTTTTTGTTGCTTTTTTTGCTGCTTGTGAAAAGCACTGTGCAAAACAATAGGATCCTCCAATCATTTAGTGCGCTTAAGCCCCGCCCCTTCAAGCTCACGCTCATTTGCATACAGGTTTGAGTGCCACGCCCACAACTCAACATCCAATCAACAACCGATGCACAGAACCAAACCCCACCTTACATTGATTCTTTCTGATAATCTGTTAAACTCGATTGTGCATCACAAGATGAAAGATCTGATGCCAATAGAGCATAACCCTATATAATAAAACATCCGCTGTGCAGTGAGAGATTATCCGTATCTCACCTCCTCCACTCCATGGGTTCTCTGGGCAGCTGTTGGGTCAGTGAGTTGTACAGGGCCGTGAACAGGTTCTGATCGCCCGCACCTGCTCAACACACACACACACACACACACACACATTACCACCTCATGTTTGTCACTTATATTTCACCGAGAAACTGCTAACAAAAATCTACAGTGCTGCATTCTTTATTTATACATGTTTGTTAATGGTCATGTATCATTTAAAGCAATTTCAAAGAAACACTGTTGATATTTGAAATCACAAAAACATACACACCCCTATAGCCCCGCCCCCAAATTCACGAACACGCTTACGCCCGTTTCACACATCCTCCGCGTGCAGTGCGTATGTGGTGCAGTGTTTTCACATGTGCTGCGTTTGCAGTGCATAACTAATCCGCGGCTGTACCACAAACACATACTTGCTATTTTTATTTCAAATCCAGAAGTTATCTGCAACTTTTATTAAAAAAAAAGTTTTGTCAGCATTGCGATTCTCTTTGTACACATATACACTCTTTAAAGGTCCCGTTCTTCGTGATCCCATGTTTCAAACTTTAGTTAGTGTGTAATGTTGTTGTTAGAGTATAAATAATATCTGTAAAATTATAAAGCTCAAAGTTCAATGCCAAGCGAGATATTTTATTTAACAGAAGTCGCCTACAGCGAACGGCCCGTTTGGACTACATCCCTCTACTTCCTTCTTTAATGACGTCACTAGAACCGTTTTTTGACTAACCTCCGCCCACAGGAATGCTCCCTCAACTCTACCGAAATTCATTTATGTACTTGCGCACTTCTTATAACTTACTGTGTTTACTCAGAAGTAAAACTGACGCTTCATCTTTTGTGTGATGTACAATAAACTTTATTAAACTCATCAGTATATGTTTGATCATCATTCGGACCTGGTCCGAAACAGCAGACTTGTAGGCTATTAATAAATAATGGATACGTACAAGCAGATGACAAATACGTTATAATAACCGTAATTAAACTACTAAACTATACCTGTTCCATCTCTATACAGCACTCTGACTCTGTAGGCATTATTGTCCGACTCGAAATGAACACCGTTACTGAGAGTTTCTGATATTATCATCATTCCGTGAGATGAAATAGTCCTGAGAGACTGAGCGCGAGCTCATGAAGCTCCGCCCCCTGGGTCGTCCAGCAGCAGCTTATTTGCATTTAAAGGGCACACACTAAAACAGCGCGTTTTTCTGAGCCCCAAAAAATGACAATTTAAACATGATGTAAAAAATGATCTGTTGGGTATTTTGAGCTGAAACTTCACATACACACTCTGGGGACATCAGAGACTTATTTTACATCTTGTGAAAAGGGGCATAATACGGGACCTTTAATGGACGTATGCACGTTTAAACACAATTTAAACAACGTAGGCTTATTATTCCATGCATTACTTCTACTTATATTAAGTTGCTCAAGCAAGTGGTCAAATATTTAACCATGTACTTATATTAAAATCGCAAACATTTTAAATTAAAACTTAAAATTGACAAAAACAGCCGACTCTCATGCCTTTTCTTTTGCATTTAAATTTTAATACAATAGATCTTGCATGTCACAAAGAACTTGTTTTTCCACCTCCACGAATGAAACGAGTGTTGATCATTATGTCGCCTTGTTGAGGTAAATTATATTTTTCTTTGCTTTACCCCGGTCTTAAAGTAAAAAGATGACTGTGAAAAAAAGTAGTATTTATTTTACATTTATGGTGAAATTACTACATTTTCAGGTCAATCTGTGTTCATTTTGACCACGAAACATGCGCTGTCACTTTAATTCAGCGTTTGCAGCACAGCAGAAATAGAGCTGCAAACGCACTGCAAACGGAGTATGTGTGAAAGGGGCGTTATGCAACATAGGCCCCTCCCTCCTAGTGAGTTGACACACCCCTTCATGCTGATTGGCTACAAGTGTGATTTGGTGCTCTGTCCAACAGCGTTTCTAAAAAAATTTAAAAAATCGCTTACTGCCCCTTTCATACAATTATGAGCATAAAAAACATTTCAGTTTCTTGAAATAAAAACAAACGTTCCCTGAAATAAAATGTAAACATTTAAAGCATTTTAATTCAGCTAGTTGTTAATTGTCTTAATTAGTTTTAGTTGATGTACTTAATTATATAAAACTGAAACAGTTTAGAGTTTAAATAAATAAATAAATTACAATTCACACACAGCAGCTGTGACTGATATTCACTTACTGAAAAGTACTGTTTCCGTATCAGGTATCAGAAGATAGTACTGTGGTATTTTGACATATAACATGATACTAAATACTTAATGTAGCTGAAATTTACAGGTAGATATTTGCCAATATAGACATATGTCATAATTATATTCATGTTTAGGAAACTCACTAGTAGGCAGCCAATGAACTGTTAGTTTGGGCTGAAAACATTAACAAATGAAACACCAGAAAATACTGTGCTAAAGTGACTGTATTTGAAGGCATCAGGACGAATGATTCTGATTTAAACCGATTCGCTAAAAACATAATTAAAACCGATTCATGAATAAGAACCGATTCAGAGGAACGATTCGTTCGGTTTGCAGCCAGGTTTCACATGCAATGTCCCGCTGAAAGCAATGTACAACTCATAATCTTTTTTTAAAATCCCTGATATTTCCAAGCTGACAGGAGGAATATTATGAATCAGATGTCAGTGTGAACCATCACAACACACCAAAACACCGCTGCAGTCGAGCTGACAGTATTATGAGGGTTATAACATCGACTCACAGGTCACTATGGGTTTGTTCTCCATCGTGTAGATGATGGGCTTCTCCTCATGGGGCTCCATGGGTTCCGTTCATCAGCATCAGAGTAATCGATCACATTCAACACCGCTGATGTATCGATGAGGCCCCTTCAGTCTCCATTTCCTATCTGCTGACACTGAGTGACGACTTCCGGCCCGCGTCACGGCCATACAGGAAGTCCACCACAAAAGACTTTTACACTAGAAAATATGAACGATGGTGATATATATATATATATATATATATATATATATATATATATATATATATATATATATATATATTTATATATATAAAATATTCCCAAAGGATTCCACCCAAAATAAGCCTGTACATTATTTATTTTTGTAAATGGTCATGTATCATTTAATATACACATCAGGTTTTTTATAGTTAGCTGAAATAAAAACTAAAGCCGTGAGAAAAACATTTTCGTTACCTGAAAGAGAATAAACGAAAGTGAAATAACGTATTTTATTATTATGTTAATTTAGTGTGACTACTAAAATAACAAAAAAAAAATATACAGGCATTAAAAAACTAATAAAAATGACAAAACGCACAAGGTTGCTAAAACTTTTATTAAACTTAAAATGAAAACGGAAAATGTATTTTAAAAAAATTCAATATAAATAAAACTATAGTAGTGATACTAACTGATACAAGAGGTTGCTTTTGTTACATGATGTAATTTATATGTCCATATTTCTTGTCAGGTGATACAAATCATACAAAGAAACAGACATGAATTTATTGTTTTAAGTTTAGAGTTTGTGTGAGGGAAAATATAACAAAGTAACCTTCATTAATTCCATGATTACAGGCCAGATTTTAGAAAACATAATAAACTGTAATGTCAAATTAAGTCAGTGTAATATATATTATTTATTTATAAATAAATATCATAATAATTTGGTTTTATTAATTTATTTTCATGTTTATTTTGTACATTTTTCTAGGGTCCCCAGGTTGAAACCCAAATGAGGACGTATTTTGAAAACCTTTATTTTGAAATCTGCCACAGAAGCCGCCATGTTCTTATGAGCGCGCGCTTCACAGGTCACGCCGCAGCACGAGCGCCATTACAGGTCCCGCAGTCATGCGCGCGTGAGGCAGAAGGCCGCGAGACGAATGATAAAGAATCCATTGAGGCGAAATCGAGTAAAATCGCGTTTCTACCGCACGGATTTAAATGTCTTTCGATTGACGTTCACCATCATCAGATCGGAGCCATAATGACGTCCAGCACCAATGTGATCCAGGTGACGAACGTGTCGCCGAGCAGCACCGCGGAGCAGATGCGAACCCTGTTCGGCTTCATCGGAACCATCGACGAGCTCAAACTCTTTCCACCAGAGTGAGTAGAAATGTGTTTCAAATCACTCCGTGTTCAATATAGAGAACGTTTTATACACGTATACGGCAGTTCGGATGTATAACAATTCCATAATGTTGTCTATTCAACCCGATTATGTGCAAAATATACATATTCATAGGCACAAAACAACCACAGTTTAGCTCAATCTATTCTCGCTAGTGTAGATAAAGCACACAAACTACAACACAAATCCATCCGTTAAGTTTAACCGGTTAAACGGGTCATCGCTTGTTCATTTGTTTGAGTAATATCGTTCGTTTATCTCCAGTTTGTCCACGTGTGAGCGTCAGCCCTCGTTATAATGATTTCTAATGATTAATATAATAAAAGCAGACGCATATTTTACAGTTTGGGTGCAGTTTTTACAGTAGTGGCGCTTTCTTGCATAAAGGAGCCGTGACGTCACGCACGTTTATCTGCGTCCGCGCGTCATTACGTAAGCACGTTTCCGCCACATTATCCTGCTTTGCTAAATGTTAGTTATAACAATGTAATGTTATATAAAAGTCGAAATTATGGCAAAAAGTTGAAATTGACATACTAAGGAGCATTTCACGCAGAGCTGCACTACTTTTCCGTTGTTTTTCAATGTAAACGCGCAAAACGGACGTGTTTTTGCGCTCAAGTCTCGCGTTTTTTGCAGTCTCGTGCATGAAATCGCGCTTTCAAGTTAAAAATAAGTTTTTGTTGTTATAACGCATTTCTAGACCTTGATCTAGACGTGTTCTGTGTGAACCAGCCCTAACTCATAATCATGAGATTTAAAATGAGAAATTATGAGTTATAATGATTATATTTTTATCTTAATGCTGTGGAAATGGGCTTCCATAGACTTGTACATGCGCACTAAATGACATGCACTGCGTTTGAAATCGCATACTGAGTAGACACTACTCTTGACCATTAAAAAAAAAGTACTTTCTGTATAGTATATGGGTAGTATGAATGAGGTGCAGACGAACTACATCCGCCGTTTTGTTAGTCACATGACCTACCAGCGTCAGTTGCGCCGCTTCACCACCATTCATAAATCCTCTCCTGTGGCCTCATGGGATAGAAAAGTGTCCATCGAGTACACACTTCAGAATCCCGCCGGAAGTAGTAAGTCATCCGGGGACGAGCAGAGAAGTATTCAGTATCGGACGCCACAACCACAGCTCATTTCTAGGCGTCGAACTACATTTCGACTCAGTAAATGTTGATTTCACTGCTCAGGCAGGCAGAATGCAGGGTTCTCCAGTAGCTAACTTCTGTTCTGTGCTTTTGTTGTTTTTCACCCATCGAAAAACATCTGGCGTCATCATATCTGCAGCGAAGGTAGGCCGCTGGTGGATCTGCTCTGAAGCCGGCAGATCTAGAACTGAGCCGGATATCTTGGATCTTTATGACATGCCGTAGATGATGATTTGCTCGAACATGATGAATATTTCTCTGCGGTGTTTGAAAAACTGCAGGAGGTGTGTGATCAAGTGTGTGTACATCTTGCAAAAGCATCTATATTTTCTTTCAGTGATTCTCCCTTGCCTGTGACTTCACGTGTATGTTTTGTAAAGTTCCACGAGCCGGAATCAGTCGGAGTTTCCCAGCATCTGACCAACACGGTCTTCGTGGACAGAGCGCTGATCGTCGTCCCCTTCGCAGAAGGTTTGTGCCGTTCATGTTCACTTTCAGACACGTGATCGATCCCTTCACAGTGTAGACGACGGCATTAGTGCAGTGAATCCCAGCGGCCGTCGCTCAAACCTCAACGTAGACGTACGTGTGATTGTACAGTGCCGTTCAAAAGTTTGCGATCGGTACGATTTATTATGTTTCTGAAAGAGTCTCTTCTGCTCAGCAAGGCTGTGTTTATTTGATTGAAAATACAAAAAACGGTAATATTGTGAAATATCGTTTCAATTTAAAATCACTGTTTGATTATACAGTAAAGTGTAATTTACTCCTGTGATCAAAGCTGAATTTTCAGTGTCACATGATCCTTCAGAAATCCTTCAGATGTGGTAATTTGATGCTTAAGAAACATTTATGATTATTATCAGTGTTGAAAACAGGATTCTTTGAATATAAAAGTTAAAATCTGCATTTAAAAAAAAAAAAAAAATCTTTTGTAATATTATAAATGTCTTTACCGTCACTTTTGATCAATTTAATTAATCCTTGATGGATAAAAGTATTGACTTTAATCAATACTTTAATCACATCACTGCAGTCTTGGTGAGCATGAGAGACTTCTTTTAAAAACATTAATAATCATACTTTTGCACGGCAGCGTATATTTCAGAAATATCAATGAGATGGTTGGGAATGAACCCCCTGAATGGCAGGAGCTCATGTTTAACTCATTGCCTTTCCCAGTTTAGTTTCATTTTTTTTGTTAAACTTTTCTCTTTGTCATTTGTGTGTGTGATTTTTATAGTGAACAAGGCAATTGCAGAGCCGGCAGATGTCTGAGTGTGACCCTGTAGACAAATAAAAGCGGCCAGCCCACGTGTTTCCCTGCTGTAAACTATAATCCTCTCTCTCTTGTGTCTCCAACTGAATTCACTCGAGTTCACAGACAAAGATCGATCGATCTAATCATGCAAAGCACAAATGTTTAGGCTCAAATCCTTGTTGGTTTCTACATTTCTGATTGAACTGCATGCTAATCAGACACGAGATAATCTACGGTAAGACGAGATGTAGCGCATTTCTGCATGAGTGTTTATGCACACATATATGCACACTATCAGGCTTTCCTGTCCGTATTATGATATT
Organism: Abramis brama; assembly: GCF_963993115.1. Classification (NCBI taxonomy): domain Eukaryota; kingdom Metazoa; phylum Chordata; class Actinopteri; order Cypriniformes; family Leuciscidae; genus Abramis; species Abramis brama. Next base: position 1,095,503 of record NC_139985.1, read on the forward strand.
AGTCCAACCTCCCTTTTTGAGTAAGAAACAGTCTGAGAATGTTCTTTTGTTCCTCTCCACATGACTGAAAAAGGCCTGAGACGCTTTTTAACGGTCGTTTCTGTTTTTTGTTGTTGTGTTTTCCAGTTCTTTTCCCTGGTTCTGCAAGTCCTGTAAACCAGGCCCAGCAGAAAATGCCACCCAACAGTTTTGTCTTCTGCAGCTTGTCCTGTTTCTCTCTCTCTCTCTCTCTCTCATCTCTCTCTCTCTCTCTCTCTCTCTCTCGTGTGTGTGTGTAAGTGATGATTGAATTGTTTGAAGTGAGATATGAATTTCAGAGGCGCTCGCCCAATGGACTCCATGCACTCACTAGACATTCATTTGTCATTTAACTCTAGATATTTTTTTTTTTTTTTACAGTCTGTAGTTGAGTTTAAAATGGGCTTTTGCTGGAAGACGTCTTTTTTTTTATAATAATGTGTCTCAATCCAGCACACACATTCATTAGATAGACGAGTTTAGATGTGCTTGAAAAGGTAAAGGCAGTTTTAGCTCTCAAATAACCAGCAAAAGCCCCCTAAACAAATGTTATTTGCATTAGTCATGGTAAGTCACACCATCAGTGGATTAATAAACTTGTCATTTGATGCTGACACCCAAATCATAAACTCTGTTTTGTCTATCTTGATGTCTCTGTGTGCTTTATAGCGAAGCAGCCGACCTGAGTCGCTTGTTCATTATACAACTTATGAAACTTGAGAGCACATCCCAGTGGAGATCCGGCTGTGCTTGCTTACATTTGGTTCATGACTTAAAAAATCAAGTTCAGGTGATAACATCTTGGCAGTGTGTCTAGTGTCATTTCCTTTTTTGTAGTATTGTGCACTTCATGCTTTTGTTAAGGGACCTCATGTGTTAGCTTCCTCTGAAAAAGCGAGTACTGATGTCAGTGCAAATATAGACTTGGAAAAAAAAAGGGGTCTGTTTGTTTGTGTGTGTGTGGTGCGAGAGCCGTGGCGTGGTTTAACTGTGGCGTTTCTGTCCTGCAGGAGTGATTCCTGACGAGTCCAAGGCTCTGTCACTGCTCGCTCCAGCCAATGCCGTCGCAGGATTACTGCCAGGAGGCGGACTCCTCCCGACGCCCAATCCCGTCACATCTGTGAGTGTGCTCCATTTAACCATCATGGAGTGAAAGTTTATCATTTTTAATCTTGGCAATTTACACATTCACAAAAGGGGTGACCTGTACGGATCAGCTCCCCACGGTTCAGCACGCATGTGATTCGCGGATTAACTGCTAAATTTAACCATCATAAAGTGAAAGTTAATAATTTTGTTTTGTCTTGCCAATTTACACATTCAAACAATTTTAAACGCAGAAGAAGAGGCGAAAATCGGGACTCGCATGTTATCTGTAGAGAGAGAGAGAGAAAGCGCTCGAACACCACATTGATTCCTCTTTCGCGTTTAATCAACGTGTGACATCACTGGTATCACCAGTGTTTTTTTTTTTTTTTTAATTAATCGCTGATTTAAAGGCAAAAGTCAAATTTGCAATCCGCCCCCGAATTGGTGCTCATTTGAAAGTGAAACTAAAATCCGGGTGCGGCGCAAGTGTTTTTCCATAGTAATGAATGAAAACGCTCGCTCTGTTCTGCCCGTAGAAAAATGTTGCATTTTAGTTTCACTTTCAAATTAGCACCAATTCGGGGGTGGATTGCTTGAATGGGGAGTTCATTAGCCTATTATTCTTAATGAAAAAATGCGCTTTTACATTTTGCTTTGACACCAAATATTCCTCCATCTTGTCAGTCAGTTCCTCACTCGTGATAAATGGAATTGGACTCATGTTGCTGATCTGTAGTTAGAGAATGGTGTCTGTTCTCTAACTGAACTTAATAATTTTATAAAAGAATAAAAAAAATCAAGTCGACAGTAGGTGGCGGTGGGCAAGTGATGTAACCGGTGTTGCTTCTGAACAGTCAACGCCATCTATCGTAGCAAGCCTAACGCCCAATGGAAACACGTCAATTTCACAAAAACTCCCATTTAGCTTAAAGTTTACGCTCGCATGAGGAGGTTTCAGGCAATTCAAAAAAGGAATATTTCGCAAAACTGCTGTGGAAACAGTTTTTGTGTATTTACAGGTCACCTGACGTAGATGATGCGTTATGTTTAGACAGAAGACGAGATGGAGTTCTTTATTAAACTCATAAAAGACAAAAGTATTACAGGAATACTGGATTCTAAACCTCTAAATAGTTTTTATCGACATTTAGAAAAAAAACGCAAATCTGTAATGGAAACGTGTCTAATGTAACGAGACGATCGCCCTCTTTGGACTATAATGATGTTGATGTTTTGTCAGATTGGTGGTGTTTCTCTTGGCGGTCTTGGAGGGCCGAACTTGGACCCCATGGCAGCTCTTGCAATGGCGGCGCCCAACATAAACCCTCAGGTTTGACATCTTTCAGCTCCTTCAACAATAGACCAGATATGCTTCACTCTTTCACTAATCTTTGTGTTTTTCTTCTTAGACTTTGTCGGCTGAGCAGCTCATGAAGCTTATGGCATCCATAGACCCCAAGTAAGTCCATCAATATCATCTAGGGCTGTATGAAAGCAGATTTGTTTTATTCTGGATTCTTTTTCCCCCCGGTTTGACAGACAAAGATTAATGCACTAAAATGCATGTTTGAACTGATATCAGTGTCACTGTTTTGTCTTAAGATGAACACCAGTAATGTTTATAAAAGCTACTTAAATGTCTTAAGGATTAATCTAAGCCCTGTCTGTGAAACCAGTCCTATTTTTATTTATTTTAATGGTTAGATTCAATTTTAGTAATCTAAAAAGCATGTCTAAATGATTGTATTCCTGAAACGGACTACAGAATATTTTTCTCACAAATTCTTCAAGTGAAACCAAGCTCTTATTTTGGCTGGTTGTACCCTGTCATTAGACGGCTCTACTCGTCTCATTGAGGTTCAGTGTGTTCTCATCGGTACATTACTGTGATTGCAGGCTGAACCCTCTCGCCGCTGGGCTGAATCTGACCCCGGGACTGAAGGCGGACGCCTCCAATAAAGAGATCGAAGAAGCCATGAAGAGAGTGAGAGAGGCACAGTCTCTGATCTCCGCCGCAATCGAGCCTGGAAGTGAGTGGACAGACACTAGAGCAACTCTATATACAGTCAAACACACATTTACTCAGACACCTTCAACATTTCTCACATTATCACAGTTTATTCGCTATAGTTTAGAAAATGGTAATAAAATATGAGCAGAACTCAGTTGATATTTGACTGGTTTTGTCCGTCCTTCTGTTAGACTGTCTCACAGAGGAATTATGTTGAATATCTGTCAGCTGTTAAATTGAACTACACAATTAGATAATACCAGTTTAGCTCGACCAATCACCAAGCAATGCTTCATTTTGTTCAGTCTGTGTGTAAAAAGAGCATTAGCAATTAAAGAAAAAACACTTGATCAGGTCAAAGTGTCAATCATTTTTGGTGCCAAATGTCACTGGTAGTCGCTGTATGAAGAATATTTTGGGTGTAATATGTCAGTTTACTTTATTTTGCTCTCCTCACTCACATAAATGAACTATAGTGTCCTGATCACACTAGTAAAAAAAAAAGAAAAAAAAGATGTCTGAATAATTTTTGGTTCGACTGTATTTTAGTTTTAAATGAGGGCGCTGTGCTAAAGCGTTTGCTTCTTCAGGTAAAAAGGATGATAAACGTAAGCGCTCGAGATCCAGGTCCAGGTCCAGACGCAGGAGGTCCCGCTCCCGCTCCAGACACAGGTTCGTGAAGACGCTTTAATCAGCAGTTTAAGCTGATATTCATATCCAGTCCTGGGCTGATTTGAATATGTTGTGACCGTAGGCGCTCTAAGAGTCATTCTAGACGAAGGTCTCGGTCCAGGAGCAGGAGGAGGTCAAAGAGCCCGAGGAGGAGGAGGACCGATTCACGAGATCGCAGCAGACGCTCCAGGTCCAGGTGAGTTCATCATCAGGTCAAACTAGGGCTGCGTCTCAATTCGCCTACTTATACTACGCCCTAAAAGTCTACAGTTGCGGGTCTTTCATGTGGAGAGACTCCTCATATTAGGCTAATGCATAATGATGCATTTAAAAGTTAATGGCGAAACGGCTCTTTATAAAAGTCCACGTTATTACAGATGAAATATGACACTGATAACAATAAATACATTTTTTTTTCTATCAGGTTAAACTTTGATTAGTCACTCAAACCTTCATCTAAACCTCTCTCGGTCGGTCACACATCCGCCATGTTTATAACACTTTACTCGTGTTTGAAGTTACTCCTCCAAAGCGCAGTGGGTTGTGGTAATATTAGCTGTTATACACTTCGAAAATCCACCAGAAATAGATCATCCATGGACTTCTGGCACACTCTCTTCAACATACTATGCTTCGGGACACACTTATTCTAATCTCACACTGTTTAGGATGGATAGTGAGAACATTGAGACGCTGGGTATCGATTCAGATGATTCGGTTTCGATTCGCAAGCTCTCAATTCGATTTTGATTCTCGATTCAACTCAATGAATATAGATTTAATACAAATCCTACATTAATAAAAAAGAACAGTGAACATAAGTTTACAAGTGGTTAATTAATAAAAAATTAAGCCACAAAACATGAATTTTTTTGTTGGTACAATTGGGTACATTAATGGTACATTAAAACAGAACCCAACTCTATATTTCAAATGCATACAATGAATAGACAGGATTTTGATGCAAGATGAAAAACTGATGATTGGAAAAGTCAGAACAGTCGCACGCCTTGATCAAACGGGATCAGGTTATTTTATGTTCAAGATAATACACATAATATCTCACAGCATTCGCTGTAACATGAAGCCTGTGAGCAGTGGAGGAAAACTAATACTGGCTTTTGGGTGATAGAGAAATAAATATGGAAAAAATCGATTCATGGCCTTTGAGAATCGATTTTGAATCGACCACACTTTAAAAACGATTAATCGAAAAATCGATTTTTTTGCCCTGTCCGAAGTGAAACCATGTAAAATGTGCTTCTGGTTTCTCAGGGTTAGCGGTGCGATGCTAGTGGTCCATTTCCTCAAAGATGTTTGTGTTTTGTTTTTGATGTAGAGATCGGAGGAAGGAGGAAAAGATCCGAAAACGTTCAAAAACTCCACCGAAAAGCTACAGCAGCGCCAGACGGTCCCGCAGCACCAGCCGGTGAGTGTACAGCCCAACGACATTATGCTTTTTTTTTTTTTTTTTCAAATTCCGTTTTAATGGTTATTACATTTTAGTAATCAAAAACCCCCAGTTTTGATGCATCCAAATCATCTAAAATTAATGTGCATTTTCACATAGCGGGAAAAAAAAGTCCCGTTGAGTTTATTCAACCTTTTTTCACAAGTACATCTTGTGAAACTAAGGGTACGTTTACACTACAACGATGTGCTAAAAACGGAGAAGTTTTTCCTGTGCGTTTTCTGCATACAGATGATAATGTTGTCAATACGATCCCCACTCATACAGGTCCATGAAAACGACTAAAAACCGGGATCTTACAAGGTATTTAATATGCTCAATACTTAGGAAATTTAAGTCCTGGAAAACACTTGAAAACAGCCATGTGTATGAAGTACTTATTAATTATTAAAAGAAAATATATGGGAAATTTAGTGTTAATTTTATTGATTAAAAAAACAATCTTTTCACACAAAATCAAAGATGCAGTTCGTCTGATATAGTTATTTCCCATGGCTATGAGCGTGATATTGCTCGTATAAATATCCAAGTATATGATACAGCTTTTATTCTTCAGCTCAATCATAGATTCATGGGAGAAAAAAATCAGTTTCAATAAGGAAAGCAATATCTTTGTCATAGTATCCCTTCAATGGTTAGTTACCGCAGTCACTGCATCTGGTGCACTTTATCTGTTCCATTTTGTTTATTGGTTTATTTTTATCCATTTACCTTTTTTAGAATTTAAAAGATAAGATATTGTTTGATAAATGAGATCTCTGATTGTAGTGCTTGAATTTACTTTGATTTTACAGTATCTGTACGAACCCTGTATTCTGCTGCCAAGCCAGTAGATGGCGATGTCATTTGTAAAGAGATATTACACACCTATAGACTGAACACGTAACACGCATGTGCATGACGTCACCCTTTATCACAGATTTGCATTTTCGTTTAGGGTATCATTTAAAAAAAAAAAAAAAAAAAACTTGCACTTTGAAATCTGTTGTCGTGTAAATGAATGGCCAAAACGCATAAAAAGGTGTTGATAAAGTGCACCCCAAATTACTGTGGTCCACATCAGGTCAGAGCTCCTCTTGATCCAGCAAATGTTTCTCTCTCCAGCAAACGGCACAGGAGAAGTCGCAGCGTGACTCGATCACCAAAGAAGTCTCGATCTCCCAAGAGAAAACTGTCCCGCTCCCCGTCTCCTCGCAGGTAACACACACACACACACACACACACACGTCTCCTTTCTCAGACCCGCCTTAACCCCAAAAACCGCATGTTTCTCTCAGACACAAGAAAGAGAAAAAGAAGGATAAAGACCGCGAGAGAGACCGTGACCGAGACAGGAAAGACGATCGGGAAAGGACTCGTGAAAAAAGGGAACGTTCCACCAGCAAGAAGAGCAAAGACAAAGACAAGGACCGGGATCGAGACCGGAAGTCTGACAGTGAGAAGGGAGATGTGAAGGTACGATTAATGTTGGTCAGCCGTGACGTCATTCTGTTTTAGAAACGGTTTCTATTTCTGCCACGTCACGGCTTGAGCAACAAAATACAAAGTATGACCATTATAACCTCATTTACTGATTAAATGCTATATTTCATGTTAAAAGAATTGGCAACACCTTTACAATACGGATCATTAGTTGATGTGTTAATGAACATGAACTAACAATGAGCAATACATTTGGTATACTATTAATTAATTTTAGTTAATAAAAATCCAGCTGTTCATGTTAGTTCACAGTGCATTAACTAATGTTAACAAATACAACCTTTGATTTTAATAATGTATTAAGCATTTATTAATATTAATGTCAAAATGTACTAAGTATTGTTCATTCTTAGTTCATGTTAACTAATGAACCTTATTTACAAAGAATTTCATGCGTTTAATTATTTTGTGTGATATACACCTGCTCATTTCATCTGATTTGTTAAAACGGTTTCGTTTACACTTGCCCACATAAATGTGTCTCCGCAAAACGGATATAAATCCGATCTTCAATTCCCACGCTATATGCAAATTTAACGAAGTTAACGTCAGCGAAAGCAACAGATATGAGCTGTTTTTTGTTTTTTTTATCATCAGCTAAATTCAATAGGAGAGAGAGCGGCATCAGCACCGGTAAGAACATTTAGTCTCACTACTTTTAATGAAGAAGATGATTGTGTGTTAAGCGTCTGCGACTTGCTTTCTGTTTTATTAGCGGCAGTTTGCGCGTTGGCTTGCTAAATGCGTGTTGCGGTAGCGCATACATCTGGCTATAATATGTCCTATAGCCTATAACACGCTCATGTGTTTTTTTTCTAACATTTTGGGAGGAGTAAAGTTTACATATGGGGTTTCAACAACCAGATGCGTTCACACTTGTGCAGTTTCGTCTGGAACGTGTCTCAGACCTCCTCCTGATGTGGTTTGAGGGATCGGATTTAAATCCGTGTCAAAAGTGTTTGAGGGCATTTACACCTGATCTTGAAAATAAATTATAGGAAATTAGGTATTCTGTATTGAATTGTTTGTCACTCAGTATGTATTTTTAATGTTAAAATGGTGTAATATGTATGAATTCATATACTTATCCATTTTGATGCGAGGGTAGTACATTTGCATAGAAGCTCCACCCACATACTGTTCTGATTGGCTGTTTTTTTTGTCGCATTTGTTATAGACAAATTGCTTGTCGCTGGACTCTTGCCACATGGCATCTGATTAGGATGGTTAAATTTCTATTTTGTTAAAGTCCCCCTGTAGTCAATAATTGTATCCCTTAACTCATCTTTAATCACCAAAATTACATATTTAAATGTTTTTTCTTTGAGGAAAAATTTCCTCGTCTTAAAATATCTTGAATGTAACTTGACACCCTTGCCTCATTTAGTATACTCGGTTCTATGAATATGCAAATGAGCCCCGCCTCCACTCACTCAGCTCAGAGATCCACTGGTTGACGATCACACGTTGATCTGATTGGTTACAAGGTAGTTTGTGACGTCAGAAACACCAGCGATTTCAAAGCGTGTTTTTGAGACTGTCTTTGGTTCACTGCAGTTTTAAGGAGGAAATACTCAGCAATGGAGTCGACTTATGAATTTACACGTGTGTCTTAAAGCAGATTAAAAACACCACATAGATGTATAGAAGCCGGACGTATACAAACAGGGTCAGAGTTTGCAGATTATACCCAACCAAAAAATCCTCTGCATTCAATATTAAAGTGCGTTTACAGTGCAAGGCTTGTTGCTACTCTTTCCATTGTCGATTGCAATACCCGTTTCAACCACTAGCTGTCAACATTACATTCTGCACCTTTAAAACTGCTTCTGAATTCTGTATACCGCAGGTGACCAGGGATTACGATGAGGAAGAGCAGGGCTACGATAGCGAGCATGAAGAAGAGCGAGAGAGAAACTCGGACGCCGCTTCATCGCCACAGGTCAAAGAGGCTCAAGTAGACAGTGCCGATGACGCGGGTCGTGGCGAGTCGGACGGAAACAGCGAAGACCAGCGAGACGAAGACATGGACATGAGCGACTGAACCAGCCCTTTCCCACTGATCAGTGTTTGAGATGTATTGTTAAATAGAGTTTAGATGGAGGAAAGCTCGTCCTAGATCAGTCTAAAAACTTTCCCCTCTGAACTCGCTCATTCCCTTTTTGGTTTTTTAAAACTCTGCATCCTCAGAATCTGCTGTATTTACTGGTACATGCTCGTCTTAAAATGTTCTCTCCGATTTTATTGCTGTTTCTTTCGTCATGGATGATGTGGAACGGTGTTATACTGTAAATTTAGTGTAGAAAGTCGATTTCTCCCTGAAAAATACAACCATTCGCTGTGTCTGTTTGCAGTTTCTATTTAAAGCAATTACCCTGATTAAAAGTGCTTGGATAACATTGTCAAGCAGTGTTTTTTTTTCTTTTCTTCTTTTAATGATATTGCATTCGTTTTTTTATAGTTAGCCTCAGTTAGGTGGAAGGTGTTTTGTCTTTTTAAAGTTGCAGAACGTTTGTGAAACCACGTAAACTGGATTACTTTCTCTCGCAGGTCTTTCAACAGTCCAGCTGTATCTGCTGCGATGTGTTTATCTGTAGTGAACACACCGTCATCATAGACTGTAGTTTGCTAAGAAACTGATTTATCTGTACGGTTTGCAATGTTACAAAAATAAAACTTCATAAAAAAATTCCTGGCTCCCATTTTCTCCATGGCTAGGCATGTTAAGAAGAAATTATACACTCACCTTTGAGTCTGATTCCCGTTGTATCCAAAATGTTTTTGAAGGTCTTTTGTCTGCTTTCAATTTTTAAAGTCAAGAGCAACATTTTTGAGGTAATTGAATTCAAATATTCATGCGCGCGCACTCCAATCTAATGGCGCGAAATTCTGAGGTATGACTTTTCACACATTATAAAAACGTAATAACACAAGACTGGTTTAGTCTAATGCAAAAAGTTAACGCTACCTATATTTAAAAGAATTCAACAATAATAGGAGTCAAAAGTAACTTGACTCAAAGCTAACGAGTTCTATACCTTTACCTGAAAATTGCCTTCGCTTTAGCTACGAAAAATTAAAATAAGTCCTATACAATATACATAACATTCGGCACAGCAGAACCATATTAAAGTAATATTCATACTTAAGTTCTCTGAGGCGTACGAGTCGAATAATCAGCGGTCTAAACAGCATTCGTGGAATATCTTCCCGCTGAACGCCGCGATTGACCAATCAGAATCAAGTATTCTGAATATTGCCGCTGATATGTTTCTAGAACTACATCGAGAATTTTTATTGAACCACTTTTTAAATTTATTTCAATCTTCGGTTAATATTTCATCAGCTAATTTCTAAAACGACAACGTTTACTTTTAAGAACAATTACATGTGGATACTTAAAAGTGAACCAATAAAATTTTAATTGAGTAGCATTTTGACACAGTAGGCCCTACCCATAGTTTAGATATACAATAACTAATATTACTATATAATTACTATAAGACTCTGTAACGTTACCTTTTTTTCACCTGGGTTAGATGTTTACATCTTTAACATACACAGAAAACACCACCCTTGCCACCCCTCACGAGTTTGAATATCATCTTGCTAATAAAACAGTTTGACCAAAACAAGTCCTCACAAGAGATTGATACGTGGACATTTTATTAATTACAATTTGTCATGTAAAAGTCCAGCAGGTTCATACAAGGTTCCTGCTGTACATCAAGGAGTTCAATGCATCTGGGAGAAAATCTGAGTACTGAAGACATAAAGCAAATCTAAAAACAATGAAAACAAACACAGGGAAAGAAGCTGGTATTAAAAATAAAAAAGGAATACAGCAAAACACAAGAGTTTTCCACACTAGCCAGTAGTGGGTCATGGAAGTGTAACTTGCAGCTTGTTTCCATTCTGAAGAGGAAAAAAAAACTAAACACAAGAAACATAAAAATATTTTTTTTCCAATGGGATTTTGCTGGTGCAAACATTATAGGAGTTCCTTTTCCCTCGGCACACAGCAAACACATATAAAACACTCCAGTAAGATGTCGTTGCCGTCACAGTAATATCTCAATAAACATACTCGTCAGTTATACATGTCAATTATACTACATTGGAAAACATTTTTAAATTTAAATTATTTACATCCATCTATCAAGGTGAAAAAGTGAAACCAAACCGACGGGATGCAGCGGCTGAAAGTTCCTGCTACATTTACATCCGGCTCTGTACGTTCCTCCCGGTTCAGGAACACTAGTTATTAGGATGTGAGAAAGCAAAGTGAAGGAGAAAGTGACAAGCCCATTTCCCATAATGCAACAGAAACACAAGCTGGTATTTACACTGTAGAAATTACATATACATTGTATTCGGTGACAAACAATTCAAATCATGTACACACACACGCTTCTTTCCTAAATATACACGTTTCCTTTAAGTGAAGTATACAAGTTTGTAACAGTTGTACAAAGATATATATATATGAAAACGCGGCTTATGTAATAATTTATAATGCCATATTTCCTGCCAGTTACAGTGATGTGAAGTGTTTCTAGCGTATCGTATGTCCTGAGCTCCACACATCTGCGCTTCTTCCTTGTGAAACTCAGTTTTATCATGTAGTGCAGCTGCGAACGAGGAACCCGTTTTCCTTCAGCACGATCCCTTTGTGTCCGTGTTTACAAGTGTTTTCTACATGAAACTCGCTGGTCTCCATCCGCAAACGTCTCGGGAGATGGGAGGAGGTGGAGACGGGGTCGACGGGGTAAGTTGGGACAGCTCAGAGGTCTGGGAAGCGGCTGGGATCCTCTTTGTATTCGCTGGGAATCGTGAAAATGGACTGGTCGAACTCGTCGTAACGGAACTCCTGAAAGGTCACGGTGGCTGTGATGGTGGGGAAAACCGGGATGTCTGCGGGTGGGAATCACATCATCATCATCATCATCGTCGTAACATAACGCAGTGTGTTGGAATTAGAGCAAGTCAAATCGATTAATCGTAATTTAAAATATACTGTCTTTACATTAATTTGGAGATTAACAGTGAAATTATTACATTGTAAAATATATAAAAAACATAAAAACTTTTATTTTTAATTGCGCTTAAATCGCGATTAATCCCAGAAAAAATGTGTGATTAATCTAGTTAATTTTTTTATCGATTGAAAGCACTAATATATATATATATATATATATATATATATATATATATATATATATATATATATATATATATATATATATATATATATATATAAAGCTGCTTTGAAACAATCGATATTTAATATAATAATATATATTTACTTATATATTTATAATATAAAGCGCTGTATAAATGAAGCTGACGTTACACTGCCATTCAAAAGTTTGGGATCGGGATGATTTTTAATGTTTTTAAAAAGTCTCTTATGCTCACCATTTATTTGATCAAAAATACAAAAAAAACTATAATACTGTGAAAAACTATTACAATTTATAACAACTGTTTTCTATTTGAACATATTTTAATATGTAATTTATTACCTAAACATTAAACACTACCGTTCGTTCAAAAGTTTGGGGTCAGTACTTTTTTTTTTTTTGGGAAAGAAATTAATACTTTACTTCATCAAGGATACATTAAATTGATCAAAAGTGTGAGTAAAGACATTTATAATGTAATAAAAGAATATGATAAATGTGTCTGTTTACCTAATTTGACAGGAAATCCAGGTGGGAGTTTCATCTGAACAAATTCTCTGAGTTTATTAAAGTGCTTGAAGGGTGCGATGACCTCCAGAACATTTAACAGCCTGTAAAACAAGTCACATGAGACGTGATCATCAGTGAACATGCGGACGTCGACGGGAAGGAGCGCGGGACACTTACGACTCGATGCCCAGAGGGAAGTCTTGACTCATGGCCACCGTCGCCTTGAAGTTCTTCTTGCTCTCTTTACACACGAGCTCTCGGCCCAGATGAGGAGCCCTGCGGACACAACAGCGGAGATCGTAATGTGGACTCGTGCACTCTCTGTAAAGCTGCTCTGAAATGATGCGTATTGTGAAAACGCTCATATCTGACGTACTTTCCCGTCTCAGCGGTGATGTATTCCTCCCAGGAGATCGTGTTCGGAGACGGAGCGGTCAGCGACTGACGCCTCGTCGGCTATCAGGACACAGAGAGAGAAGACATTATTAAAGAGGGCCTATTATGCTTTTTACAGTTTTAACTTTCTTTAATGTTGCTGTTTGAGCATGAAAAAGAGTTCTCCTCTATATCAGTGTCAGTGTTTCTGAACTCCTGAAACGCCTCCATTGTAGTCTTGAGTTTCTTCCGGGAACACGTCACAATTTTCCTCATTATAATAATTAATGCGCAGAATAAAGGGGCGGGGCCTGGTTGAGTTAGTTAGTAGTGTGTTACACTGGCGGTTATGGAAAGGGGCGGGACATTTCCCAAACACACTCGAAGCGCTCGACCAATCACAACACACTGCTCCAGCCGACCAATCAGAGCACAGTGTGCTTTTCAGAAGGAGGGGCTTCATAGAGACAGGAAGTAAACAGAGCGTTACTGACAGACTGGGAAGAGAGGAGCCGCAACAATGGAGAATATGAGGAACAGAGAGAGAGAGAGAGAGAGAGAGAGAGAGAGAGAGAGAGAGAGAGAGAGAGAGAGAGAGAGAGAGAGAGAGAGAGAGAGAGAGAGAGAGAGAGAGAGAGAGAGAGAGAGAGAGAGAGAGAGAGAGAGAGAGGGAGAGGTCACCTCGAAGTTCTGCTCGATGAGATTCCCTCCTTTGCTGAAGCTCTCCATGATGGCCTTGTTCCTCAGGATGTCCTCCTCGCTCAAGTGCTCGCGTCTCTTCCTGGACTCCAGAACCAGACCGTTGACCATGTAGAAATCAGCCAGGAAGTTCCCGACTCGCTCCTGCGGGAACAAGGTGCTTTCAGAAGGCAGAGAGAACAGGGATGGGCGGGGCAACCCGTCACTCACATGAGATCCACCAATAGGAAACCACAACCATCCATTCATCCAATCAATTCCCCACAGACACAATCAAGCCCCGCCCACATTTGTTCTTGTTCCAGAAGCGTTTCACTCGGATATACACTGCCGATAGATCACACACATGATCCTTCAGAAATCACTCTAATATGATGATTTGATGCTCAAGAAACATTTATGATTATTATCAGTGTTGAAAAAAATGTTTTCTCATGATTCTTTGATGAATAGAAAGTCCAAAAGAACAGCATTTATCTGAAATAGAATCTTTTATAACGTTAAACACTACCGTTCAAAAGTTTGGGGTCAGTAAGAATTTTTTTCTTTCTTTTTTTGGGAAAGAAATATAAGAAATTAATAGTTTTATTCATCAAGAACGCATTAAATTGATCAAAAGTGACAGTAAAGACATTTATAATGTTATAAAAGATTCTATTTCAGATAAATGCTGATCTTTTGGACTTTCTATTCATCAAAGAATCCTGAGAAAACATTTTTTTCAACACTGATAATAATCATAAATGTTTCTTGAGCATCAGATCATCATATTAGAGTGATTTCTGAAGGATCATGTGACACTGAAGACTGGAGTAATGATGCTGAAAATTCAGCTTTGATCACAGGAATAAATTACACTACTATATATTCACATAGAGAACAGATGATTTACACTGGAATAATATTTCACAATATTACTTTATTTTTGATCACATAAACACAGCCTTGGTGAGCAGAAGAGACTCTTTTAAAAACATTAATAATCTCACAGATCCCAAACGTTTGTACGTCACAATAGCGAAGAAAAGACGAGTGCAACTTCCTCTTCATGCCGGCTTTAACTACATCACACTGATCACACATCATATATATATATATATCATACTTGGATATTGCTCACACTGACCGTTTTGTCCTCTCTGAAGAGCCAGCCGGTCTGCGCGCGGGAGAAAGTGATGGATTTGGTGGAAAGCGTTGCGGAGTAAATGTCGCTGCTCATGAGGATGTCCACTTCCTCCTCCGTCTCCATCTCAGACTCCTGAAACATCACACACACGTTACTAGGGTGTAACCAGGGCTTCAAATGAACATTTTCACTCACCGGCCAATTTGGCTACTAAAGTTTTAAGTTACCAGCCGTTCAGAACTTCTACTGGCCAAAAATAGAAAAGAAATTAACCATATATATATATATATATATATGTGGATTTCATACATTAATTTCTTATTCAAACAAAATCCTGTCATCCAGCATCTCCTCTCTTCCTCTTTCATCCTCATCCTTTTCACCAAAAGTGTGTTTTAGTTGGTCAGATCAACACAGGACAAAGAACATCAAATAAATGTAGGATGTTGGAAAATAACAATGTCTTTTCTGTTCACCAAATGCTTTTTAATCTTCTGTTGCTTCAATGCAAATGAACAAGCACGCCGTTATTTGTTGTGTATTGAAGAGTGTGTTCAAGTGAGCCAGATATGAGCAGATTCTGCGTAATACACTGTATTTAAATAATAATGATGACTTACAAATCGAGTATTTGTGCTAAATCTGAGCACACTGTGTGTGTGTGTGTGTGTGTGTGTGAGAGAGTGTGTGTAAGTGTGTGTTATCTCAGAATAAACCCCTTCAGGTGTGTGTGTGTGTGTGTGTGTGTGAGAGTGTGTGTGTGTGTGTGTGTTATCTCAGAATAAACCCCTTCAGGTGTGTGTGTGTGTGTGTGTGTGTGTGTTATCTCAGAATAAATCCCCTTCAGGTGTGTGTGTGTGTGTGTGTGTGTGTGTGTGTGTGAGAGAGTGTGTGTGAGTGTGTGTTATCTCAGAATAAACCCCCTTCAGGTGTGTGTGTGTAAGTGTGTGTTATCTCAGAATAAACCCCTTCAGGTGTGTGTGTGTGAGAGTGTGTGTGTGTGTGTGTGTGTGTGTGTTATCTCAGAATAAATCCCCTTCAGGTGTGTGTGTGTGTGTGTGTGTGTGTGAGAGTGAGTGAGTGAGTGAGAATGAGAGTGTGTTTTGTGTGTGTTATCTCAGAATAAACCCCTTCAGGTGCGTGTGTGTGTGTGTTTTAGTGTGTGTTATCTCACAATAAACCCCTTCAGGTGTAGGTGTGTGTGTGTGTGTGTGTGTGTGTGAGTGTGTGTGAGAGTGAGTGAGTGAGTGAGAATGAGAGTGTGTGTTGTGTGTGTTATCTCAGAATAAACCCCTTCAGGTGCGTGTGTGTGTGTGTGTTTAAGTGTGTGTTATCTCAGAATAAACCCCTTCAGGTGTAGGTGTGTGTGTGTGTGTGTGTGAGAGTGAGTGAGTTATCTCAGAATAAACCCCCTTTCAGGTGTGTGTGTGTGTGTGTGTGTGAGTGTGTGTTATCTCAGAATAAACCCCCTTCAGGTGTGTGTGTGTAAGTGTGTGTTATCTCAGAATAAACCCCTTCAGGTGTGTGTGTGTGAGAGTGTGTGAGAGAGTGTGTGTGAGTGTGTGTTATCTCAGAATAAACCCCCTTCAGGTGTGTGTGTGTAAGTGTGTGTTATCTCAGAATAAACCCCTTCAGGTGTGTGTGTGTGAGAGTGTGTGTGTTATCTCAGAATAAACCCCTTCAGGTGTGTGTGTGTGTGTGTGTGTGTGAAAGAGTGTGTGTGTGTGTGTGTGTGTTATCTCAGAATAAACCCCCTTTCAGGTGTGTGTGTGTGTGTGTGTGTGTGAGAGAGTGTGTGTGTTATCTCAGAATAAACCCCCTTCAGGTGTGTGTGTGTAAGTGTGTGTTATCTCAGAATAAACCCCTTCAGGTGTGTGTGTGTGAGAGTGTGTGTGAGTGTGTGTTATCTCAGAATAAACCCCTTCAGGTGTGTGTGTGTGAGAGTGTGTGTGTTATCTCAGAATAAACCCCTTCAGGTGTGTGTGTGTGTGTGTGAGAGAGTGTGTGTGTGTGTGTGTGTGTGAGAGAGTGTGTGTGTGTGTGTGTGTGTGTGTGTTATCTCAGAATAAACCCCTTCAGGTGTGTGTGTGTAAGTGTGTGTTATCTCAGAATAAACCCCTTCAGGTGTGTGTGTGTGTGTGTGAGAGTGAGTGAGTGTGTGAGTGTGTGTGAGAGTGTGTGTGTGTGTGTGTGTTCTCTCAGAATAAACCTCTTCAGGCTGATGTAAGACCTGATCCTCTTCACACTGTCGGGTTTACTCTGAGAGAACAACCGGCTGGATGAACATTATCCCTTATTTACACGTATTGAATTGTGACATGAGGGTATCGTTACACCCCTACACGTTACACACATCACACACGTCACACACATCACCAAGGGCGTAGGTTTGATTTTGAAATTGGTGGGGACGGGGACATCCCCTGAAGCTGAGCTGCATCTGTCATTAAAGGGATAGTTCACCCAAAAATGAAAATTATGTCATCATTTACTCTCCCTCAAGTTGTTTTAAAGCTGTATGCATTTCTTTCTTCTTCTGAACACAAAAGAAGATATTTTGAAGAATGTCGGTAACCAGACAGTTGATGGATCCCATTGACTAAAAAACCCTCAATACTGGTTACCGACATTCTTCAAAATATCTTCTTTTGTGTTCAGAAGAAGAAAGAAATGCATACAGGTTTGAAACAACTTGAGGGAGAGTGAATGATGACATAATTTTCATTTAAAAAGTGAACTTACAGAAATGAACTGTTGGCATATTTGTTTCACATCAATAATGTCCAGTTTGTCCTGTTGGACATGACACACAGCAATACTGTTAAGTGTCACTTGTGCCATTGTTCTGAGCCGTGTTTTCAGTTACAGACCCAGCAATGTTGTGTTTTATGTTTTATGGGGACTTTTTACAGACATAATGATTTTATACTGTACAAACGGTATATTATATCCCCCTACACTAACCCTGCCTATCACAGAAAACTTTCAGCATTTTTACATTTTCAGCTGTTTTCCAAAAATAAATAAATAAATCCCCACAAGGACAAGTATTTCGGATATTGCCATCTTTGTGGTGACATTTTGTCCCTATAATGTAGTGTTACACACACACACTTAAGCATACACAATCTCTCTCTCTCTCTCTCTCTCTGGCGATTGGTCAAACTAACGATTGTTCGCCACTTATCCCGCGATTGTAATACAGTAGTAAAAACTGATTTGTCCCGCATTTTTGTGCACAGAACTGTTGATTTCTCCCTAGCTTACCGCATCTAGTTTTCCTTCGGAGGAGCATTGCCGCTTCACAACCAGAGCCTCTCACAAGTTAGAAAAAACAAAGCCAATCAGTTTAGCGATGTGTGTTAAGCAGGCGGGACTCAGATATATAACCGTTTGTGTACCGTGAATTGCGCATTTTTCTCAGAACGCTCTTGTAAGAGATTTTAATCTAAATAAGATGTTTCCTGATTAAATAAAATAAGCCTAATACATTAAAACCACAAGACACAACCGGACAACAGTGGTTATATATAAATATATTTTAGGTTTTGATCGAAATTATTGCTAGGGACATATCAGTGTCACTGGATATTGGTAGGGACACGTCCCTAACGTCCCTACTAAATTCTACGCCCCTGCACATCACACAGCGCAGTCGTGATGAAGAACGAACCTCGTGATGAATCCGCTGGTACACCTTCTGCTCGTTGTCTAGAACCACGAAGGACTCGGAGGGAGCGGCGTCTCCACAGAAGATGAAGCTCAGGTCTCCTCGCTGACACTTCATATCCGTGAAATCGATCAGTGTAGTGTCCAAACTACAGCACAAACACACACAGACTCACATTTCTGATCATTACACAACACAACACTCATTACTCTCCAAAGCTACTTCACTATAATTCCCTGGTCTTTCCCGGAGTAAACGTGACAGAAACTAGTGAGTGTTTCCTGTCAAACTAACGATCACCAAATACACCCTCGTTACAGGAGTCGTTCACTTCAGAATTAATTCCCTCTCCTCCTCGTCATCCAAGATGTTCATGTCTTTCTTTCTTCAGTGGGAAAGAAATGAAGGTTTTTGAGGAAAACATTCCAGGGTGTTTCTCCATATAGTGTCTTCAATGGGGTCCAACGGGTCGAAGGTCCAGATGTGAGTTTCAGTGCAGCTTCAAAGTCTCGACACGATCCAGCCGAGGAATAAGAGTCTTGTCTAGACAAACCAGCCGACATTTATAACAAATAAACATTTATATACTTTTAACCACTAATGCTGGTCTTGCACTCGCTGTGATGCGACACACATTACGTAATCAGGTTGAAAGGTCAAGCGTGATGTAGGCGTAAGAACAGACAAAGCAGACGTGCAAAAACTAAGACAAACGCCATTTATAAAATAAATAAATAAATAAACGATGTCAGACAATTTTGAAGTTGGAGGAGAAAATGAGAAGAGAGTTTTTTGCTCTACTCTACATTTCTGACCCGGAACACGCGTGACCTTTCATCACAGCGAGTGCAAGACCAGCATTAGTGGTTAAAAAGTATATAAATGTTTATTTGTTATAAATGTCCGCTGGTTTGTCTAGATGAGACTCTTATTCCTCGGCTGGATCGTGTCGAGACTTTGAAGCTGCACTGAAACTCACATCTGGACCTTCGACCCGTTGGACCCCATTGAAGACACTATATGGAGAAACATCCTGGAGTGTTTTCCTCAAAAACCTGCATTTCTTTCCCACTGAAGAAAGAAAGACATGAACATCTTGGATGACGAGGGGGCGAGTGAATAAATGAGTAAATTTTAATTCTGAAGTGAATGACTCCTGTAACGAGCTGCAGATTCAGAGCAGAGCCGGACCGGAGATGAAACGCACCGGATGTTGATTCCCTGTTTGTAGATCTTGCAGGCGTCGGAGGGCAAGATCCGTGAGAGTAAAGGCACTGAGGAACAGAAGATGAACAACTTTACACACATCTGCAGCAAAATACATATTCAACATGTAATGCCACTGAATACAAAACACCGACTGAGCAAATTCATAACATTTCACTGAGAACAGAGCGAGAGCCTCAGGAAACCTGAGCAGGACCAGCTCATATTTCTCCCAAAAAAACAAAACAATGTTATGACAATTAAGCACATTTGCAAGTCAAAATTCTTAAAATTATGAGGTATCCGGGTTGTTATTGTAAACTAAAACTTAAACTAAAACCATAAAATATATTTTTAATACTTGAAATACAATAAACATTAACTAAAAATAAAATATTAGTATATTAATGATACTAAAATAAAAGTAACTGTACCTTGTTGTATTTGCTGTACTTAAGGCTGATAATATATGCATTTTAAAATTTTCATTTATTATTATTTATTACATTATATAATATTATTATATTAATAATTAATTTATATAAAATACATATAAAATTTATTTTTTTAACGGGCTGTGAAACGATTAATCGCGATTAATTGCATCCAAAATAAAAGTCTGTGTTTCCATAATATATGTGTGTGTACTGTGTATAATTATTGATTGATTGGTAGATATAAAATATTTATATAATATTTATACACAGTACACACATATATTATGTAAACACAAACTTTTATTTTGGATGCGATTAATCATTTCACAGCCATAATATATATATAATGTCTTACAATAATGATAATCTGAGTATTAAAAACTCTTAATTATGAAAATATCATAATAAATCTTCAATATCCTCATGCAGAGGAAGAGTTTGATCAGGACCGCAGTGACAGTGTGTGTCCAGCAGGGGGAGTGTCAGTGTTGAGGTGAAGGCCACGCCCACAGAGATGACATCATCACTGTACACACTCCC
>NC_139985.1:1125991-1183491 GCF_963993115.1 Abramis brama
GTGTTGTTATAGAGTGATGTTCTAAAAACAGCACTGAGATAAAATAAATCAATAAACTGATTTAAATAAATATATATTTTTTTTTTTAAATAAACTAAATTTTATTTAAATAAATAAACAAAAAACATTTGATTAAAAGAAATAAAACATGATTAAAATACAGTAATAAATTGATTCAAATAATACAATTTGATGTAAATATACAAAACTAAATTTGATTAAAATAAAAAGAATTCAAATAAATTAAATCTAAAAGATTCTAAAAGATTGAAATAAAATTGTATTTAAATAAACAAACATTTGATTAAATTTTTTTTTTTTTAATAAATACAATTTGATGTAAATAAATAAGTAAATATACAAAAACATGATTTAAATAAATAAATTTGATTAAAATAAAGTCAAATAAATAAAATCTAAAATATTCTAAAAGATTGAAAACCCCAGAGCCAAATGCATAAATATAATTAAAAAAATATATAATATATATATATATATATAAATTTTTTTGTGTGATAAATGCATAATTATCAATTATCAGTTTTCTTATGTATTTTCATTTGTTTCTGCTAAGGGATTATTTACAGATTTATATTTGATTTTTATAATTATCATCATTATTGCTTTCATTTAAAAACTTGTTGCAAATATTTTGGGTTGTATAATAAGCACTATTGGTTTGAATTAATTAAATATATTATCATAGTTGAAGATGGATGGGCGTGCAACACTACTGTAGTCCAGACACACACACCGCGACTCAGGACGGGTCGAGACACACACACACACACTGTGTCTTATTCTCAGCACACGAGAGAGTGACCCGAACAGAACAAACCCGGCCCGTGTTCAGACTGAACATCTACATCAGCGAGCGTCGCCTTCCTTTACAGTAACACCGGTGAGAATAACCCGCTTGAATTATTAATAAGCTTGTAGTATATTAATGAAATTAGAGTGTACAGTCGTCAACTCAGGGGAGCCGTGCATTAATATTTCACACCGCCTGCGTTCACAAGCTCAGACGAAACACACACACAAAGCATTCTTTAAAAAGAACATCAACTTCATGAAGTCCAGTAAAATACAGACAAATA
Organism: Abramis brama; assembly: GCF_963993115.1. Classification (NCBI taxonomy): domain Eukaryota; kingdom Metazoa; phylum Chordata; class Actinopteri; order Cypriniformes; family Leuciscidae; genus Abramis; species Abramis brama. Next base: position 1,127,089 of record NC_139985.1, read on the forward strand.
CAGCGGCATATGATGCGTTATGATTCTTAAACCTAATCACAAATAAAAATTCTAGTAGTTAAAAACAACAACAGCAACATCTGGATGCATTTAGTCCTAAATTTGATGTGAAAATGTGTTTAACAATCACAATTAAACTAAATAGTCCTAAAACATGCTTCATTTTCTTTACATAAAAATATACTGATTGTTTCATGTTTTAATGAGAGACACCCACTGAGGCCTGTGTGATTTCATACATTACTTGCGTCATATTTAACATCAAAATACTGCACTGCATGCTGGGAAACACTCAATCAGAGAACGGTTTTTGCATTCGAATGTGCAGGGTTTTTTTATTTGACGAATTATTTGACAGCCGTAATCGGTGTCAGAATGGATGACGAGAAATCGGTATCGGCGGGAAAATTCCTGATTATGAGGATCCCTATCAAACACTGAGCCTTACTCACCTTTATGACCCATCATAACCGCCAGATGAAGAGGAGTGTTTCCTGTAAGACAAGACCAAACTGAGTCATTCAGGCATTCACAGTCAGGACAAGCCCAACAACCAACATACAACCAACAAACAAGCACATCTGTGCTGTTTTATCATCACTGAAATCATTGATCGTTTTTATTTATAGTTTGAAATAGATTTTATAATTATACTTTCATTTTAGTTTAAGTTTTCATAATTTTGTCAAGTGATTAATTTAGTTTTTTAAATGTCTATATAGTTTTTATTAATTTTATTTCAGTTTTAGTTTCACTTATTTTAGTACTTCAAGTTAACGTAATTGAAAATGAGAAATGTTGCCTAGGCAGCTATATTTTAAGTAATTTAACATTTATTTAATGTAAAAAAATTATGGTTCTCGATCACCATGCTTTTGACGTATTATAGTTCTAGATCATCATTATCATTATGGCTATGAATAATAACAGTTCTAGATCATTATGGTTCTGATTTCTTATTGTTCTTGATCACCATGTTTCTGATGCATTATAGCTCTAGATCATCATGATCATTCATTATGGCTATGAATAATAACAGTTTTACATCATTATGATTCTGGATAACTATGATTCTCGATCACCATGTTTTTGAGTCCTGAGGTTCTAGATTAGCAAGATTCTGGATTATTATGATTCTCGATCACCATGTTTTTGAGTCTGAGGTTCTAGATCAGCATGATTCTGGATAACTATGATTCTCGATCACCATGTTTTTGAGTCACCGAGGTTCTAGATCAGCATGATTCTGGATAACTATGATTCTCGATCACCATGTTTTTGAGGCCTGAGGTTCTAGATCAGCATGATTCTGGATTATTATGACTCTCGATCACCATGGTTTCGAGTCCCTGAGGTTCTAGATCAGCATGATTCTGGATTATTATGATTCTCGATCACCATGTTTTTGAGTCCTGAGGTTCTAGATTGGCAAGATTCTGGATTATTATGATTCTCGATCACAGTGTTTTCGAGTCCCTGAGGTTCTAGATCAGCATGATTGTGGATAATTATGATTCTCGATCACCATGTTTTTGAGTCCATGAGGTTCTAGATCAGCATGATTCTGGATTATTATGATTCTCGATCACCGTGTTTTCGAGTCCCTGAGGTTCTAGATCGGCATGATTCTGGATTATTATGATTCTCGATCACCGTGTTTTCGAGTCCCTGAGGTTCTAGATCAGCATGATTCTGGATTATTATGATTCTCGATCACCATGTTTTTGAGTCCCTGAGGTTCTAGACCAGCATGATTCTGGATTATTACGATTCTCGACCACCATGTTTTTGAGTCCCTGAGGTTCTAGACCAGCATGATTCTGGATTATTACGATTCTCGACCACCATGTTTTCGAGTCCCTGAGGTTCTAGATCAGCATGATTCTGGATTATTATGATTCTCGATCACCATGTTTTTGAGTCCCTGAGGTTCTAAATCAGCATGATTCTGGATTATTATGACTCTCGATAACCATGTTTTTGAGTCTCTGAGGTTCTAGATCAGCATGATTCTGGATAACTATGATTCTCGACCACCATGTTTTTGAGTCCTGAGGTTCTAGATCAGCAAGATTCTGGATTATTACGATTCTCGATCAACATGTTTTTCAGTCCCTGAGTTTCTAGATCAGCAAGATTCTGCATTATTGATTCTCGACCACCATGTTTTTGAGTCCCTGAGGTTCTAGATCAGCAAGATTCTGCATTATTATGATTCTCGATCACCATGTTTTTGAGTCCCTGAGGTTCTAGATCAGCATGATTCTGGATTATTATGATTCTCAATCACCATGTTTTTGAGTCCCTGAGGTTCTAGATCAGCATGATTCTGGATTATTATGATTCTCGATCACCATGTTTTTGAGTCCCTGAGGTTCTAGATCAGCATGATTCTGGATAACTATGACCGAATAGTTTGTTTATTATCGTGTCTGTAGGTCACGTCTCACCGTGCACGTCTTTCTGCGCGATGTTCTGAGTTCGGATGAGCGATGACAGCCTCCTCACGTCTCCCCTGAACACACACTCATGCACGGGGTACGCGCTGTCAGTGTCCCCGTGGTTCTGGTTCTGCTGAGAACTGGATCGGGTGATCTTGTGGTTGCTGCCGCTGAAGATCTTGCTGCCTCGGTTGGCTTTTATCGGCCCGGTGGCCGCCGGTTCCTCGTCCGGCTCCAGCAGATCCAAACCCGCCTTGCGCTCTTTGCGCACCGAGCGGATCTTCTCTCCCGTCATATTTACACAGATGAGCGGTGGAAAACAGCAGCCCGCACAACATGAACACTGTCCGGTGACTCAACGGAGACGGACGGGAATGAAACACGCACCGGGGCGACGCATCTAACGGTAAACAAACGACACACACTCACACACCCTACGAGGAAGAGCCATCTGCCATCTTCCGCTCACACTATCGCGAGATTTACAAACGGGGGTATTGAACGCAGGGGAGAGTCTCGCGAGAATGAGGGGACTCACCCTCATGCATCGAAACAATCCTCTACTCTCGCGAGAATGGAATGCAGGTTGACTAGAGACCATAGAGACTGGCTGGTGTTGCGACTCTCGCGAGATTGAATAATTCTGTAAAACACATCTTCATTTGTTAGACATACACAAACTGATTGGGATGTTTGTATATAACAAGCTAAACAGAAGCGAAGATTTTGGTTGTCATTTTACAAATTAAACGTTTAGAGGAGGAGAGCAGACATGCGCAGTGTCGCTGCTGACACCTGCTGGAGAGTGAAGGCACTTCTGGTAAAATCTGACTGATTTAAAGTCCCCATGAAATCAAAATGGAAGTTTTTTGGCTTTTAGTATGAATATATTATTCATACTAAAATATATTTTATATATTTATTTATATATATATATATATATATATATATATATATATATATATATATTTTTTTTTTTATATATATATATATATATATATATATATATATATATATATATATATATATATATATATATATATATATATATATAAAATATATTTTAGTATGAATATAATACTAAATATATATATATATATATATATATATATATATATATATATTATATTTTATATATAGATTTCTATAAATATTTAGTCTCCTATATTTTAAACATATATTTTAAAACTATATGGAGGAGATTAGGAGGAGAAACGGTTAGAGATTAGGAGGAAACTGCAGAGCTGTGATATAAACGAAACGCTATTGGCTGTTTTCAAAAAGGGGAGGAGCTGTTCAATATGTCCCACCCTGTCTTCCTGTTTCAGTGGAAATTCAGTGGGCCTTTAAAAACAAACCCAATTCTTATTAGTTCAGAAATTCACATTAATAATAATAATACATTTTATTTATAACGCACCTTTCTCATGTCCAAAGAGCTACAACACAAAGTAAATAGATTATAAAAATACAAACATGCAAATGGCATAAATACAGTAACACAGCTAACAGGTTTAAATTAGCATGTTTTGCTAGCATGTTTTAACAGGTTGCTAACATGATTTAGCATGTTAGAATGTTTTAGTACGTTGCTAGCATGAAATGTTAGGTTTTAGCACATTGCTAACATGAATTAACATGTTAGAATGTTTAAGCACGTTGTTAGCATGAATTGGCAGGTTTTAACACATTGTAAACATGACTTAACATGTCTTAACACATTGATAGCATGAATCCCCCCCCCCCCCGTAGTCAATAATTTTATCCCTTAAAACTCATCTTTGATCACCAAAATTACATATTTAAAAAAAAAAATTATTGAAAAAAATTTCTTTATGCCTTAAAATATCTTGAATGTAGTAAATCGACACCCATGTCTTATTTAGTATACGCAGTTCTATGAATATGCAAATGAGCCCCGCCTCCACTCACTCACAGCAGCTTGACTTTTTTTCTCTCAATACTAAATTTTTCTTTTGCAATTCTTTATTTTTTTTTTGCAAAACAACTTTTTTTTCTCTCAGTACTTTCTTTTTCTTTTGTAATTCTTTATTTTGCTTTGAAAAACAACTTTTTTTTCTCTCAATACTTTTTTTTCTTTATTTTTCTTTATTTTGGTTTGCAAAACATCTTTTTTTCTCTCAATACTTTATTTTTCTTTTGTAATTATTTTGGTTTGCAAAACAACTTTTTTTCTCTCAATACTTTATTTTTCTTTATTTTGGTTTGCAAAACATCTTTTTTTCTCTCAATACTTTATTTTTCTTTATTTTTCTTTATTTTGGTTTGCAAAACAACTTTTTTTCTCAATACTTTATTTTTCTTTATTTTGGTTTGCAAAACAACTTTTTTTCTCAATACTTTATTTTTCTTTATTTTGGTTTGCAAAACAACTTTTTTCTCTCAATACTTTATTTTTCTTTATTTTGGTTTGCAAAACAACTTTTTTTCTCTCAATACTTTTTTTTTCTTTATTTTTCTTTATTTTGGTTTGCAAAACAACTTTTTTTCTCTCAATACTTTATTTTTCTTTATTTTGGTTTGCAAAACAACTTTTTTTCTCTCAATACTTTATTTTTCTTTATTTTGGTTTGCAAAACAACTTTTTTTCTCTCAATACTTTTTTTTTCTTTATTTTTCTTTATTTTGGTTTGCAAAACAACTTTTTTTCTCTCAATACTTTATTTTTCTTTATTTTGGTTTGCAAAACAACTTTTTTTCTCTCAATACTTTATTTTTCTTTATTTTGGTTTGCAAAACATCTTTTTTTCTCTCAATACTTTCTTTTTCTTTTGCAATTCTTTATTTTGGTTTGCAAAACAACAGTTTTTTGCTTAATGCTTAATTTTTTTGCAAACATCTGTGGCATTATTTTGACTCCACAGGTGCTGCGCCACACAATGCCAGAGTGACCCGTGAGTGACCGCAGCAGAAGCTCAGTGAGTTCAGATCGTTCAGCAGCAGCAGCAGCAGCTCTGGAATCTCCTCTCGTTACACACACACACACTTGTTTCTCTGGGATCACACGGATATATCCGATGGAGTGTTGAAATCATTCTGATCTGATGATGAAATCTGCTAATAAGTAAGTATAACAGCCGGTTCTGACTTTATTAACTCAGTTCTTGAGTAATATGCTGGACAATAAAACTGTTCCTGAGTATATTTGAGATTAAAATGAAATCTATTATATATTCATTAGTTTTAAGAAATAGTCCAATAACATGATTAGGATGCAAATGTTAATTATATTTCTGTCCAGCTGATAAACACTGAAATGTTTCATGCCTCTTTTCCACTTGTTTCTCTATTATTTGCATGCCATTGTGAGTGTTGTAAGAGCTTGTGTTTACGTGTGTTTGTGTAACGGTGACCCTTTTCATTGTCTTGTGTTACTCCAGCATTCTCTGGCTGTTTTCACATCACAGCTCACTTTACACTCTCAGAAACGTTAAACATGTTCAGAAATGTTATGTTAGTATTGATTTCAGTGTTGTCTGATGATCCCTTTTTATTTTTCCCTCAGAAAGTGCAGAATTATGCTTTGGGATGATGGATAATCCACATAGAAGAACTGTTAATGTGAGCAAACAAGGAAAGAAAATTACTAGGAATTTACAGGATTAAAGAGTATTATTTTACAATAAATTACTGTAGTCTGAAATTTACAGTGAAATTAATGAATGCTGGGTCATTGTCTTACAAATTACTGTTAATCAACAGCAAAGTGATGTTGACATCACAGTAATACTCTTGTTGTACTGTGAATTCACATGATAAGAAATGCCATTGTAAGGAATAATCTTGTTTACCACTGTAATTGTTTTGAAGTCGCCGTAATGGTGATCAGTGTTCCAGTTGCTTGGGATCTTGGACCTTGTATATTCATATTCATATTTCTGATCAAGCCAAGTCAAAACAAAATGACAGGCTAGAATGTAAAATAAGCGAATTGGCTGCTTTTTAAGTTAGTCAAACTTTACTATTATTAGTGTTATTTCAGCATTCAGATTTACCAATATCTTATTTCAAATTCATAATTGTTTGTAGATGGATATTTCACAATAGTAAAGCAGCTGCTGAGATTTGTAACACAAGATGTTTTTTCTTCCATCACTTAATGATCCACAGACATCAATACTAGACTTACAAAACACAACAATGGTGACAATCAACAAATTATATTAATAATAAGTATAATAATAAGTATAATGAACATTACAAAATAAATAAACAAACAACACAAACTGCTAAAAGTGAAACAAAAATAAGTTCAGCAGCACAGATTAAACCAACAAGAATCAAGAAACTCAGCATAATCTACTCATGCCACACTGCATGCTGGGTAGTATGAAATTGTAGATTTTGCAGTTAGATACAAGAGAAGTCGTACTGTGGAATTACTGTGAAAGTAATGCAATTATTAACCAGGAATATACTGTAATTTCACACTAAAAATTTTAAAATGTGTTGAACAGCGTTGTGGAAAAATAATGGGCAAGTATATGTTACTATAGCCTACGGGATTTTTTATAAACCAAGTAAGGGTCTAAAATGATGATTCAGGATTCGACAAACAAGCTAAAAATACAACAGAATTATATTATTGATTCTGAAAATATTAGTCAACGTTTGACCTAAATGGATAGGTCTAGTTCACCCAAAAATTAACATACTGTCAGTAATTACTCACCCTCATGTCGTTCCACACCTGCAAGACTTTCGTTCATCTTCAGAACACTAATGAAGATCTTTCTGATGGAATCTGAGAGCTTTCTGTCCCTCCATTGACAGTCTACGCAACTACCACTTTAAAAAAAAGATAGTAAAGACACCATTAAATGGATCCATGGAAAGTAACCCACTCCAGTGGTTTAACCTAAATTTTATGAAGCAACGCTCTTGGCAGAAAACAAACAAACATTATTTACCACATTATTTACAAAATATTAATCTCCAACGCGATTTCGACGCACGCGTGTTGTGTTGACGCGAGAGCGGACGTTGTTACGTTTTCCTACAGACCATTCACACCCATAGTTCACACCAAGGACGATAACGATAGATATATAGTTCTTCTAAAAATCGTTACACATATAAAAGAATAGCAGAGTCCACATCAAGACTATAACGATAACGGCACAGAGAAACAAAATCAATGGAATCACTTTCAGATGTTTTAACAGCTAATTAACGATAAAAACACTGGCAGCCAATCAGAATCCATCCTGCTTTAACGCGCTCGAGCATTTAAAGCGACAGACGACAAAACTGCAGCGATTATAATAAACAGAACGATTGTGCGCTGATGTGGATGATAATAAATTTATATATCATGGTGAAAGATCACAATTATCTGGGTTTTTCTTTTAATCAGCGGATTAAAGATGCTTCTTGGAAAAAAATTAAAGCCAACAATCTACTAAATGGAAAACATTAATAATCAAAATGTAGGTCTGTTATTGTTAAAGAAACAGCACGCATAAAATACAAACGTCTGAAAGTAAACTCCTATGTCATTTTTATACTATCTTCTGACTGTGAGTTTTCTAATATTTCTCTATTTGCTTCAGATGGCCTCCAGTGAACCTGATAATTATCAGTCTAACGAGGAACCCCAGCCTGGTGACCTCATCGAGATCTTCAGACCAGCCTATCAGCACTGGGCTCTTTACCTGGGAGACGGTTACATCATCAACCTCACTCCTGTCGGTCAGTGGCGTCATCATGGCTCAAAGATGACCTCAAAATAATATTTAGGCCTGAATTTAAGATTTATGTATCTGAATGGCTTTTCAAATCTCCATTAATTTGGATTAAACAGATTTAGTAACACTTTACAGCAAGGTTACATTAGTTAACTTCATTACTTAACATGAATATTTACTAATACATAAAGTTGTATCAGTATCTATTATTTAATAACCATGAACTAACAATGAACAGTCATCATTTTTTAATGAACTATCATTAACACAGATTAATAAATACTGTAACTAACATATTGTTTGTTGTTAGTTAATAATGCATTAGCCAATGTTAACTAATGAGACCTTATTGTAAAGTGTTACCATCAGTTTTAAAATAAATTAACTCATAAACTTAATATGATGCATATCTGTCAGTCGTATACATGAATGAAATGGGTCATTATAATGGCATAGTTTATTATTAACTATTTGCATCTATATGATTTTTTCCAAGTCCCCCTGTAGTCAATAATTGTATCCTTTAAAACTTATCTTTGATCACCAAAATTACATATTTAAAGTTTTTTCCTTGAAAAAATATTATTCATGCCTTAAAATATGTAATGTAACTTGACACCCTTGCCTCATTTAGTATGCGCGGTTCTATGAATACGCAAATGAGCCCCGCCTCCACTCACTCACTCAGCTCAGAGATCCACTGGTTGACGATCACACGTTGATCTGATTGGTTACAAGGTAGTTTGTGACATCAGAAACACCAGCGATTTCAAAGCGTGTTTTTGAGACAAATTGGATTTATTGATCATAAATAAATAAACCTTAACACAGTTTATTAGTACTATTACAAAAACGGTTTCATTTATGTATGACTGACAAATTTGCATCACGTTAAGTTTATTCCTTTATGTTAAAACTGTGTCCAAATGCATGAATTTTTGTCTTTAACCGTGTGTTCCTCCCGTCAGATGAGGGTCAAGCCGCTGCCATGTCGAGTGTGAAGTCAGTGTTCAGTCGTAAGGCCGTGGTCCGCATGCAGCTCTTAAAGGAGGTTGTGGGAGCAGATTCATACAGGATCAACAACAAATATGATGACAATCACACGCCGCTGCCCGTCTCTGAGATCATCCAGCGAGCTCAGCTCCTCATTGGCCAGGAGGTGTCATATGACCTGTTGGGCAGCAACTGTGAACACTTCGTCACTCTTCTTCGCTACGGCGAGGGCGTGTCTGAACAGGTCAGACTAACCACAAATACCACATTATTACCATGTTCCAGGAATTGGTATTTATGGAAGCTTGTTTCCGCCACAAAATTAAATATTTTGAAAGATAATTGTGACTTTTTATCTCACAATTGTGTGTTATAAAGTCAGAATTGCGTGATATAAACATGCAATTCTGAGAAAAAAAAGTCAGAATTTCGAGTTTATTTCTCGCAATTGCGAATTTATATTTCACAATTCTGACTTTACACAATTGGGACTTTATATCAGGCAATTCTGACTTCATAACTCGCAATTGCGACTTTATATCATGCAATTCTGACTTCATAACTCGCAATTGCGACTTTATATCATGCAATTCTGACTTCATAACCGCAATTGCGACTTTATATCTCGGAATTCTGACTTCATAACTCGCAATTGTGACTTTATATCTCGCAATTCTGACTTTATAACACAATTGCGACTTTATATCTCGCAATTCTTACCTTAAAACTCGCAATTGCGACTTTATATCACGCAATTCTGACTTTATAACTCGCAATTGCGACTTTATATCACACAATTCTGACTTTATAACCGCAATTGCGACTTTATATCTCGCAATTCTGACTTTATAACCGCAATTGTGAGAAAAAAAGTCCGAATGGTGAGATAAAAAGTCGCAATTACCTTTCTTTATTTTTCATTGTGTGGCGGAAACAAGCTTCCATAGGTATTCAATCAGCATCATGCAAAAATTTGCACTTTGATATGGCATTTTGGCACATTTTCCCTACCTAGGATGCATTTTGAAGCATCATGGGTGCTCCAACCAAAAATGCTGCTGATTCGGGAAATGCCTGATGCCAAAAATGCTGTCAAGTACCATGTAAATACATGATAGATGAATATGGTAATTAGTCAGACGCACATCACTGTATTAATAAAACAATAATTTGTTGTTCTGATTGGGAACGAGGCTGTTTATGTGATTTTCTATGTTGACAGGCATCACGGGCGATCGGCGCCATCAGTTTGGTGACGGCAGCGGCCAGTGCTTTCTCGGTGCTGGGAATCATCAACACACGCTCCAGAAACAGACCGTTCTAGATCTGATGAAGCCCAGACCACAGAAGACGTTATAAAGAGTGATCTGAATTATGATTGAAAGGCATCTGACAAAAGCTAAATGTCCTTGAGTAGATATATTCAAGTTTTTTAGGTTGAAAACAAGATGTGGTTGAAAATAGGTTGTGTGTGACAATGAACTTTTGATGTGAAAGTATTAAAAACTGCTTTATTTCATGCTTGAATGTTCAAAAATACATTATTTTCCTCATATTCTCCATTGTTGCGGCTCCTCTCTTCCCAGTCTGTCAGTAACGCTCTGTTTAATTCCTGTCTCTATGAAGCCCCTCCTTCTGAAAAGCACACTATTCTCTGATTGGTCGGCTGGAGCAGTGTGTTGTGATTGGTCGAGCGCTTCGAGTGTGTTTGGGAAATGTCCCGCTTCTTTCCATAACCGCCAGTTAAACACACTACTAACTAACTCAACCAGGCCCCGCCCCTTTATTCTGCGTATTAATTATTATAATGAGGAATACTGTGACGTGTTCGTTCCCGGGAGAAACTCAAGACTACAGTGGAGGCGTTTCAGGGAGTTGATAACTATGGCAGCACATCCTAAATATTTGAATAAAAATATAAAATGTTTAAATAACACCCCACAACATATATAGGAAAGAAATGTTTTAATTACATATTTCAAATGTACAAAAAGATGAAAGCAGCAATCTAGGCAGCCATGTGTGAAGCTGATTGGTCAGCTGAAGTGTAACGGTGCTGCTGATTGGTCGGCTCAGGTGTTCTGTGCCGCCTGTTGCATGATGACCGAGCCGAGACTCAATAACTGCAGATACTCGTCGGCGCCGTCGGCCAGACACTTATCCACCTCCTGAAAACACAGATCAGAACATTTGATTTCAACAAAACAAACATTTCAATGGAAGCTTGTTTCCACCACAGAATCAAAAATAAAAAAGGTAATCGAGATAAAAAAGGTTTCTCTCACAATTCTGACTTTTTACATGCGTGATACAAAGTCCCAATTGCGAGTAATAAAGTCAGAATTGCGTCTTTAGATTTAAGTCAGTCTTTTTTCCTTAGAATTTGACTTTTTAATCTCGCAATTCTGACTTTATATCTCGCAATTCCGACTTTATATCTCGCAAGTCCGACTTTATACCTCGCAAGTCCGACTTTATACCTCGCAAGTCCGACTTTATATCTCGCAAGTCCGACTTTATACCTCGACTTTATATCTCGCAAGTCCGACTTTATACCTCGCAAGTCCGACTTTATACCTCGCAATTCCGACTTTATACCTCGCAAGTCCGACTTTATACCTCGCAAGTCCGACTTTATACCTCGCAAGTCCGACTTTATCTCTCGCAAGTCCGACTTTATCTCTCGCAAGTCCGACTTTATCTCTCGCAAGTCCGACTTTCTCTCGCAAGTCCGACTTTATACCTCGCAAGTCCGACTTTATCTCTCGCAAGTCCGACTTTATATCTCGCAAGTCCGACTTTATATCTCGCAAGTCCGACTTTATATCTCGCAAGTCCGACTTTATACCTCGCAAGTCCGACTTTATATCTCGCAAGTCCGACTTTATACCTCGACTTTATATCTCGCAAGTCCGACTTTATACCTCGCAAGTCCGACTTTATACCTCGCAAGTCCGACTTTATACCTCGCAAGTCCGACTTTATACCTCGCAAGTCCGACTTTATACCTCGACTTTATATCTCGCAATTCCGACTTTATATCTCGCAATTCTGACTTTATACCTCACAATTCTGACTATTTCTCAAAATTGTGAGATATAAAGTCGCAATTATCTTTTAAAATGTTTTATTCTGTGGCGGAAACAAGCTTCCATACATTTCCACTGAACAGAACAAGAAAACTTTCAACTCTCTTATTTAGTGTGGAGTCTCTGTTCACTTACGGCCATCTTCTCTGCAATGACAGATTTCTGTTTGTCGTTCAGCTTCTCTTCGATGATGACGTCATGTAACTGGTTGAGAACGTTGGTTGCAGCGAATCCCTGATCGATCAGATCCTGCACAGATCAAGACTTTATGAGCTTTATGGTTTAGAGACGCAGAAAACCAATGCTGAAAACATTCACACACGGAAAAACATGATGTTCTTCCTCATAAAGATATAAACATCCTTAAATCATTTACATTTACTGGAGAAGCAAAATGATTGAAGATATCAAGTCGGTTATTGTAAAATTGATTAAAAATTAACAAATTAGCAAAAAACAAACTTTGCATTAAGTTTATTTTTCTGACTTAAACGTATCTTGATTTAAGGATTTTTATGTATTTTTTTTTAGTAGAAAACAAGACAGGAATGCTAAGCAAGAAGAATATTTTGTAACATAATAAATCTGAGTTGAGAGTTTGATGAGCACAATAATGAGCTCTCAAACACAGGGTTCATACAGACGCTGTAAAATGATATATTGTTTAAGGGTTTTCCAGAACTTCAATTTCAAAGTCAAATTCAAGAACTTCCCGCATTTTAAGCACTTGCACGAACCCTGTAAACAGTGTGTGTTTTCAGTCTCACCTTCACAGCGAGCTCCATCTTCTCAAAAGCGCCCTTGTAACAGATCTGGAGGAGCGTTTCAATCACTTTGGGTGGAACCACCTTGAAAAGAAAGTACAGTTTAAAGAGACGGTTTATAAAAGTCTCGGTCTCCGTCCGGCACGTTCACTCACCCCGGCGATCTCGACGATGATTTGTTCAGTGATTTCCCGCTCAGCGTTGAGTCTCGCGGCGCTCTGGAGAAACGTGATGGCTTTCCTGAGATCTCCATCTGACACCTTCACCAGAGCATCAATTCCCTTTGACACACACACATTCAAATATTTACTCCATAAAAGAGAGCTTGTGCTTTAAAGGGTTAATTCACCCAAAAATGAAAATTATCCCATGATTTACTCGTCCTCAAGCCATCCTAGTTGTACACGACTTTCTTCTCTCAGCCAAACACAATCAGAGTTCTATTAGATAATATCCTGGCTCTTCCCAGCTTTATATGGGAGTGAATGGAGCCTGAGATTTTGAAGCCCAAAAAAAGCACATCCATCCATCATCATAACAGTAATCCTTACGACTCCAGGGGTTAATAAAGGCCTTCTGAAGACAAGGAAAATATCCATATTTATAACTATCAACTATAATCACCGGCTTCCGGTAACAAAGAGTCTAGTTCCGGCGGAAGAGTGACGCATGACCTCTGACCCGACGCATGACGTAGGAGTAGTGTTAGCTTAACTGAGAGACGCCTCTCGCGGTTTAAACAACAAACTCAAGCTCCTCCCACATTTCTCTTTAAAAATTCTCCTTTACGGCCATATTTGCACCTGGTATTAAGATGCGCTTTGGTCGACAGGATCACAAGTGAATGACACCAAATAGTGAAAGTTTGTCCACTTTCAACCACTTCCAGAGGAAGTCAAAAATGCTTTCGACCGGATTGCTTTCATGTAATCGCTCATGTGGTCGAAAGCGTTCGAAAAGCCAGAAAAGTCGCTAACTGAGCTAGACATTACGGAAGTGTGCTAGCCAGACGGGGTTTAAACTCTGTCGGCTGAAGACCCAAGTCTGGTTTGAAGATGAAAAATGTACCAAGCACAATGTTCTCTCACTATGCCTGATTTCTAACACACACTCACTGCGTTCGGCTGGTCTTGCGGCTGTGCTCTACATATGTTTTTCTGTCATCTCCCGTAGCGTTCATATGTAAAAACCCCATATGTTCCCCCAAATAGACTCTCCCCTCGAAGAAATCAGGACAGAAGTGTTTGAAAGTGGACAAAAGAGACGGATTGAAACACCAGGTGTAAACGGGAATGTATACTTTGGATTAGGGCTGCACGATATTGGGAAAAAAATAACATTGCGATATTTTATTTTTCTGCGATATACATTGCGATATGAAATCTAATCTAATTTTTTCTTACAAACAAAAATGGGGTGAGCACACTTACATTCTCATTTTAAATGATTTAAACATCAGAGTATTATTTAAATTAGAGAAAATTATTTGTTTGTAACTTTAGGATATGGTTTGAATTGTTAACATATTAACTAACATGAACTTACCATGAGCAATACTTTTGTTACTATATTTATTAATCTTTGTTTATCTTAGTTTGTAAAGACACAGCTGTTCATTGTTTGGTAATGTTACTTCACAGTGCATTAACTATTAACAAATACTGTACAACTTTTGATTTCAACAATGATGGCTATAGCCCAAATGTTGAAATTAACAATGTTGTAGAAGTGCAGTTTAGTAATAGTAAATGTTACCTAATGTAGTTAAATAGTTTAATAAATAGAACATTATTGTATTTTTTTTTTTATTTTGATTATTATTTGATTTTTTTATACACCAATTCAGACGTCTCGTGAGTTCAGTGTTGGACAGGTCAGTTGTTTAAACCATTCATTAAATTGAATCGGTTCAAAGGAATCATTAGATCGCGAATCGGACGTGTACGGCACGCGTTGTGTAATTATCTCGGCAGTTTAGGATATCGCACAAGATTTGACAACACAGAAAACATTTTATCACTGGATAGTTTTTTTGTTCGACACCATCGTGATATGCGCGAGGGAGAGAGAGGAAGACAGCGCTCGTGTTGGTTGAAGACGGTGAAGGTGAGCGCGCGCGCGGCCGGAGCTCTCTCTCTCTCTCCCTCTTTCTTCTCATTCTTATATGCGCCCTGTTAAACTGACAGGACTTAAAAACACATGCAAATGATAAACTTTCACTCTATGATGGTTAAGCTGTGCAATTAATCCGCGAATCAATCACATTCGGGGCCGGGGAGCAGCTGGCCCGTACGGTTAATGAATAACGGATCAACTACGACAGCTTACATCGCACATCCTGCGATGTGACTATCGTGGATTCGTACATCGCGATACCGATGCTTAAACGACACATCGTGCAGCCCTACTTTGGATTTCTAGCAAAATAAAGCAAAAACATTAAAGTTCTAACATTAAAGTCCCCCGTAGTCAATAATTGCATCCCTTAAACTCATCTTTGATCACCAAAATGACATTTAAATGTTTTAATGTCTTAAAATATCTTGAATGTAACTTGACACCCTTGCCTCATTTAGTATACGCGGTTCTATGAATATGCAAATGAGCCCCGCCTCCACTCACTCACTCAGCTCAGAGATCCACTGGTTGACGATCACACGTTGAGTGTGTGAACGCAATGGCCAATCAGATGTGCTAGTCAGTCAGACGCAACATTTTACTGGTATTAGCACTAGCAGCGACTACAGACAACTCTATTTCATGGGTAATAATTAACGAGACTGCTTGATTTACATCTTTGCTGTACTTGAGGTTCTCCTTCCCGCAGATCTCCAGCAGTCGCTCCTGCTGAATGTCATTGGCCAGCGGTTTGAAGCGGAACTTGGAGCATCTGGAGGTCAACGGCTCGATGATCCTGCAGACACAAGCGAGAGTTAGCGAGTTAGCAGAAGAAGCTCGCGGCGGGTTTGAGTGTTCGCGTCGTTCACACTGACCGGCTGACGTAGTTGCAGATGAGACAGAACCGCGTGGTTCGAGACTCCTTCTCCATCGTGCGTCTGAGCGCCGCCTGAGCCGCGCTGGTCATGGAATCCGCCTCGTCCAGGATTATGATCTTGAACGGCGGACAAGGTTTCCCGCTGGGATTCAGAGGAAAAGCTTGCGTTCAGAAACACTCGATCGGCGGTAGGGTTGCGTATCGTTTGAATTCTATTTCGATTCTGCTTATCGATTCCTTATCGATTTGTCATATTGAAACGCTCACAAAGAAATCGATAAGAGGAATCGAAATTAATTTTATCTGATCCCCAACCCTAATCGGTGGGAAATCGTTGCGTTTATTCAGGGCGTAACTCACTCGGTTCGCGAACCGGCCACCGCCAGCTGGGCGAAGTTCTTCACTTTCTCGCGCACCACCTGAATCCCTCGTTCGTCAGACGCGTTGAGCTCCAGCACTCTCTGTCGGTACAGCTCCGGCCTAAAGCACAACGCGAGGATATTAGCACGCGCGTCTGAATCTCAATACGCATCAGCATCGTCATTCTGCAGCAGATCTTACCCATAAAGCTCTCTGGCCGCCGCGAGGATGGTGGACGTCTTTCCTGTTCCAGGCGGCCCATAGAACAGCAGGTTGGGCAGCTGTGAGGACAGAGCACATCATCATCACGCCATTACAGTATTCATTCAGATTTCTATTTTGTTGCTTTTTAATTTAATTTCTTTGTTTTTATAAAGTTTTATTTCAGTTTTAGTAATTTTGTCATTTGTTAGCTTTCCTGGAGCTCAAACGGTAGAGCGTTGGCGCTTGCAACGCCAAGGTCATGGGTTCGTTTCCCAGGGAAAGTAAGAACTGATAATGTATACGTGTACCTTGAAATGCAATTTGAAGTACTTCTAAATAAAAATTGGAAATGTTCCCTTGGCAACAAAACACGCCAAATCATGCTAACAACATGGTAGCAACATGCCAATTCATGCTAGCCAGGTAGTAAATTACACTAACATGCCCGCAACATGTTAAATCATAGTAGCAACACACCAAATCATGTTAGCAACATCTTAATTCGTGCTAGCAACATACCAATTCATGTTAGCACTGTGTTAAATGCTAACATGTTAAAACATGCTATCAACACGCTAACACAGTGTTAAATTATGTTAGCAATGTGTTACAAAATGCCAGAAACATGCCAACAACATACTAAATCATGGTAGCAGCAACATACCGATTCATACTAACAATGTGTTAAACCATGCTAACAACATTCTAAAACATGCTAGCAACGTGTTAAACATGCTAGGAACATGTTAAATCTTGATAACGTTAAAACATTCATTTATGGTAACATGTCAAATCATGCTAACAACATATTAAAACATGCTAACAAAATGTTAAAACATGTTAGCTCTATGATAAATTATGTTAAAAACATGCTAGCAACATGCTAACAGCATGCTAAAACACGTTAATGTGTTAAATCATGCTAATCAAGCTACCATTGTTTTAATGCTAACAACATGTTAAACCATGCCAGCAACGTGTCAAACCACACTAGCAAGTTATTTCAAACTTCGTCAAGACAACATCAAAGTTTATTCACAAACTTCACTCATCTAGTTTTAATTAATGTATTTTTTTCATATATACATTTAGTTTACGGTAATAACACTGGAACAGAGAGAGTGGAATTTTACTTTTTGGGATCAAATTATTGACTCAGTTTGAAACTTTCCCGACCACAATAAATGGCATGACACGTGATCAGTAATTTCATCACAACTGTTCTTCGTGAGTTGTAGGGATGGGCGTATCGATATATCGATACTGACGTAGAGTATCTAAAGTATCGATACTCAAATAAAAATACCGATTCTAATGTTTATCATTCAATTATGCCTGTAATATTTTGTAGATTTCTATGGTTTCCACTACAAGTAAACTTTTTAACCACGCGTAATCAAAAAAACAAAAATCGAATAAGTTCCAATTAAGGCGTATTGAATGTTAAAATGCCTTTCAAATATAAATGTTAAGTGGGTATCATTACCCATTGTACTCTTAGTAATTCAATAATTAAAAAAAAAAGTCATTTTAAAGTTCAGTTTAGAGGTATCGTATTGGCGATACTGACATTGAAAGTATCGGTATCGTATCCAAAAAAAGAAAAAAAAAGAAAAAAGTGGTATCGCCCATCCCTAGTGAGTTGTGATGATTCGCTATATAATGCTACATAAAATAAAATTGACATGTGACATTGATGCTTCGCCTCACGCACATCAGCGCCCTCTAGAGATTTCTTCAGTACTGCAACCACCTCCTCCTGAAAGGCCACTTCATCCACACACTTCGGTCTGCTAAAGAGATCAAAAACATGAACAGGTGAAATCTGAGGTCAACTATGAACACATGCATGATTCAGTTTCATTTTTTAACGTTTGTTGATATGATATATCAATAACTCTCAGTCAGATCACATGAATACTGAGCGTTTATGCAGATATGATGAAGTCTCACTATTTCTCCACCCAGGGAAGTGCTCTCTGCTTCTTCTCTCCACCTGATGAAGATGAAGATGAGGAAGGTTTCTGAGCTTTAAGACTCTGTGAGGAAGGTCCTTTCAAAAACGCCTGCATATCTCCACCTATAAACAGCACAGCAGAACACACGCGCTCCACTACAGGAGGATAGACGCTCTCACTACAGCTGACACGACCGATGGAAGAGAATAAGCAGAATAAATCTCTTTATGGTCGAATAAATGTGAATGAAACGCTTCGGGAGTTTGTTGACACTCCGCGAACCGTCAGATTCCCGCCAGACGCGCACTGACGTCACTGGCACGCGCCGCAGCTACTCATCGTCACGTGATCACATTCACGCTTAAGTTTTTTTTTATTTTTATTTTTAAAATATTAATATCGTTAGTAATATTGCCACACAGCCAAGAATATGTATTTCAAATAACTCAATGGTTTCTCAAGAAAGACGTCACAGGTGGTAAACATAATCATTATTGTGGATAAATACCAGAGATGGGACCAAGTCACACATGTGCAAGTCTCAAGTAAGTCTCAAGTCTTAACCTTCAAGTCTCAAGTAAGTCCCAAGTATTTTTTTCTTGGGCAAGTCAAGTCAAGTCAAGTCACAGGCTATGTCAAGTCAAGTCAAGTCAAGTCCTGTAGTAGGTCAAGTCAAGTCCAAGTCAAGTCACCTTATTATTGTAATTTTACTTGCAGAATCTGATCTAAATAAAGTGAAAAGACCAGATATAAGTAACTGTCAATAAATTACAACAATTTGGATTTGCATTGTAAATACTCATGTTCAGTAAAATACACCATGGAATCAAACAAAATCGTAACTTCATAAAATTATTTATTTTTCACTTCTGCCAACAGTGTTTAAAATGTATCGAAGTTTAATGTTGTATGTAAACTGTGTTTACAATAAGTGTATTGTGATTGTCAAAACATTTTAGTAACTAAACTGAATTGTATTCGGTTTAGTGACAACATGTTACAATGTTTACATAGTACAATTTCTGGTAAGCTATGCTTTTTTATTATTTAAATTCAATTCAATTATTGTGATCTGATTTAATATTGACTCATTTGGATAAATATTAGGTAGGCTACACAAGATAGCCATTCATTTTTCTCAAGAAAAAAAAAACAACTCACCTAATGCTGTAAACATACAGAGAGATATATAATGCGTTTTTTTATTATAATAACAACAACTTTATTTAATGATATATGTAAAAATATAATAAATATGTAATAGTACACTTATTTAGAAAAATACTTTTTTTTCTAGCCAACTAACGTGCTATAGCCATATTATGGTCATCAAATGGCTTTCCTGGGGTAAATGTTATGTGACATAATTGTTCTCCAGCTGTTTTATTGACCCATTTGTTTGATTGATTGGTCGATATTATGTATGAGGAATATACATTTCGGTAAGTTGTAGGCCTACTGTATCTTTCAACATTGTTCATTCGTGTTTATTTCTAGAGATGATCGGTTCACCTGCCGCTAGGGATCTGTCGCGTCACATTTACAAGCGCCAAAACGGTATTTATTGTTTGAATTTCGTAATAAAAGTGACAGAATCTGAGAGCTGAGATTTTTTTATATCATATGTAACCTGCTCTTGCGTCGCGATTTTTCTGTGCGTGAGAAAATGAATGTGTGGCGACGTGAGAGCATGTGAAAAGTGTCGCGTGTGTCTCACGGTGAATGCGTGAGTTGGCAGCTCTGTCTGGCTATCCGCGATGTTAATGTTGCATGTCTTGCAAAGCGCTGTTCATCTTTTGCCATCTTGTGAATAATTCTTGAAGCCGAAAGCGATGACCCTCGGAGTCAGTACCCCTCCGGCTGACATGTTGACGTGATATCTGATCTAAGTGGGCGTGGTGTGCAAGGTACGAGAGGGCGCGCGCGACTGATGATGGTGTCGTGATCCAGTCATGACAACGCTATTCTCAGCCTGCGCTCCAGCTGGGTAATCAACTTTATTTTTTAAAATAATTTATATATTTTATATTCAAACTGAAAACATGATGTGATTAACACTCAAGTCATTCAAGTCATCGTGTCTCAAGTCAAGTCAAGTCCCGAGTCTTTAACTTCCAAGTCCGAGTCAAGTCTCAAGTATTTTATTTTTTGTCAAGTCAAGTCACAAGTCATAAAAATAGCGACTCGAGTCGACTCGAGTCCAAGTCACCAAGTCACAAGTCCCCATGTCTGATAAATACCAAGTAAACCCTCATTAATTTGTTTTAAAAAATTACGTACATCATACATAAAATAAAATAAAAACATGAAAAAAGCCAGAGATTAAACTAATTTAGTAATCGAAGCCACTATTGTTTTCGAAAACAAAATCAAGCATATATCCAAAACAATTGTAATTTCTAAAAAAATCGTAGAGCTGTAAAACTGTGAGCACGCACTTTTAGTTTTGTAATGTATATATTTTTTAATTGTATTATACGTTCTATATTTGAAAAATTGTCACATTTATTGTGCTACTCCTATGTTGTATTTTCCTGGTGACGGAGTGATCTGCGTCTCTGTGCTCTGTTAGTTTTGTCTGCGGCCGCCGTGCGTCATCGCGTCATCGCACTCTAAAAAAAAAAACAGAGATAAAGCACATTTAGTAACTAATAATCAGTATTTTTGAAAAACAAAATCAAGCTGTATATCCAAACAATTACTATTTCTCAAAATTTTAGAAACTTTTTGTTTTTTAATATATATTTAATATTATATATTATTATACTTGTTCAATTTGATATATCCTTATTATGTATTATTTAATACTTATTATGTTTTGCTTTCCGGGTGACGGGAGTGTTCTGCGATCTGCGTCCCAGCGCTCTGTTAGTTTCGTCTGCGTCGCCGTGCGTCATTGCGTCATCACACGCTCAGTGTTTTTGCTTCGTCTCTTTCAAACCGCGGAGAGAATCTTTCTTTTCTACCTTCAGTTTTTCCTCTCGGTTTGGACTTTTGCGCTTCGTCGGATGCTCGTGTGTTTGTCGCGGCGCGTGTGGAGCGACTGACGCGAAACGCGCCGAGAGCAGAGAGTTTTTGGAGGCGTTTTATTGCGCATGTTCATGAACCGCCCGAATGAACGCGGATCAATAAAACACTGAGATCTGATCAAAACACGCGCATTAGCATCAAAAACAGCGAGTGTCCCGAAAACAGATGCGCTCTGTGATTGGAGTCACTGATCAGACTGATCGATACCTCATCAATATCTGATCGATAACAGAGGAGCCCTGAGGAGATGCGCGCGCACTGATACACACATCTGATCGGTATCTGATCGATAACACATGCCTGACGGACTGTCTGGAGGATGAAATGGTCACATTAAGCAGGTGTGCTCTTCCTCCTCCTCCTCCTCCTCCTCTGGCTGGATGCTTTGAGCCGGTGTGTGAGATCAGGTGGATGTGACACACACACACACACACACACACAGTCATGCAGGCTGCGCCCTTCCAGTATGATTTCTACAGTGAGGAGAACGCGCCCAAATGGAGAGGACTGTTGGTGCCGTCACTCAACAAGGTGAGACAGCTGTCAGTCACACTTCACACATGACCGATGCTCTTATCCAAAGGGACTTGCGTTGCAATAAAGATCTACATTGTATCAGATCACGTGTTCCTGGGAGTCGAACCCATGACCTTGTCGTTGCCAGTGCTTTGATCTTTACTGTTTGAGTTTATCATCGGCCGATACTGATAACACACTCTTATCTGAGTGCCGATATAATGCGTGGAAGACACATAAGAGATGAACATGCTTCGGTAAATCTTTATTATGACTGACAACTTCGATATTATGACATACTATGTCATATTTATAAGATGAAACATCAATATTATGACCTAAAGATTCGAAATACATATAATATGTGATTATGATGTGATAGTCAAAATTATGACATGAGTCATATTTGAACGATGAAACGTCAATATTATGACCTAAAGAGTTGAAATAATGTCATATAAAGACATGATTATGATGTGATGGTCAAAATTATGACGTACTATGTCATATTTATAAGATAAAACATTAAAGTTATGAAGTAAAGAGTCAAAATAATGACATAAAAAGACATGATTATGATGTGATAGTCAAAATTATGACATTATGTCATATTTAAAAGATGAAACATCAATATTATGACCTAAAGAGTTGAAATAATGTCATATAAAGACATGATTATGATGTGATGGTCAAAATTATGACGTACTATGTCATATTTATAAGATAAAACATTAAAATTATGACGTAAAGAGTCAAAATAATGACATAAAAAGACATGATTATGATGTGATAGTCAAAATTATGACATATTAAGTCAGATTTAAAAGATGAAACGGCAATATTATAACCTAAAGAGTTGAAATTATTACATATAAAGACATGATTATGATGTGATGGTCAAAATTATGACGTACTAAGATAAAACATTAAAGTTATGAAGTAAAGAGTCAAAATAATGACATAAAAAGACATGATTATGATGTGATGGTCAAAATTATGACGTACTATGTCATATTTATAAGATAAAACATTAAAATTATGACGTAAAGAGTCAAAATAATGACATAAAAAGACATGATTATGATGTGATAGTCAAAATTATGACATATATTAAGTCAGATTTAAAAGATGAAACATCAATATTATGCCCTAAAGAGTCGAAATACATATAAAGACGTGATTATGATGTGAGTCAAAATTATGACATAAGTCATATTTGAAAGATGAAACGTCAATATCATGACCTAAAGAGTAGCAATAATCACACAAAAAGACATGATTATGATGCGATGGTCAAAATTATGACGTACTATGTCATATTTGAAAGATGAAATGTCAATGTTGTGACCTAAAGAGAAATAATGACATATAAAAGACATGATTATGATGCAATTAGTCAAAATTATTACATAGTTAGTCATATTTACAAGATGAAACGTCAATATTATGACCTAAAGAGTCTAAATAATGACATAAGAACATGATTATGATATGATAGACAAAATTATGACATACCGGTATATTAAGTCAGATTTAAAAGATGAAACGGCAATATTATAACCTAAAGAGTTGAAATTATTACATATAAAGACATGATTATGATGTGATGGTCAAAATTATGACGTACTAAGATAAAACATTAAAGTTATGAAGTAAAGAGTCAAAATAATGACATAAAAAGACATGATTATGATGTGATAGTCAAAATTATGACATTGTCATATTTAAAAGATGAAACATCAATATTATGCCCTAAAGAGTCGAAATACATATAAAGACGTGATTATGATGTGAGTCAAAATTATGACATGAGTCATATTTGAAAGATGAAACGTCAATATCATGACCTAAAGAGTAGCAATAATCACACAAAAAGACATGATTATGATGCGATGGTCAAAATTATGACGTACTATGTCATATTTGAAAGATGAAATGTCAATGTTGTGACCTAAAGAGAAATAATGACATATAAAAGACATGATTATGATGCAATTAGTCAAAATTATTACATAGTTAGTCATATTTACAAGATGAAACGTCAATATTATGACCTAAAGAGTCTAAATAATGACATAAGAACATGATTATGATATGATAGACAAAATTATGACATATATTAAGTCAGATTTAAAAGATGAAACGGCAATATTATAACCTAAAGAGTCGAAATTATTACATAAAAAGACATGATTATGATGCGATAGTCAAAATTATGACATTAGGTCATATTTAAAAGATGAAACATCAATATTACGACCTAAAGAGTAGCAGTAATTACATGAAAAGACATGGTTTTAATGCGATGGTCAAAATTATGACATACCACACATATTTATGAGGTGAAAAGTCGACTTTTTAAGTCATCATTTTGATTTCTACTTTTCATTTTTGTAAGTCCTAATTCTCATATAGAATGTCATAATTTTATAATTTTTCATATAATTCTCACTATATAATATGTTGTAATTTCTAAGTCATAATTTCTTTTCATCTCATGACTTAATGTCATAATTTAAACTTTTTGTTATAATGATTACTTGGTACTGTAAAATCATAATTTTGATACTTCAACTCATAATTCTGACTTGTCATAAATTAGTTGACGACACAAGCGAGATTGTGAGATTTGCTATATAGTGCTTTACATGAGAAGACTATGCATGTATGTAGATAAGGTTAGACATGCTTATTATTCATTATATTATACATTACTTTATAGAAATCTGTACAATAATATAGTTAAATATAGTGATGAAATAAACAATCAAGCAGCCAAAATTTTCTATATAACACACACATATATATATATATATATATCTTGAGTACTGTATGTGCGATAATATAAATATTATTTGCAACGATATAAACACTTTTTTCTTCATTGATTGTGTATATCATGAGCGATCTGGATGTATGCAGATAAACTTGGACGTACTTATAGTTGTAGGTTGTTGGAGTTATTAATTTGATATGTTGTGATATTGAGTATTATGAGACCTGTGAGGTTTTGTTTGATTTATAACAAGCCTGATTATTATTTGGTGATGTGCGCCACGACTGAATACACAATATTTACTGAAAATGTGTTATTGGTGGATAATAAATCAAGATACTCTCAGATTGTGTGAATGTGAAGAGAGTTTGATTGAGCTGCAGGTGTTCAGGAGAAACACACGAGAGCTGAGATCTGTGATCGGCCAATCAGAATCCAGCGTCTCGGCTGTGTGCAGATCCAAAATGGCGTCCTGCTGGCTGCAGTTTCAGCGTCTGTGGAGGACGAGACGACACACACTCACACACACTCACACTCACACTGTTGTGCTTGGCAGCTTTCTTGCTGCTTTCTGTGACTTTGAATCCATAGCAACAGCAAAGCTCCAGATCTGGCTGGTCTGTCCTCCGTCTGTTCACTCTCAGTCGCTCCTCTGCTCTTCAGCGGCTCTGCTGTCTATAACAGTCCCTGCGGAGCCTGAGAACACTTACATCCAGTGTATCACATTTAGGCCATACAAAGTCTTCAATGCCATAAGAAAAGTCTTACATTATAATTTGAAGAGTCATAAATTTGGGAATCGTGAAAAGAGTGTTATCTATCCGTCTATCTGTCTATCTATCTATCTATCTATCTGTCTATCCATCTATCTGTCTATCTATCTGTCTGTCTATCTGTCTATCTATCTATCTATCTATCTATCTGTCTGTCTATGTCTGTCTCTGTCTATCTGTCTATCTATCTATCTATCTGTCTATCTATCTATCTGTCTATCTGTCTATCTATCTATGTATCTATCTATCTGTCTATCTATCTATGTATCTATCTATCTATCTGTCTATCTATCTGTCTATCTATCTATGTATCTATCTATCTATCTGTCTATCTATCTATCTATCTATCTATCTATCGTAGTTCTGTTTATCTATCTATCGTAGTTCTGTCTGTCTATCTATCTATCTATCTATCTATTGTAGTTCTGTCTGTCTATCTATCTATCTATCATAGTTCTGTCTATCTATCTATCGTAGTTCTGTCTGTCTATCTATCTATCGTAGTTCTATCTATTTATTATAGTTCTGTCTATCTATCTATCTATCGTAGTTCTGTCTGTCTATCTATCCATCTATCTATCTATCGTAGTTCTGTCTGTCTATCTATCGTAGTTCTGTCTGTCTATCTATCGTAGTTCTATCTGTCTATCTATCTATCTATCTATCTATCGTAGTTCTATCTGTCTATCTATCTATCTATCGTAGTTCTGTCTATCTATCTATCTATCGTAGTTCTGTCTATCTATCTATCGTAGTTCTGTCTATCTATCTATCTATCGTAGTTCTGTCTATCTATCGTAGTTCTGTCTATCTATCTATCTATCGTAGTTCTGTCTATCTATCTATCTATCTATCGTAGCTCTGTCTATCTATCTATCTATCGTAGTTCTGTCTATCTATCTATCTATCATAGTTCTGTCTATCTATCTATCTGTCTATCTATCTATCTATCTATCTATCTATCTATCTATCGTAGTTCTGTCTGTCTATCTATCTATCGTAGTTCTGTCTGTCTATCTATCTATCGTAGTTCTGTCTATATCTATCATAGTTCTGTCTATCTATCTATCTATCGTAGTTCTGTCTATCTATCTATCTGTCTATCTATCTATCGTAGTTCTATCTATCTATCTATCGTAGTTCTGTCTGTCTATCTATCTATCTATCTATCGTAGTTCTGTCTGTCTATCTATCGTAGTTCTGTCTATCTATCTATCGTAGTTCTGTATATCTATCTATCTATCGTAGTTCTGTCTATCTATCTATCTATCTATCTATCGTAGTTCTGTCTATCTATCTATCGTAGTTCTGTCTATCTATCGTAGTTCTGTCTATCTATCTATCGTAGTTCTGTCTGTCTATCTATCTATCTATCTATTGTAGGTCTGTCTGTCTATCTATCTATCGTAGTTCTGTCTATCTATCTATCTATCTATCTATTGTAGTTCTGTCTGTCTGTCTATCTATCTATCTATCGTAGTTCTGTCTGTCTGTCTATCTATCTATCTATCGTAGTTCTGTCTATCTATCGTAGTTCTGTCTATCTATCGTAGTTCTGTCTATCTATCTATCTATCTATCTATTGTAGTTCTGTCTGTCTGTCTATCTATCTATCGTAGTTCTGTCTATCTATCTATCTATCTATCGTAGTTCTATCTATCTATCTATCTGTCTATCTATCTATCTATCGTAGTTCTGTCTATCTATCGTAGTTCTGTCTATCTATCGTAGTTCTGTCTATCTATCTATCTATCTATCGTAGTTCTATCTATCTATCTATCTGTCTATCTATCTATCTATCGTAGTTCTGTCTATCTATCGTAGTTCTATCTATCTATCGTAGTTCTGTCTGTCTATCTATCTATCTATCTATCTATCGTAGTTCTGTCTGTCTATCTATCTATCTATCGTAGTTCTGTCTGTCTATCTATCTATCGTAGTTCTGTCTGTCTATCTATCTATCTATCGTAGGTCTGTCTGTCTATCTATCTATCGTAGTTCTGTCTATCTATCTATCTATCTATCTATCTATCGTAGTTCTGTCTATCTATCGTAGTTCTGTCTATCTATCTATCTATCTATTGTAGTTCTGTCTGTCTGTCTATCTATCTATCTATCGTAGTTCTGTCTGTCTGTCTATCTATCTATCTATCGTAGTTCTATCTATCTATCTATCTATCTATCGTAGTTCTGTCTATCTATCGTAGTTCTGTCTATCTATCTATCGTAGTTCTGTCTGTCTATCTATCTATCGTAGTTCTGTCTATCTATCTATCGTAGTTCTGTCTGTCTATCTATCTATCTATCGTAGTTCTGTCTGTCTATCTATCTATCGTAGGTCTGTCTGTCTATCTATCGTAGGTCTGTCTGTCTATCTATCTATCGTAGTTCTGTCTGTCTATCTATCTATCGTAGGTCTGTCTGTCTATCTATCGTAGGTCTGTCTGTCTATCTATCTATCGTAGTTCTGTCTGTCTATCTATCTATCGTAGGTCTGTCTGTCTATCTATCGTAGGTCTGTCTGTCTATCTATCTATCGTAGTTCTGTCTGTCTATCTATCTATCTATCGTAGGTCTGTCTATCTATCTATCGTAGTTCTGTCTGTATATCTATCTATCGTAGTTCTGTCTGTATATCTATCTGTCTGTCTGTCTGTCTGTCTGTCTATCTATCTATCTATCGTAGTTCTGTCTATCTATCTATCGTAGTTCTGTCTATCTATCGTAATTCTGTCTGTCTATCGTAGTTCTGTCTATCTATCGTAATTCTGTCTATCTATCGTAGTTCTGTCTATCTATCTATCTATCTGTCTGTCTGTCTGTCTGTCTGTCTTCATCTTCATGATGGTGTCCTGATGGCGTGAGCTGGAGTTTGTTGTTTGACAGACGGAGGAGCGTCAGAGTTCAGTCGACTCTAAACCTCAGACCAGCAGAGACTCGTTTGAGCAATCGCAGCTGATCAGAGCCAGAAGGGCTTCAGTAGCTTCCCTTTCTCTGAAGGCTTGTAGTGTTCGTCTTTTATAATCGCTGCCGGACTCAGTGTCAGAGCAGAGGTTTCTTCACGATGAGCACTAGAATGATTGACTTAAACGGCACTAGTGATGATGATGTAGATTGTTATACAGGTTCCTGTGAGACTGTATGGGTGTGTGTATATTTTCCCATGTCGCAGCACAGATGCTTTAAAGAGGACATACTCTTTTTAAAGTCTTGATGTTGTTTTCAGGCTCGATTAGAACTTGAATGTTGATTATTCTCCTCATATTCTCCATTGTTGCGGCTCCTCTCTTCCCAGTCTGTCAGTAACGCTCTGTTTACTTCCTGTCTCTATGAAGCCCCTCCTCCTGAAAAGCACTCTGTGCTCTGATTGGTCGGCTGGAGCAGTGTGTTGTGATTGGTCGAGCGCTTCGAGTGTGTTTGGGAAATGTCCCGCCAGTTTAACACACTACTAACTAACTCAACCAGGCCCCGCCCCTTTATTCTGTGTATGAATTATGTAAATGAGGAATATTGTGACGTGTTCGTTCCCGGAAGAAACTCAAGACTACAATGGAGGCGTTTCAGGAGTTCAGGAGCACTGACACTGATATAGAGAAGAGCTGGAGCTTCTTCATGATCGAACAGCAACATTACACACTGAAGAGAGATGATGAACAGGGGAAAAGCACATTAGGACCGTTTTAAGTGGCTGCAGGAATTGTAAATGAGAACAGGCTGACTGTGTGTTGCTGTTTTCACAGACTGTTCACACACACACACACACACACACTGTCAGCGTACTGTACTGTGCATTCCCACTAAATACCAGCACGCCATAGTGCCGCCACAGGAATGCTGGGAATGAAGCGTCAGGCATGTGATCCAGGTCTGAAGCGCATGGGAACAGAAAGCAAAAGGAAAACTTCCACGCTGAACTCTCTGTCGACATGTCTGCGCTTTCAGACATATTCAGACAGATTGTTTGTTGTCTTGCATCTTTAGTAGATCTAGCTGTGGCTCGTGAGCTAAGGCTAATAGTCAGTCTCTACAAGTGCAGATCAGCTCTGGATTGACCAATCAGAGGACAGAACCGGAGCCGTGCGCACTTTATAATGTTCTGATGTCTTCAGAGGCTTTGATTTCATGTGGATTTGTTCAAAAAAATATAAAATAATCAGTCAGTTATCAGCCAAACCCATGTGAGCTAAAATATTTACTTAAATCCCTCTCAGATTTAAAATGTAATATTTTAGTGATTTAAAAACACATTCACATGATCACAGTTCTCTGATGTTGGCTAATGCTAGTCAACAAATAATATATTTTATATTAGATCTTTTTTTTTAGTAGGTGCTTTATTTTGATTATTTTTTTGATAAGTGATGAATTCACTTATTTATGACTAAATTGACTTTTAGTGTTTTATATTTTAGATTTATTTAAAATTTTAAATAGCATTTAACATTTTTCATTTTATTTACATTTTAACATTTGTTAAACAAATGTTTAACATTTTAATGATTTTTTTAGTTTTAGTAAGTTTTATTTTAATTGTTCCTATTTTAAAATAATGTAGTTACATCTTAAATTTGTATGATTTAATTAACTTAATAAGTGTTTTATTTTTAACTTTTCATTTTAATAAGTGGTATTTATAGAAAATATATTTTTTAATTAGTACGTTTTATTTTAAGTTCTATTTTAAATGTATGTATATTTGAATTTGAATTTAGGTTTTTTATTTATTTGATTGAATTAACTTAATACTTAAAGTATTTTATTTTGTATTTTAAAAATACTTAATTTAATTTTAATAAGTGTTTTATTTTTAACTCTTTTGATAAGTGGTACTTTAAAAAATATATTTTACTTTTTTAATGATTTAATTAGAAAGTTTTATTTTTAGTTCTCTTTTAAATGCATGTATATTCGAATTTAATTATTAGTAAGATTTATTTTTAAATTATTAAATTATTTTAATTTTACATATTTGATTGAATTAACTTTTAATAAGTATTTTATTTTGATTGTTATATTTTATAAATATTTAATTTAATTTTACATTTTTATGAGTTATATTTTAGTATTTTTTTGTTTGTTCTTATTTTAAAATGATGTATTTATATACATTTGTATAATTTAATTATAAGTAAGGTTTATTTAGATTATTTTATTTAAGGATTATTTTTATTTAAAAAATATTTACTTATTTTAATTTTAAATATTTGATCAAACAACTTTTAATGATTGTTTTATTTTAAAATGATTTATTTTAATTTAATATTTTTATGATGCATTAATTGTTAGTTTTTGCTAAGTTGGATCTTGATGAATCAGAGTTGTGTTATTGATCAGATGTTCTTGCCCCAGTAACCCGGCCGTGTGTGTACTCGAGCGTCTGACGTCGTCACTGCAGCGCCTGGATTCTGTACTGTGGTACAGCAGGGTAAAGTGTGTGTGTGTGTGTGTGTGTGTGTGTGTGTGAACACAGGCTTGTACTAGCTGTGGTTTCTCAGAGTAAAATTCCTCTCATAACTGTGGAGAAGTCGGGTGTTTTGTGTCGCTACTGAACATGCGGTGGCATCATGAGCGCTGCTGATTCTGCATTTCTATGATCTACTGTATGACAGATGCTTGAAGAGGCTTGTTGTGGTTTTTGATTGACAGCTGTCCATCACTGCTGTGGTTTAGTTAGCTTCTGTAGTTTGTGTTGAGGATTTCCCTGAATGTCACACAGA
Source organism: Abramis brama (assembly GCF_963993115.1). Lineage (NCBI taxonomy): Eukaryota > Metazoa > Chordata > Actinopteri > Cypriniformes > Leuciscidae > Abramis > Abramis brama. Next base: position 1,158,413 of record NC_139985.1, read on the forward strand.
AACCCATTTACACACTGAGACTTGACATGAGGAACTGAGTGTGTGTGTGTGTGTGTGTGTGTGTGTGTGTTGTGAACGATGTCTCAACAGGAAGATGTCCTCAGGCAAGCTTCTCTAGTATACCCACAATCCCTCACATGCTGTATGTCTCTGGCTGTATTAGGCTGCGCTTATAAAAATATCTCATTGGTGGGAGCTGACGAATCTCTCGCACACACACATTTTGGTGGGAGGGAGAATAAAGACACTCGTTATTTTAGTATCAGACTATTATAGTTTTTTTATGAATATTTTTTTTTAGATTTTATAGTTTTAGTCATTTTGTATTAGTTTTTGTTAGTTTTTTTTTGATTTAATATTGTCAGTATAGAATTTTTTCCCGTTAGTTTTAGTACTTCATGTTAAACTAAATGACTGAAATAAAATAAGTTTGTTTTTTTTAATATATTATTTTATTTCAGTTAATGTTTCTTTTATTTCAACAAGTAGATGTTGCTCAGATTGTTAAATTCCCCCTGTAGTCTATAATTTTATCCCTTAAAACTTTGATCATAAAAATTACATATTTAAATGTTTTTTCCTTGAAAATAAATGTCTTTATGCCTTAAAATATCTTGAATGTAACTCGACACCCTTGCCTCATTTAGTATGCGCGGTTCTATGAATATGCAAATGAGCCCCGCCTCCACTCACTCAGCTCAGAGATCCACTGGTTGACGATCACACGTTGATCTGATTGGTTACAAGGTAGTTTGTGACGTCAGAAACACCAGCGATTTCAAAGCGTGTTTTTGAGACTGTCTTTGGTTCACTGCAGTTTTAAGGAGGAAATACTCAGCAATGGAGTCGACTTATGAATTTACACATGGTTTGTCTTAAAGCAGATTAAAAACACCACATAGACACATAAACAACATTAAACGCTGGATTTTGACCACATGTTGATGTTTGTGTGTTTCAGGTGCTGAATCAGGTGCACCCGAAGCTGTCGTCCCAGCAGGAGGCGCTTCAGTACATCGAGGGCCTGATTCTGGTGCTGCTCAACACACTCTGTCAGGCACAACCGCGCACCGTTCAGGACGTCGAGGTGAACGCCGTCGCCATGACAACCGCCGCCAAAATGTTACAGGGATGGTTCACCCAAAAATGAAAATTAGCCCATGATTTACTCTCCCTCAAGTCATCCTAGGTGTACATGACATTCTTCATTCAGACGAACACAGTCGGGAGTTATATAAAAAAATGTCCTGGCTCTTCCAAGCTTTATAATGGCAGTGAATGACTGTTTCTGTTTTTAAGTCCATAAAAGTGCATCTATCCATCATATATAGATAGATGCACTTTTATGATGGACAGATGCACTTTTATGATGGATAGATTCACTTTTATGATGGACAGATGCACTTTTATGATGGATAGATTCACTTTTATGATGGACAGATGCACTTTTATGATGGACAGATGCACTTTTATCATGGATAGATGCACTTTTATGATGGATAGATGCACTTTTATGATGGACAGATGCACTTTTATGATGGACAGATGCACTTTTATGATGGATAGATGCACTTTTATCATGGATAGATGCACTTTTATGATGGACAGATGCACTTTTATGATGGATAGATGCACTTTTATGATGGACAGATGCACTTTTATCATGGATAGATGCACTTTTATGATGGATAGATGCACTTTTATCATGGATAGATGCACTTTTATGATGGACAGATGCACTTTTATGATGGACAGATGCACTTTTATGATGGACAGATGCACTTTTATGATGGACAGATGCACTTTTATGATGGACAGATGCACTTTTATCATGGATAGATGCACTTTTATGGACTTTAAAACAGAAACAGCCATTCACTGCCATTATAAAGCTCGGAAGAGCCAGGACATGTTTTAATATAAATTTAATGTGAAGAATGTCATATACACCTAGGTCCTAGGATGACTTGAGGGAGAGTAAATCATGGGCTAATATTAATTTTTGGGTGAACTATCCCTTTAACCGTGTTCAACAGTAGTTCAGAGCTAAACGCACACGCTCAGGTTGATCATGTTCACCGGTTCACATGACACTGCAGCACATGAATGATGTTCAGGTCTGTTAGTAGCATATATTCTAATATGATGATTTGATGCTCAAGAAACATTTATGATTATTATCAGTGTTGAAAACAGTTAATATTTTTGTGGAAACTGATGCGTTTTATTTTTCAGGATTCTTTGATGAAAGGATCGGCATTTATTTGAAATAGAATCTTTTGCAATATTTTAAATGTCTCTACTGTCACTTTTGATCAATTTAATATTTTTTAATTGTGTAAATATTAATAATTTACTGACCCCACGTGATTAACAAACTACATGTGACGCGGCGACAATTCAGTCTCATTTGACGAGTGAACGTCAAGAACACGCCAACAGATTAAAATTATATTTTGCATAGAGAAAATAGAGCATGTTTGTAGAATCATTATTCTATTACACGTGTTTCCTCACAATTAAGCACAATAACTCTCATGACCATATTTGTATTTAAATTAGTGTATATTATATTTGCATTAGGACAATGCAACGATTAATCAAATTCCAAAATAAAAGTTTGCGTTTAAATAATATATATGTCTGTGTACTGTGTATAATTATTTTGTATACATATAAACATGCATGTATATATTTAAGAAAAATGTGAAATTTAATTAAAATGTAATAAATTATATATAGATATATATACAGTATTATATACATGCAAATATTACTTAAATATATACATGCATGTGTGTGTATTTATATATCCAAAATAATTATACACAGTACACACACATATATATATATATATATATATATATATATATATATAAATGCAAACTTTTATTTTGGATGCGATTAATCGTTTCACAGCCCTAATTTGCATATACGCATTCATTGTACTAAATTTATACTGTTGCTTAATAAATAAATAAAAACATTTAGCAAAAAATATTTATTTTTTAAAGTGTCTTTAAATTAGGCTTTGTTTTATTCTTGGGTGAAATATGAGCCGGATCTGAATCTGACAGACCACAATATATGAAAAACATAGAGTTATGATGCAAGAAAGGCGTGTTGCTTGGAGACACTGAGCATCATGGGACTCACTATAACGTATATCTATCTTTTATTGTGTGACTGGCTTTAATGTGTTTCTTATTTCTGACTCCATGAGCGTTTCAGACGGCGTCCTGATCTTCACGAACTCACGTTCCACCTGTTTGTTTTTGTGTGTTTGGTCGTTGCTCACAGACGCCGGCTGTGAGATGGACAGGTGCTTTAGTTTGTGGTTAAGACCTCAACCACAGAGCATGCTAAACCGGCTAGCTGGTTTATCATGGTCGGGTCCCTCAGTCCGCTTGTTCTCTGATCTTAGATTTCATCATCATCATCATCATCATCTTCACAGCCATCTTCATCTCTCTCTCGCATTGTACCGTGTGAAAGAATCGTGCTTCATCCCTCAGTCCTTTATCCTGTGACGCCCCACGTATAAACCCTGTTTGCTTGCTATTTCTGCTGGGTTCTCCATCTCACATGTGACTGTGGCTTTTTAGGAGCGTGTGCAGAGGAGTTTCCCGCACCCGATCGAGAAATGGGCCATCGCAGACGCTCAGGCTGCTATAGAGAAGAGGAAGAGGAGGAACCCGCTAGCCCTGCCGGTGGATAAGATCCATCCGCTCCTGAAGGTAATGAGTTTTAGTTACACTGTGCCTTTAAATAATTCATGCGCAGAATAAAGGGGCGGGGCCTGGTTGAGTTAGTTAGTAGTGTGTTAAACTGGTGGTTATGGAAAGGGGCGGGACATTTCCCCAAACACACTGAAGCGCTCGACCAATCACAACACACTGCTCCAGCCAACCAATCAGAGCACAGTGTGCTTTTCAGAAGGAGGGGCTTCATAGAGACAGGAAGTAAACAGAGCGTTACTGACAGACTGGGAAGAGAGGAGCCGCAACAATGGAGAATATGAGGAACATAATCAACATTCAAGTTCTAGTCGAGCCTGAAAACAACAAAACTTTTGGCATAATATGGATTCTTGCGGCTGGTTTGGACAGAAACGCATAGAATTAACATAGAAAAGATGTGATTTATTTCATAATGTCATAACTGGTTGGCATACAGTGTAAAGTCATCACAATCTATGAAGACAAATATTTTAAATAGACGCTTATGCCTCGGTTAGTCTTTCAGTTTTGATTGTTTTAATGTCTTTTAGGGCGTATTTGAGACACTTTCAGTTCATCAGTTTGAATTTATTGATTAAATTGGCCATTTTTTGAGACGTAATTGAATAGAGAATCAATAATTTACTAAATTGTAGTTTAAGATTCAAAGTAAATTCAACAGTCACACATGGAAGCAAATTTTCTGCGTCCTACAAATTAATATATTATAAAGACGTTTAACCCTGTAAAGCCTGAAATAATGGTCAGAAAAATATTTTTTTAGACAAAATATAGTTAAAAAAAGCACCAAAAAATATTTTTTTGCATATGTGTGTTTTTGTTGAGTACATTATTAGATACATCAGGCTTTAATGGCTCATATAGTCTATTATAGTGGGAGTATGGAGGAAAAAACAGCTCAATTGTATTCAAACTGAGCAAAATTATTCTGTTTCTGCAGATGCTGATATTAAAAGTGAAGAAATTCTGATGCTTGTAATGTAAATCTATGAGATCTGAGATCAAAGCAGATACTTACATAAAATGCATATAAATATTAGGTCTTAATAAGATATTTAAATGCTTAGTTTTATGGTCTGTAGTTTTAAAACATATAATGCTATGCAATACAATGATGATTGAGAGATGAACAAATAAACCTTCGTCAAAAGCCTTATGATCATATTTGATACTCGTGATTTTTCTAATAAATGATGATGGATAGTCAAGTAAACCTGCTTCAGTCCAGCTGAAATATTACTAACAATATCAGAGTTATTCTTGCGTTTACTTGATAAAATCAGTGTAGATTTGACAGCAGAAAGACTCGTGAAGCTCGAACTTTATAGTTTGGTGTTTAAAGTTTCTATGATCTTGTTGTGTTTTAATATTCTTGCTTTTTGTCATGTTATTGTTTTATTTTAATCATTGCTTGTACAGCACTTTAGTAAACCCTCAGTTATTTTAAAAGTGCTATATAAATAAACATTGAGTTGAGTTGGCGTCCTGTAGATGGCGCTGTTACTCCACACGCCAGAATCACTTCAGTCTGAGTGTGTTTCACTGGCACCTGAAATAATCTCTTATTCTCTTATATAATTCTGTTAAATAATTGCTTTGCTCGTTTGTGTTCATGTGTCCATCAAGCATGAGTGAATGAACTGATCATGTGATGGTGGTCTCTCCTGCAGGAGGTTCTGGGGTATAAAATCGACCATCAGGTGTCCGTGTACATCGTGGCGGTGCTGGAGTACATCTCCGCCGATATACTGAAGCTGGCGGGAAATTACGTACGAAACATTCGCCATTACGAGATCTCGCAGCAGGACATCACGGTGGCCATGTGTGCGGATAAGGTATGACATCACTGAACACCAGCCATGCTATCCTTAACGAACTCCATGGAAAACACTTCTGTTAAATGACATAAAATAAACATTAGTAAACGAAAATGAAAAATGTTGCATGAGTTGAAACACTAAAATTATTAACTGGAAATAAATAAACTAAAACTAAAAAAAAAAAAAATCAATTAAACCTTAATGCTTTTTATAAAATGACAAAAAAAATAAAATCTAAAAATAAAGGCTAATTCAAAAATGTTAATAACACTGGGCCTTATTAATTTGTCATAAAAAAGTGTATAAAATGTAATAAATATTTAAAATATATATTTTTTATATAATAAAAACAAATTCTGTGCTTGTTGGTAGGGCAGCAATTTTGTGATTATCAATATGACAATAAAATAATAATATTAATAATAATTAGTAGTAGTCGTACTATTATTACTAAATATAAATATAAGACAATTTACTATAATATATTTTATTTTACAGTGAAATATAACAAAAGAAAAATAATATAATAATTTAAATGTAGTATTAAATAATTTTATTTGACATTACAACTGTAAAATTACAATATGTATATTAATACCTATATTTAATATCAATATATAATATTAATATTGTATTGTATTGTATTAAATATATATATATATACACGTTTGAAAAATGAGGAGAAGAAAAAATCAAGAAACTAAATATTTCAACATATACATATATATATATATATATGCTTGCGTGAAAATAAACAGCGATTTGCTCTGAAACACGCAGCGCATGTATTTAATTAAATCGCATAAATTACACTAAGCCATATATCAGCGTTTTGGTTTTATTTTATTTTTGTATTATTAACTGCGCAGCTCTAATTGAACACATCAAACGTCAACATTCAAGCAAATAATCTCCAATTGCTCAAGCTCCACCCCTAGTGCTCAAGCTCCGCCCCTGGTGCTCAAGCTCCACCCCTGTTGCTCAAGCTCCGCCCTGTTGCTCAAGCTCCACCCCTGTTGCTCAAGCTCCGCCCTGTTGCTCTGGTTGCAGGTGCTGATGGACATGTTCCATCAGGTGGAGGAGGACATCAGTGTGTTTCCTCTGATGGACGAAGAGCCGTCGGCCTCAGAGGAACAGATGTACTATGATCTGGTGAAGGCCTTCATGGCCGAGGTACGACAGTATCTGAGGGACCTCAACCTCATCATCAAGGTGTTCCGCGAGCCCTTCAACTCCAACAACATGCTGTTCTCCTCTCACGTGAGTCTTCATCCTCACACTCCTCATCATCCTCACACTCCTCTTCTTCATCCTCACACACTCCTCTTCTTCATCCTCACACTCTTCATCCTCACACTCCTCATCATCCTCACACTCCTCTTCTTCATCCTCACACTCCTCTTCTTCATCCTCACACTCCTCTTCTTCATCCTCACACTCCTCTTCATCCTCACACTCATCATCCTCACACTCCTCTTCTTCATCCTCACACTCCTCAACACTCCTCATCATCCTCACACTCCTCTTCTTCATCCTCACACTCCTCAACACTCCTCATCATCCTCACACTCCTCATCATCCTCACACTCCTCACACACTCTTCTTAATCCACACACTCTTCATCCTCACACTCCTCTTCATTCTCACACCCCTCTCTCTCTCTCTCTCCATCTCTCTCTGCCTGTAGGACGTTGAGAACATCTTCAGTCGTATCGTGGACATCCATGAGGTGACGGTGAAGCTGCTCGGGTTAATCGAGGATACGGTGGAGATGACCGACGAGACAAGCCCTCATCCGCTGGTCGGCAGCTGTTTCGAAGACCTTGCTGAGGTGAGATGGGTGTGTGTGTGTGTGTGTATATATACGCACGCACGTTTAAATTATTTATAATCATATATATCATAATATGATTGTTTTTAATTATTTTTGGTAAAGTGCAATGGCTACATTCGATGAAAATCAATTAAATATTTATTTTTTTCAAACAAACTGTGAACATTTAATTAGTATCATTTATAATTTTTTTTAAAGAGTATTATAATTTATAATTAATTTAGATTTTTTTTATTTTTTTTATTAAAATAATATCAGTAATAACTGAATTAATTAATTTGTATTTAGAAATAATATTATTTAACATTTATTTTTTATAAATGTAATTAATAATAATAAAATGAATTATTTTTTAAATAATACTACTAAAAATAATATAATCTAAAGTAAATGATATTAATGTAATTATATATAATATATTTGATTTAACTACTGTATATTATAATTGTATATAATTTATGTATGTGTGTATATATATATATATCTCAAAATTTCCTTGTATATTAATTTATAAGAAAGTATCTTAATTTCTAAAACCTAATAAATAATAAAAAGTTAATTAAGTTTAATAATAACAATAATGTAATTAAGTCTTTTAATTAAATTCATATTAATAATATATATATATTTTTTCATTTATAATAAATTATTTTCATTTTAAATAAAGAAAACTAGTAATAACAGTAGTAATTTAATTTAAATAAATATTTAATAATATTATAATTTACAATAAATATATTTTTTAATTTATAATAGTAAGTTTAATTTTTTTTTAATTTAATATTATTTTTCAATGATAATTAAATAAATGTTTTTCATATATATATATATATATATTTTTTAACGCGCGATTAACGCAGCGCGTATTTTCTGTTTGACCCGTGGCCCAACCCCTAGTTGTAGAAATGGAGATACACAGTGTTGCCAACTTAGCGACATTGCAGACCCCTTTAGCGATTATTTTTTTTTCCCTTCAAAAAAGCGCCCAAACCTTATTTAATTTCTGAGAATCACGCGCGCGCACCTCTCTCTCTCTCTCTCTCTCTCTCTCTCTCTCTCTCTCTCTCTCTCTCTCTCTCTCTCTCTCTCTCTCTCTGCGTCTTGCGCGGTTAACTCATGACAATCATGCGATTAATCGCGATTCATTTTTTTTTATCGATTGACAGCCCTAATATATATATATATATATATATATATATAATAAAAATAGTTAATTAAGTTTAATATATATATATATATATATTTTCATGTATTTAAAATTCATTCATGTGTTTTGTGAGAGTGGCACCGATACGATCCTCCCAAAACACACTGGTGTCCGTTCCACCTCCACGCTTCACAGCGACTGACCCCGCGGCCTTTCACACACACACACACGTGCTTGTTTTTCCTCATGCCGTAACAATACAGGTCACGGTGGGCTGTGCTGCGGGTCATGTGTTAACTCTCGGGTGTTGGCCTTTTTCAGGAGCTGGCCTTCGACCCCTACGAGACGTACGCACAGGACATCCTTCGCACCGGCTTCCACGAACACTTCCTCAGTCAGCTTTACAAACCCGGAGCCGCCATTTACCTGCAGGTCAGAAACACACACAACACTGCAAAGCTTTTAGTTTAGTTTACTTTAGTTCCTTTAAGTGTCCACAAGTGGAAATTTGTCTTTGGCTTCACTATACACCGCACACAAGGACACCAACACAATATAACAATATACATAAAAAATATAAGTAATACAATAACATTTGCATGTACATATGCATAGCCTACATATCCACCCCATACTCATATACCCTGGACCACAAAACCATCACATGGGTAATTTTTATTTTTAATTGAGATTTTTACATCTGAAAGCTGAATAAATGAGCTTTCCATTGATGTGTGGTTTGTTAGGATAGGACAATATTTGGCCGAGATACAACTATTGTAAATCTGGAATCTGAGGGTGCAAAAATCTCCTTTAAAGTTGTTCATTTATGAACACGATTGTGCAGCATTCACTCACAGAAATACATGTTTTATATATTTACGGTAGGAAATTTACTAAATATCTTCATGGAACATGATCTTTACTGAATATCCTCATGATTTTTGACATGAAAGAAAAATCGATAATTTTGACCCATACACTGTATTGTTGGATATTGCTAAAAAAACAAAACAGAAATAAGTGTTTATAAGCTGTCGACCCCAAAAAACAAGCGTTTAAGGACACAAAAGTGGATAGAGGCGATTGAGACAGTGTCATATAACTCTGAGAACTAGCAGAGCCCGTCTACGGAGAGCCTGGCACTCCCTGCCACGATGCCATCAAGCGGCATCTCTGGTCGTAATCAGTCCTTCACTGACCAATCAGCGTTCATTAGCAGAATGCTAGCGTGTTATGGGCAACAACAACTCAACCTGTAAGAAATCGAAAGGACATAAGTACTCGTTCATTCAACTTTCGACCTATAACCCATGTTGAACTTGCAAAACCTACAATCAAATCTGAGATTTCTCAACGGCAATCGGGTGAAAGAGACACATTTAGCCGTCTAGCGCCATAGACTCCCATTCATTCTGCACTCATGGGCGATCGCCCCCAGTGGAGCTCTGGTGGAACTACAACCAACATTCGGTACAATAGGACTCAATAGGGAGTGGCCAGGCTCTCCGTAGATGGGCTCTAGAAAATGGATAAGGCTACATAATCAAATTCACTAATATTACACCATTTAAACATTATTCAGACACATAGGCTGAGTTACTAAAACAATCTTTGTCAAAGAATAATGTTTGTTCACAGTTTGAACGTTCTTGTTTCCATTTGTTTAATTTCAAGATCTGAGGTGAATTATCCACTGTTGCTTTTACAGCTTCAAAGCTGGAGCACTAAATGATGTTCAGTGTCACATGACACGCTTTTAACATTAAATAAAGCACATAAACAGTACCTGAGATTATCATTGACACACTTTGTGTTTGTTGTTCCAGCGCGACGTCGCAGAAAAATAGAAACCGTTTCTAAAACAGAATCGTCGCGTGTCGCCGTCGCGGCTGGTTAGGACAAACACTCTGATTAACGTGGAAAAGATGTATTTTATCGCGCACCGCGTGTAGTTAGGGCACGCCCGTTTTTGGGGGTCGACAGTTTATAAAAACTTATTTCTGTGTTTTTAAGCTTGTTTGCTGCACACCTCGTCACACACGTGGTCTTCAGATTATAATGCATGTCTCTATATGAATATGATCACATGATGTCTCTGTGTTTTCAGTCTATCTGTGAAGGGTTCAAAGAAGCGGTACAGTATGTTTTACCGCGGTTACTCCTGACGCCCGTCTACCACTGTCTTCATTACTTCGAGATTTTAAAGGTGAGTGTCATTTCCCACAATGCACCATTTACTGATTTTCAGCATTACTTCTGAAACCAAATGGAAGTGCAAAAATAGTAACTGTCTCCAAATGTACAGAAGCCCACAGAGGACATATGAAAAATAAAAAAGCCTCGTCCTTTACAAAACACTCTATTTAACAAAAATATGAAAAAATATATATAATTTCTACATTTAAAAAGGTTAAGAGCATGAACACTTTCAAACACTACTCTGTAATGCAGGGTTTCCTCATGAGTTGATGAAAAGCTAATAATTAAATAATAAAAATGTAAATAATTTTAAAGTGAAATAAGATGCTTGTGATCATTATCATGACATTCAGACAATCGTGAATATTATTAAAGTAAATATTTTCTTCCGAAGTGTTTCATCTGACACAAATCTTCTGGAATCGATGATTGTGTTTTATTATTATTATTATTGCTGGGCCATGATTAATCATGTTTAATCGCATCCAAAATGTTTTTACATAATATATGTGTGTGTACTACGTATATAATTATTTTGTATATATAAATACACACATATGCATGTATATACTGAGTATATCATTTATATTATATATAAATATTTTAATATTAAATATTAATATTTAATATTTAAATAACACATTTTTCTTAAATATACACATGCATGTGTGTGTATTTATATAAACAAAATTATTATACACGCCACAGACACATATTATGTAAACACAAGCTTTTATTTTGGATGCGATTAATCGTAAGCATAGCACTAATTATGATCTTAATAATTGAGCACATGCATGGTCTATATTTGCATGGGTCGGATCAGTAATTCTCTCCAGAGTCACACGGATCTGAACATGTGCCTTCAGAGAGCTTTAGCTTTACTGCTGCTCCAGGAGCTCCAGCGTTCCCAGCAGCCCTAAGCTGCTTTCCTGGATTCTTACGGGGGATTTATGGAGCAGAAATGAGCAAATCTCAGGCTGTAACGCGACACACAAGCCTCTCTTTCATTCTGAAGCGGCTGAAATGAGAAATGTCTGTTTGCACACATGACCTGATGAGATAAACGCAGTGTTGTCGAGGTCCTGCAGTGCGACATCATCACAAACATGCAGACACTTTCGTTGACCACACAGAGATTTGAAGTTATTTCAAGTTTATATTTAAGTTAATGTAGATTTTTGGTTATTTTTTTAAATAATTCATTAATGTGTTATTCGCATGTTCTTTATTTACTTTCATTTTACATATTTAATTGCATTACAGGATTTAATTAATGTTTTATTTTGTTTGGTAAATTATGTATTGTTTTACTTGCAGTTTTATAATTTAATATGTTTTTAGTAAGTGCTTTATTTTGATTGTTCGTATTTTAAAAATGTTTATTTTAATTTTCCATTTTCATGATTTAGTCTTTTTTGCTTTTTATTTATTTTTAATTTTACATTATTTGATTTGCTTTTATTTTACAATTCTTTTTTATTTTATATTTGAATGCTTACATTCATTTTAAGTCAGTGTATTATTTGTATTTGCTTTTATTCTAAAAATTATTTAAAAATATATATTTTTTTATTTATTAAAAAAAGTGTTTTTTGATTTGTTTTTTATTATTATTATTTTATTTGACTTTTTTTATTTAATTAATCTCTAGTAAGTAGTTTATTTTGATTTGCATTTATTTTATTTATTTATTTAAATTGTACTTTTAAAAATAATATATAATAATTTAATTTGACTTTTTTATGATTTAATTCATTATTGGCATTCTTTTTACTCACAAACCCCAATTTTTGGGAAACGCTGGCTTAGAGCATCATTAAAATAGTCCAAATCATGTACACACGACCCATGAACCCGTGAAGCCGTCTCATGTGTGTCACTGTGTGTCCTCGACAGCAACTGGAGGAGAAGAGTGAGGATGAGGAGGATAAAGAGTGTCTGAAACAGGCCATCACAGCCTTACTGAACCTGCAGAGCAGCATGGAGCGCATCTGTTCCAAGAGCCTCGCCAAGAGACGCCTCAGGTACACACACACACTCACACACACACACACTCACACTCACACAAACACAAACTCACACAAACACACACTCAAACATACACAGACACATAGTCTCACATGCATACACACACGTACTCACATACACACACTCACTCACACACACAGACACACACACACACAGACACACACAAATACACTCACACATACACAGACACATAATCTCACACGCATATATACACGTACACACTTACACACACTCACACATACTCACACACACATGCACTCACATACACACTCACGCATACACACACACACATATAGACTGACAAACACACTAACACACTCTAACGCGCACACACAAACACACACGCACACAGTCTCTCACACACACAGTCTCACACACACACACTCTCACACACACAGACACAGACACACACACAAACTCACACTCACTCACTCTCTCACTCACTCACTCACACACACACACACACACATATAGACTGACAAACACACTAACACACTCTCACGCACACACACACTAACTCTCTCACACACACACACACACACACACACAAACTCACACTCTCTCACACACACACACACACACACTCTCTCACTCACTCAATCACACACACACACACACTCTCTCACACACAGTCTCACACAGACACACACAAACTCACACACACTCTCACTCACTCTCTCTCACACACTCACTCACTCTCTCACACACTCACTCACTCTCACACACTCTCACACACTCTCTTACACAGTCTCACACAGACACACACAAACTCACACACACACACACTCTCACTCACTCTCTCTCACACACTCACTCACTCACTCTCACTCACTCACTCACTCACTCTCACACACTCTCTCACACACACACTCTCTCTCACTCACTCACACACACACACTGGTCTCCACCCATCAGCCCCTCGTGTGTTTCCCTCTGACCCTGAAATAGCCAGTGATCGTGACGAGGGAGTGTGTGCGTGAGTGTGTGTGTGTGTTGCGTCAGGGTTTGGGCGGCTCTGCTATTGTTGTTCTCAGAGAGAGAGAGAATGAGGAGGAAAGCGGCCCTTCATCTGCTGAAGGACTCGGGGATCATGAGGATCTGAAGTGTTCATGTCCCGTTGATCGCGTTTTAGCGGTTTTATGCGTTCGCGTATGTGGAAAGGATGGCGGCTCTTACGGTACGTGTGCTTTTGGAGAAATAAAGGCTCTTGCTGTTCACTTCTGTGCGTTTCAACCAGAACAAAGAATCGATCGTGATCGCCATCATCATCATCATCATCATCATCATCATCTGAGATGTTTCATGTTGTTGAAAAGTTGGGTAACTCGTTACAGTAAGGTTTCATGAGTAACATGAACTAACAATGAAAAATACTTGGAAAGCATTTATTAATCTTAGTTATTGTTAATCTCAACATTTACTAATGCATTATTGAAATCTAATGTTGTTTTTGTTAATATTTATTTAATGGACCTGAGCTAACATAAACTAACAGTTGTACTAACCTTAACACAGATTAATAAATACTGTAACAAATGTGTTGCTCATTGTTAGTTGACCAACGTTAACTAATAGTTACTAAAGTTGATTTAATTAAGGTGAATTGTACAATAAGGTCCTGTGAGTTAATGTTAGTTAATTCATTAACAATGAGCAATACTTTTGTTACAGGTTTTATTAGTCTTTGTTTATGTTAGTTAATTAAAAAAACAGCTGTAAAGTTCATGTTAGCTCAGGTTCGTTCTATAATAACTTTTGATTTCAGTAATGTATTAGTCAATTAACATTAACTAAGATTAATCAATGCTTTAGAATTATTTTTCATTGTTAGTTCATGGTAACTAACGTTAACAAATGAAACCTTCATACCAAAGACAACGATAACTTTAGTTTGAGAGTCGAGTGATTTCACTGTAAACAAGCTCTTCGTTTTACAGACTTTAAAATGTCTGAATGTGTTTAATTGCTGAAGTGTGTGGAAGGTAAAGACTCGTTCACACGAAGGACAATAATGATAAAAAAATGTAAGACAATAGCAGAGTTGACGTCACAATTATAAAGCTGTCATTGGAATCTCACGATAGAGCTGATGAACGATAAAAACACCGACAGCCAATAAGAATCCAGCCTGATTCAAGCTTTTAAAGGTGCAGTAAGCAATTTCTGAGAAACTGTTGATATTTGAAATCACCAAAACAAACACGCCCCTATCCGACAGGACCACACCCCTAACCTTATAGCCCCGCCCCAAATTCACAAACATGCTATGCAACATAGGCTCCTCCCCATCACAGTGGACACGCCCCTTACTGCTGATTGGCTGTAAGTGTGTTTTGGTGCTTGGTCTGATCCACTTCCAACAGCGTTTCTCAGAAATCGCTTACTGCACCTTTAAATGCTTAACCTTTATAAAGCAGGGTGGATTCTGATTGGCTGTTAGTGTTTTTATTGTTTTACGATTTCTGAGAAACTGTTGATATTTGAAATCACCAAATCAAACACGGCCCTACCCAACAGGACCACACCCCTAACTTTATAGCTCCGCCCCAAATTCAGAAACACGCTATGCAACACAGGCTCCTCCCCCCTAATGAGTGGACACACCCCTTGCTGCTGATTGGCTGTAAGTGTGTTTTGGTGCTCGGTCTGGTCCACTCCCAACAGCGTTTCTCAGAAATCGCTTACTGCACCTTTAAATGCTTAACATTTATAAAGCAGGGTGGATTCTGATTGGCTGTCAGTGTTTTTATTGTTTTACGATTTCTGAGAAACTGTTGATATTTGAAATCACCAAATCAAACACGGCCCTACCCAACAGGACCACACCCCTAACTTTATAGCTCCGCCCCAAATTCAGAAACACGCTATGCAACACAAGCTCCTCCCCCCTAATGAGTGGACACACCCCTTGCTGCTGATTGGCTGTAAGTGTGTTTTGGTGCTCGGTCTGGTCCACTCCCAACAGCGTTTCTCAGAAATCGCTTACTGCACCTTTAAAGCGACAGACGACAAAACTAGAATAAACAACGCTGTCGTCCTCAGGTGTGGACGCTGATATAGTTATGATTATTGTTCTTGGTGTGAACAGGCCGTAATAGTGCAGTGTCGCTCGTCCGCAGTGTGTGGCGCTCTTCAGTGAGAGAGAGAGAGTCTGCCGTCTCAACACTCCTTCATCTGCTCTGACGTGACGCGCGTGTGCTCGTGTCTTCACAAAAACATTCAGAAGTAAGATGCTCTTCACTCTATAGAGAGTCTTTCACTAGTCCCTCCGTCTTCAACTCATTCAATCCCTCCATCCTGTGATTCGTAACACCCGAAAATCTGAAAATCAGACTCCTATAAGAACGTCTTCTGGTAGAACAGTCAATCTGATGGTGTAGAAGTGTGTCTCTTTCAGGTCCTGGAGGGCTGTTCATCTTAAAGAGGACCTATTATTACTATTCAAAGTCTTGATGATGTTTTCAGGCTCTACTAGAGCAGGTTTTCCTGCTTGAATGTTGATTATTCTCCTCATATTCTCCATTGTTGCGGCTCCTCTCTTCCCAGTCTGTCAGTAACGCTCTGTTTACTTCCTGTCTCTATGAAGCCCCTCCTTCTGAAAAGCATACTGTGCTCTGATTGGTCGGCCGGTGTGTTTGGGAAATGTCCCGCCCCTTTCCATAACCACCAGTTTAACACACTACTAACTAACTCAACCAGGCCCCGCCCCTTTATTCTGCGTATGAATTATTATAATGAGGAATATTGTGACGTGTTCGTTCCCAGAAGAAACTCAAGACTACAGTGGAGGCGTTTCAGGAGATCAGAAACACTGACACTGATATAGAGAAGAACTCCCGCTCGAGGGACTTTGGAAGCTGATTGGACATTTAAATCTTGTTATTTAGATGTTGATGGTTACGAGGAACTCCAGGACTTGGTTTATTTCCCTTCCCTACTGTTTACGTCAGCTTTAGTGTGATATTTTAATGTCTTTCATTACATTCTCCTTAATTAGTTATTGACACTTTCACGAATCGATTTGATTTGATTCACAAACTCATGATTCTGATTGATTGATTGATAAATCTCTGAACTAAAGCTGTAAACTGAACCCTGTCGGTTGGTAAATTACTTCAATATTGATGTATTCAAACATTCTTTCAATAATTGTTACAGGTTAAGTAACATAATTAATATGTAATATAGTGCATTTATTTATCAAAATGCTCCTCTCTAAAGTAATTTTTCTA
This sequence comes from Abramis brama, assembly GCF_963993115.1. Taxonomy (NCBI): domain Eukaryota; kingdom Metazoa; phylum Chordata; class Actinopteri; order Cypriniformes; family Leuciscidae; genus Abramis; species Abramis brama. The sequence continues at coordinate 1,175,419 of NC_139985.1, forward strand.
GCTAACTATCAAGTTTATGGGATTTTCTTAGGTAAATAATGTTACACTTTTACTCTGAACGATTACATTAAACATGATAGATTTCAGTAAGTCGTTCTGTATCTTTCAACATTCCTTCTGATGTTCATTGATGTTTATTTGCTGCTGTAACGTAGTAAAGAGGAAGAGATGATCGGTTCATCTGTCGGCACACATTATAGAGCGTCAAAACTATATTTACTGTTGGAATTTTGTCATAAAACTGACTGAATTTGAAAGCTGAGACTTTGTTTCATATCATAAAAAGCACTGTGTGATTATTGGGTGGTACAAATAATGTTTTTGTTCACACATCAACTGAAATCAGCAGACTAAAAGATCTCGATATCGAGATCATCAAAATGAAAACCAGGTGAAGTCGATTAATCAATATTGTGATTTGATATCAACATTGTCTCCCCGTTGTTCTGTCACCCAGCGAGTCGGCGTGCCGCTTCTACAGTCAGCAGATGAAGGGCAAACATCTAGCCATCAAGAAGATGAATGAGATCCAGAGGAACATCGACGGCTGGGAGGGCAAAGACATCGGCCAGTGCTGTAATGAGTTCATCATGGAGGGAACGCTCACACGGGTGGGCGCCAAACACGAGCGCCACATATTCCTGTTCGACGGGCTGATGATCTGCTGCAAGTCCAACCACGGCCAGCCTCGTCTACCGGGAGCCAGTGTGGCAGAGTACCGTCTGAAGGAGAAGTTCTTCATGAGGAAGGTGGGTACTGATCGGCACATGTGGGTTTTTTGATTGCCGGTGCCAATATAAAAGTTTGAGGCACTAATGTGGTTAATATGTGCTTTAGAAGTACTAATAAACAGCCAATATCATAGTTTTATGCATGCTAATAAGCAACTAGTTAATAGTGAGAATTGGACCCTAAACTAAAGTTTTACCAAACATTTTATATTTTATACAAAATATATATTTTGCAAAATAATTTGCACTATAAAATCAAAGCCAAATGTTGAGCATGCAAGCCAAAAGCCATGCATGTTGTTTTCCAAATTTGAAGTTAATATCACAAAAATTGGGTTTCCTGTGAGATTTTGTGTAGGCGCTGTACCAAAACTAGCCACTGGGTGACGTCCACATTCCATTAAAATTTTATTGTGCATTCACCTTTCACAATTTAATGCATTTCTGTCAGAATTGTTGTTGTGTTTGGCCGATACGTGTCGGAAGCAGTCTTTTATTTTGACAGTGCCAGGACTTTTATTTTGACATAATTGTCGGAAGCAGACTTTTATTTTGACAGCACCTGAGCTGAGATGTTTATTAGTGTCTTAATTAGTTTAGCCTTGTTGTTTAACAGTTCTATCTCAAAGATTGGACAGAATATTTGACAAACTGATGAAGAAAGTGAACAGTATATGAAAAAAAATTGCTTTTGCCTTTCTATTATTAGTAATAGAAAGCCAAACCCTATAATAATTTTTTATATTCATCCTGTGAAAACCATTTTGAAAATGGACATTGCATTACCATGGAAACGCTAATTTAAAACCTTTTTGCAGGCTCCTCCCCCTAGTGGTCTTTGTCATGTTTCATATTACTAAATTTTCTAATCTTGACAAAGCACATATAATTGGAAAGGTCTGAGCTTCAGGGTTCCATATTTGACTACTGTTTTGTGATAGAAGTCAAAATAAAAGTTTAATTCCGTCATTTATCAGCCAAACAAAAAAACTCTCAGGTGCTCAGACACTGTCAAAATAAAAGTCTGCTTTTGGCACATATTGGCCAAACAGAAAAACTCTGTCGCTCAGACACTGTCAAAATAAAAGTCATGGCACTGTCAAAATAAAAGTCTGCTTTTGGCACATATTGGCTCAACAGAAAAACTATCAGACCCTCAGTCAATGTCAAAATAAAAGTCATGGCACTGTCAAAATAAAAGTCTTACATGTATCGGCCAAACAGAAAAGCTCTCAGGCGCTCAGATACTGTCAAAATAAAAGTTTACTTCGGACATTTATTGACCAAACAGAAAAACTCTCAGGCGCTGTCAAAATAAAAGTCTGCTTCTGACACATATCGGCCAAACAGAAAAACTCTCAGATGCTATCAAAATAAAAGTCTGCTTTTAACTCATATTGGACAAACAGAAACTCTCAGGCGCTCAGACTCTGTCAAGTCCTAGCACTGTCAAAATAAAAGTCTGCTTCCAAAACGTTTCAGTCAAACCGTAAAACTTATTGGCTGGTGCGATGGTTTAAAAAGTGCAGAATATCGGTCGACCACTAAAGCTGTGTGACTGATAGAGTCCTGGATCTAAACGTCCACATGTTCTTCGACAGGTCCAGATCAACGACAAGGACGATAAGGAGGGCGAGTACCGGCACGCCTTCGAGATCATCCTGAAGGACGGGAACAGCGTGGTGTTTTCCGCCAAATCTGCGGAGGAGAAGAACGGCTGGATGGCGGCGCTGATCTCGCTGCAGTATCGCTCCACGCTCGAGCGCATGCTGGACACGGCCATGTTGCAGGAGGAGAAGGAGGAGCAGATGAGACTCCCCGGAGCCGAGGTGTACTGCTTCGCACAACCAGACTCCGAGGAGAACGTCGTGTTCGAGGAGAACGTCCAGTCCAAGTCCGGCATTCCCATCATCAAAGCGGGAACGGTGCTGAAGCTCATCGAGAGGTTGACCTTCCACATGTACGCTGGTGAGTGACGTTCATACGACTGGTCAGTTTTTAAAAAGACACCAAGGCTGCGTTTATTTGATGAAAAATTTTTTTTTTTTTTTTACGAAAAACGATTAAATATTATTCCAGTGCAAATCATCTGTTTTCTATGTGAATATATAGTAAAGTGTAATTTATTCCTGTGATCAAAGCTGAATTTTCAGCATCATTACTCCAGTCTTCAGTGTCACATGATCCTTCAGAAATCATTCTAATATGATGATGTGATGCTCAAGAAACATTTATGATTATTATCAGTGATGAAAACAGTTCATATTTTTGTGGAAACTGTGATACATTACTTTTTTTTTTAGGATTATTTGATAAATAGAAAGTTCAAAAGAACAGCATTTTTTTGAAACAGAATCATTTGTAACATTATAAATGTCTTTACTGTCACTTTTGATTAATTTAACGTTTCCTTGCTGAGTAAATTAATGATTTTTTTACTGACCCCAAACTTTTGAGTGGTTGTGTATCACAGTTTCCACAAAATATTTTTTTATGTTAATTTAATAATTTTAGTTAATTGCTACATTTTGCAACATTTTTATGTAAAAAGTTGTATCTAGTTAATGCACTGTGTGAACTAACATGACCAAACAATGAGCAATTGTATTTTTATTAATTTACATTAGATTAGTAAATGCTGTAAAAAATATATTGCTCATGGTTAGTTCATGTTAACTAATGCATTAAGTAATGTTTCACAAATTACACATTATTGTAAAGAGTTATGCTGATGGTTTTAGCCTTTGAAGAGCCAGCATTCACACGGTCTTGGAGAACCTAGATATACAAAAGTCATCAAATTAATGCAGTCTAAAAACGGCATGAGCTTTTTAATAATGAATATACATTTTGTTTGTTATGCTGAGCTCTGAAATATTTTATTAGGTAGAAGTTGCAAGTAGAAATATTTGTAAAAAAAAAAAAAAAAACTTTAATCCTTCTCCAGTAAATCACAAACAACTGAAAAAGTCTTAGTGCTTTTGAATATTAGAATATTGAATATCTAGACTCAGTTTGACCCAAACTAGCACTAATATTCGGTTCTGTGTGTTTTTGCGTGATGTGGCGTGTTCTTTCACTGCTGGATTTTGTGCAGTTAGTCGTTAACACACACACACACACACACACAGGGTGTTTACCAGCCACCGCTAATGCGCATTACTGATTTATTTCACAACCTGAAGTCTCGACAACAACAACTCCATCGCAGTGAGCACAGAGACACCGAACACATCGCCTTCCTCCGCATCTGTAAATATTTGGGCTTGTTTACGTCACGATCTCAGTGTGACGACCCGCTTTGTTAGAGCCGATAACACAACTAGCACTGATAAGAGAGAAAAACATGGTTATTCTTGAACAAAGCACAAGTTCAGCTCTGTTATCTGTGCAATGTCCTTCCTGTGTGTGTGTGTGTGTGTGTGTGTGTGTGTGTGTGTGTGTGTGTGTGTGTGTGTGTGTGGGTTGGGGATAAACTCTAAACAGCTGATCAACTCTACCCAAATCACTCAAGCTCATGAAGGCAGAACAGTAACAAAATGTTAATGAGTCTATTAATAGAGCAGTGGTTCGTCACACACACACACACACACACACCGACCGCGGTTTATCTGCACATCTGAACTGCTAGGTTTGGGTTAGATGTGTGAATCTGAACCTGTCAACAACATATAGAACAATAGAAGTGTCTAGAGAGGATATTTGTTTTTAATGACACTACAAGTTTTAATTAAACTATCAAAATATGAGGAAAAGTATTTTATATTTTTCAATTATGAGGGAAAAATCAAAACCCTAAACTTGCTTAAGATGTTTATCTGACAAAAGGATTGTGCAAAAAAGGCAAACTGCAGCTACAGGTTTTATTTTAATGCACAGAAGAAGAAAAAACATTAATATTTCATTTGTTCTCTCTTATTTCTGCATGTTCATAATTTCTTTATATGACAGTCTGGTCAAAAATTATGTATGTATATAAAATTATAAATTGATTGATCTATAAATAATATTATAATTTATATATAAATGTAATATCATAAATCTATTATAAGAAAATATAATTAAATGTTTAAAAAATGTGTATGTATATATATATATATATATATATATATACATATATATACATATATATAATTTAAAAATTTTTTTTTTTTTTTAAATAATTATTTTTATTATTCTTATTTTTTATTTATTTTTTAAATTTTAATAATTATTTTTATTATTATTAGTAGTATTTTTTTTTTTTTTTTTTTGATGATTAAGATCACATTTACCCCCAAAATTGTTGTTCGTGTAATGTGATAAAATCATAGCTCGTTATGCATCATGGTAGTTTAAAAATGGTCACATTGCAGTAAAGATAATTACTTTTGTTGCGTCTGAAATCACATTAAAAAAAAGTAATCGCACAAAATCGTATGTTCTATATAGTATGAATGTAATCCGGAAGTACTACTATAATGTAGAGACATATTCAACAATATAGTAGTACATATATTATGATAATAACGGTCATAAACATGATCCTAACATCAGCTTCATCATAACACGCATCTGCTGTTGGTTGGTTACGGGGTGTGTGTGTGTGTGTGTGTGTGTGTGCGTGTGTGTGTTCAGGTGAGATTGACGCAGATGCTCTGGGTCACTCGATGGGTGTTTTCTGTCCACACACACACACACACACACACCCCGATAAACTTCCTCCCCCAGAGACTCGGGGTAAATATAGCACCCAGTTTTCCACTGGAACCTCCAGCAAATACTGGTTTCTAATAAGGCAAAGGAAACAGAGTGTGTGTGTGAAGGGGAAAGGTGTGTCCCGTGCAGCTCATTTAGGGTGTGGATGAGGGTTAATGATCATTGAGTGAGTGAGTGAGTGTGTGTGTGTGTGTGTGTGTGTGTGAACTTTCTCTCGGTCCCAGACACTAGGATCACAGTCTGCAGGCCCTGAGTCTATTTTAGGTGTGTGTGTGTGTGTGTGTCTTGTGCGTCAGAGCCGTGAGTCTGTTTCCTGGCTAGAATAATTCCAGGCCGATTGTTTGGATTTGCTCACTGAGCTTCTATTGTTCCCTTCGGCCCGAACAGAACAGATCCATCAAACTCAGACCCTGAGTCCGTACAGACGCCACACACACACACACACACACACACACACACACACACGGCCGGAGACGCTAACCAATAATAGAGCAATCGATATATTTTTTTTTTAACATTATTTAAGCACCCAAATTGTGTGAGAGAGTGTGTGTGTGTTTGTGTGTGAGTTTGTGTGAGTGTTTGTGAGTGTGTGTGCGTGTTTGTGTCTGTGAGAGTGTGTGTGTGTGTGTGAGTGAGTTTGTGTGTGTGAGAGAGTTCGTGAAAGTGTGTGTGAGTGTCTGTTTGTGTCAGTGTTTGTGTGTCTGCTTGTGTGTGTGTGTGTGTGTGTCTGTCTGTTTGTGTGTGTGTAGTGTGTAGCTGAGTGTAGTCAAAGAGTATGGTGTAGTTGAGTGTGTGGTTGAGTGTAGTGTGTAGCTGAGTGTAGTGTGTAGCTGAGTGTAGTGTGTAGCTGAGTGTAGTGTAGTGTGTAGCTGAGTGTAGTGTGTAGCTGAGTGTAGTGTGTAGTTGAGTGTAGTGTAGTGTGTAGCTGAGTGTAGTGTGTAGCTGAGTGTAGTGTGTAGCTGAGTGTAGTGTGTAGCTGAGTGTAGTGTGTAGTTGAGTGTGTAGCTGAGTGTAGTGTGTAGCTGAGTGTAGTGTGTAGCTGAGTGTAGTGTGTAGCTGAGTGTAGTTGAGTGTGTAGTTGAGTGTAGTGTGTAGCTGAGTGTAGTTGAGTGTAGTGTGTGGTTGAGTGTAGTGTGTAGCTGAGTGTAGTTGAGTGTGTAGCTGAGTGTAGTGTGTAGCTGAGTGTAGTGTGTAGCTGAGTGTAGTGTAGTGTGTAGCTGAGTGTAGTGTAGTGTGTAGCTGAGTGTAGTGTGTAGTTGAGTGTGTAGCTGAGTGTAGTGTGTAGCTGAGTGTAGTGTGTAGCTGAGTGTAGTGTAGTGTGTAGCTGAGTGTAGTGTGTAGCTGAGTGTAGTGTGTAGCTGAGTGTAGTGTAGTGTGTAGCTGAGTGTAGTGTGTAGTTGAGTGTGTAGCTGAGTGTAGTGTGTAGCTGAGTGTAGTGTGTAGCTGAGTGTAGTGTGTAGCTGAGTGTAGTGTGTAGCTGAGTGTAGTGTGTAGTTGAGTGTGTAGCTGAGTGTAGTGTGTAGCTGAGTGTAGTGTGTGGTTGAGTGTAGTTGTGTGGTTGAGTGTAGTGTGTAGCTGAGTGTAGTGTGTAGCTGAGTGTAGTGTGTAGCTGAGTGTAGTGTGTAGCTGAGTAGGGCTGCAACTAGTCTCAGCCTCAGACGTCACGCCCACGGAACGTTGGCTAAACGTCTGATGCATATGGTACACTTAACTGGAAACACTTCAGGAATGTCGAAGTCGTCATCTGATTGGTTGAATTTTATCGGATTTCCGGGGGCGCGAGTGTCGCGTTTATTTTCGGTCCGCCGGGAATCAAAGCGCAGACGTGTGATTGCGGAAGAAAAACTGTTGTGTTTACATGAGTGACAATGAGCATTTATCAAGATCAGCTAAACGTAGGATTCTCAAAAGTATGCGTGCACGAACAGATCAATGACTTACTGCTTGTTTTCTTCTCCTTCTTTGATTTTCTGTGCTGACTGACTTGTTGCACGCCGGTTTGTTGTTGTGGGGACATTTCCACGCCCCGAAACGTGACGCTGAACGAAACGAACTGTAATTGGTTGTTTGACATGTCGGTCAAACGGCCTTATGGGCGGGCCTTGGCCAAAGAAAGCTGCTATGAATTCCAGACCTTCAGCCGTCAGTCTGAAGGTCTGGCTACGCGAGACTAGGCTGCAACTAACGATTATTTTGATAATCGATTAATCGGACGATTATTTTTACGATTAATCGATTAATCGGTTTATGTACTTATATTTTAGTTTTGCCCATTTTTCCCCCAAGTAAATTATTAACAAAGGGTCTTTATCATTCAACATACTTTTTAGAGATTTTAACCATTTTGCATTGTCATATCCTCATCAAAAACATACCTGGAGTTGTTTTATTATGTGTTAGTAAGCCTTTGTCGAACTCTTCTGCAATCAAAACACTGACCCATACGTACTCTAGCAAATTTCACAAGGAGATTTCAAATAATGTTTTCACCATGGCAGTCCTTTGGGCTCCTAAAGTAGTTTAACATCCCGAACAAAGCTTATTAATGAATCTTGCAGAACATATTTTCACGAAGAATAAGAATAAAACAGAATACAGTTGCAGCAAATTGCATTTTATTTATTTATTTATTTCCTGTAAA
>NC_139985.1:1190991-1210991 GCF_963993115.1 Abramis brama
GTCAGAACTGGTGGGAAGCGTCTGGACTAAAGAAGACAAAGAGATCAACTCTCCGAACCTGCTGCGAATGATCCGCCACACCACCAACCTCACACTGTGGTTCGAGAAGTACGACACACTCCCTCGAGTTTAACTCAGAGTGTGTGTGTGAGTGAGCGAGTGAATGTGTGAGTGAGTGAGTGAGTGAGTGAGTGAGTGAGTGAGTGAGTGAGTGAGTGAGTGAGTGAGTGAGTGAGTGAGTGTGTGAGTGAGTGAGCGAGCGAGCGAGTGTCTATGTGTGAGTGAGTGAGTGAGTGAGTGAGTGAGTGTCTATGTGTGAGTGAGTGAGTGTCTATGTGTGAGTGAGTGAGTGAGTGTGTGAGTGAGTGTGTGAGTGAGTGTCTATGTGTGAGTGAGTGTGTATGTGTGAGTGAGTGTCTATGTGTGAGTGAGTGTGTGAGTGTGAGAATGAGTGAATGAGTGAGTGTCTGTGTGTGAGTGTGAGTGAGTGAGTGAATGTCTGTGTGTGAGTGAGTGAGTGAGTGAATGTCTGTGTGTGAGTGAGTGAGTGAGTGAGTGAGTGAGTGAGTGAGTGAGCGAGCGAGTGTGTGTTTTTCTAACGGTTACTCTCATCTCTCAGGTGTATCGTAGAGACAGAGAACGTTGAGGAGCGCGTGTCCGTCATCTCGAGAATCATCGAGATCCTGCAGGTGTTTCAGGAGCTCAACAACTTCAACGGTGTTCTGGAGGTGGTGAGCGCCATGAACTCCTCGCCCGTCTACAGACTCGACCACACCTTTGAGGTGAGCGCTTCACAACACCGCTGAGTTACGTGTGTGTAATCTCGCTGTTCGAGCATGAGCAGCCATAAGAGGTCATTCCTGAAGCACAGAGAAAAAGACTCGCCCACTTTACCCAGAATCCTCACAGTACATCATGACCTCTTCAATTAAAGCATACAGGAGGTTTTCAATGTGTGTGCAATGAAGAAAATGTCACACTTGGAATCCAAGTTGGCGATTGTTGTACGTCCAAAGCTTTTTTCTGAGAAAAAACAACAACAACAACAACTTAATTTGTGCTTTTGAAAGTTATCAAAGGGGTCATATTTAGGGAACGCTGTCAGAGTGTGCTGAACCCAGTCACATTATGGCCTTTTTCAAATAAAATGATAAATGCATAAAAAGTAAACAAAAACATACAAATAATAAATTAGTAAAATAAAATATATTAAAAAAAAATGCATATATGAAATAATAAGATAAACACAAAAAATAAAAATTATAAATTAAATAAAAAAATTATAAAAACAAATATGTTAAAAATTAATTAAATAAAATGTAAAATTAAAATTAAAAAAATTGTCCCTCCAGCGTGAGTTCTTCTCTATATCAGTGTCAGTGTTTCTGATCTCCTGAAACGCCTCCACTGTAGTCTTGAGTTTCTCCCGGGAACGAACACGTCACAATATTCCTCATTATAATAATTCATATGCAGAATAAAGGGGCGGGGCCTGGTTGAGTTAGTTAGTAGTGTGTTAAACTGGCGGTTATGGAAAGGGGCGGGACATTTCCCCAAACACACTCGAAGCGCTCGACCAATCACAACACACTGCTCCAGCCGACCAATCAGAGCACAGTGTGCTTTTCAGAAGGAGGGGCTTCATAGAGACAGGAAGTAAACAGAGCGTTACTGACAGACTGGGAAGAGAGGAGCCGCAACAATGGAGAATATGAGGAGAATAATCAACATTCAAGTTCTAGTAGAGCCTGAAAACAACATCAAGACTTTTGCAAATGTCTACATTGGCCTTAAAAGGGCATACTATGATGTAACTCATCCTGCATGTGATTTTATATTTCAGCAAATCCCAAGCAGACAGAGGAAGACTCTGGAGGAAGCTCATGAACTCAGTGAAGATCATTATAAGAAATATCTGGCTAAACTCAGGTCCATCAACCCTCCCTGTGTTCCCTTCTTCGGTACGTTCTGCTTCCTCGTTCACACATGACTCTGTTTCTGATGAGGCGGTGTGTTTGATGCACATGTGATCTGCTCGCTTTAGGGATCTATTTAACAAATATCCTAAAAACTGAGGAAGGAAATCCGGACTTCCTAAAGAGACACGGCAAAGAGCTGATCAACTTCAGCAAACGGCGGAAAGTGGCGGAAATCACCGGAGAAATCCAGCAGTACCAGAACCAGCCGTACTGCTTACGCGTGGAGAGCGAGATACGGGTCAGGAAAACTACATTGTTGATTAAGTTTTATTTGCCATTTGTGCAGTACATAGGAATTTTTGTCAACATAAAAGAATAACTAACAAAACTACACACAATAAATAGATTTTGAGAAGGTACAGTAAACAAAGAACAGTATAAACCTGCAACAAACACACACAATAAAGATGATTACCTCCATATCGGAGTATTGCTCTGTCCTGAGATAATACATGATATCAATATTTATAAAGTACTGTAATAAAACATTCTCTGTTTAACAGACACATAAACACATCACAGGCATAAACTACCCTTTATAACATCTCTGTGTAAAAGGAGATAACACATGCATGTTACTTTAAATAACGGCTTATATTAATTACACTTATGTCTGGGGTGTATTAAGAAATTAACACTTTTATTGAGCAAGGATTCATTAAATTGTTCAAAAGTGACAGTCAAGACATTCATAATGTTACAAAACCTTTTTATTTCAGATAAATGCTGTTCTTTTGAACTTTCTGTTCATCAAAGAATCTTGAAAAATAAAATGCATCACAGTTTTCAGAAAAATATGACAGTTTTCAACACTGATAATAATCATAAATGTTTCTCAGATCATCATATTAGAGTGATTTCTGAAGGATCATGTGACACTGAAGACTGGAGTAATGATGCTGAAAATTCAGCTTTGATCACAGGAATAAATTACACTTTACTATATATTCACATTCAAAACATTTTTCACAATTTTCACTGTATTTTTGATCAAATAAATGCAGTCTTGGTGAGCAGAAGATTTAATTATTCCCAACTTTTGAAGGAATTCTGCAGAACTGAAGTAACGTGGTGTTTTCTTTATTCCGTTGGTGTTGCAGAAGTTCTTCGAGAACCTGAACCCGATGGAGGACATGACGGAGAAGGAGTTCGCAGACTATCTGTTCAACAAATCTCTGGAGATCGAGCCGCGTAACGCTCGCACTCTGCCTCGATTCGTAAGTCTGACTCCTGAGAGCAGTTACACAACACACACACACACACGAGAACCCGTGACCGCATGTTCACCTCCTGATCTGAGCGTCCGCGCTCCGTATTAAACCGTAAAGTGCTTAAGGATGTGAACCAGAATAGTGCAGATTTACAAACTAAGCCTGAGTTCACTTGTGCAACTGTGAAAAACCCCAAAACATCACGCAGGGGGACGTTCTGTGCTGAGGAGTGTGTTCATGGGAAATCAGGTGGACTCTGAGGCCAGAGACTATATTTATATTGATATTTCTACTGTAATAACAAAGCTGCTGGTCATAAACTTCATAGAAACTAAAGCGGATATATATATATATGAAAACACAAACACAGTGTAAGTCATGAAGATAAAAAAAAAGTATTTTTGTATTAAATCCTGAAATAAAGTATACAAACACACACACACACACACACACACACATATATATATATATACACACACTAATAAATAAATTAAAAGTGCATCTATTTTTGTGAAACCAAGTTCAGTTCAGTGAGCGCTAACTGATGTAGTTTCCCCCTCAGCCGAAGAAGTACAGCTGTACTCTGAAGTCTCCTGGCGTTCGGCCGTCCACCGTTCGGCCCGGGACGATGCGCCACCCGACGCCGCTTCAGAACGAGCCTCGGAAGATCAGCTACAGCCGCATCCCGGACAGCGAGACGGAGAACAGCGCAGCTTCAGCACCGAACTCTCCCAGAACCCCCCTGACGCCTCCACCCGCCTCCACCTGCAGCTCCACTGAGGCCTGCAGTGTGTTCGACTCTCCACAGGCTCCGTCCAGCCCCTTCCACTCCAGTACGACACACTCACACACACACACACACACACAGACACACTAACCCGACCCCTAAACCTGCCCATTACAGACACACACAGACTAACCCCACCCCTAAACCTACCCATCACACACACACACACACAGACTAACCCCACCCCTAAACCTGCCCATCACACACACACACACAGACTAACCCCACCTCTAAACCTGCCCATCACACACACACACAGACTAACCCCACCCCTAAACCTGACCATCTCACACACACACACACACTAACCCGACCCCTAAACCTGACCATCTCACACACACACACACACTAACCCGACCCCTAAACCTGCCCATCACACACACAGACTAACCCCACCCCTAAACCTACCCATCACACACACACACACACAGACTAACCCCACCCCTAAACCTGCCCATCACACACACACACACACTAACCCCACCCCTAAACCTGCCCATCACACACACACACAGACTTACCCCACCCCTAAACCTGCCCATCACACACACACACAGACTAACCCCACCCCCTAAACCTGCCCATCACACACACACACTAACCCGACCCCTAAACCTGCCCATCTCACACACACACACACACTAACCCGACCCCTAAACCTGCCCATCACACACACACACTAACCCGACCCCTAAACCTGCCCATCACACACACACACACACACACACACACTAACCCCACCCCTAAACCTGCCCATCACACACACACACACACACACACATATTCACTCACACACATTCTCACACACACTCACTCACTCACACATACATACATACTGTACATGCACACACACACACGGAGTCTGAGAAACTACGCCATGATGATGATAAACTGCACAGAAATGTCACTGATTATGAGCAACTCTTGTTCACATGTTCAATATGTTGCATAATTGAAGTGCTTGCAGACTGTAGAATATCTGACACGTACCGCACACACACTGTCCGCACCCTCGCGACACACGACACACTCCACCTTCACCTGTTCTGTGAGCATCATCTACATGAACTACTCCAGTAAAGCTCAACTTCAACTAACCATGTGATTTAGCATCATGTGACCAGCTCTGGCATCAGCTGATCAGGTCTGTCTCCTTCTCTTGTGTCTCCTCCTGATTCTGACAGACAGTGACAGTATTTTCGCTCCGGTCACTCTTCCACACGGCCCACGTTAGTATATCACACCGCTCTCGTGTTCTGTCACGCCATCAGTCTGTGCAGACGGTGTAGTGTGTGTGTGTGTGTGTGCTCTGTGACATCACATCCTGTGGAAAGAAGTGCGCATTACTAGGGTTGGGTATCGTTTGAATTTGAACGATTTCGATTTCGATTCTGCTTATCGATTCCTAATTTCAATAAGGTAAAAAAAAACTTAGATATCATTCACATTTATTCTTATTGCAAAACATTTAATTGTATCTGAATATCATGAACACAAATCAACATGCTGGAGAATACTTACGGTTTAAAAACACCATAGAACAACTAGCCGAACTAATGTACATCTCAAGCATTATTAAAGACAAATTAAAAAAGAACAAATAAAAAATTAGCAATTGCAACAAATACGATTAAAATAAACAGTGTTTTAAGATTTTCAGGTTCAGAAACTAATCAAATGTACAATAACACTGAACTTTATAAATAATATATACATTAATAATATAGTTACTAAAGTTATTCAGTGACGAACGAGTGAATTTTCTGTCTTTTGTTTGATTAGTGTTATAATAGAGCAGGAATATTAGTGCTGTCACTTTAAGAGCTGCACTATATAGTTACACATGTGCATCACTAGTTTCCATTACCCTTCAAATTGAAATTGCGAATTGAAAATACGCCCAATGGAAACACGTCAATTTCGCAAAAACTCCCATTTATCGCAAAAAAGTTTTCCCGCTCGCATGAGGTGGTTTTTCAGGCAATTCGAAAAAGAAATATTTCGCAAAACTGCAATGGAAACAGTTTTTGCGCATTTACAGTCACCTGACGTAGATGATGCGGTGTGTTTGGACAGAATACGAGACAGAGTTCTTTATTAAATTAATAAAAGACAGAAGAATTACAGGAATAATGGATTCTAAACCTCAAATAAATGCCACAATCAAGACCTCGAAGCAGATCTGAGGGAGAAACACCCAGAAACTCCTCATATGAGCTGCTCACAGGTATAATAAGGGTCGTTCCTCACCATTAATGCTTGGAAAACACTCATAACATCTCCTTCCATTAATAATAATGGCCAGTGCAGTGGCTGGGATTAGTACATAAACCCACCAATGTCCGTTGCCATGATTTTTGGATTTACTGATCGCGAGAGGATGTTTTAGTCGCATAACATCGGTCAATGGAAACAATAGTTTCGCAATAGTTTTTTGTCTGCGTTTAGAAAAAATCGAAAAAGTTTTGCGCAAATCTGTAATGGAAACGCGCCTACTGAAAGTCATAAAGTCATATTGAAACGCTCACAAAGGAATCGATAAGAGGAATGGATAATTTTAACTTTATAACAAGTATCCGCTTCCTGACCGATTCCCGATTCCCAGCCCTACTGTATCCGGGGCTTCAGCGCTCGTGTTGCTGCAGCTGTGGTGACATCATTGTAAAAATGGCTTTAGTGGCATGTGATGTTCAGGTCGGTGTTTATCATGTGACGTGTTTCCCAGCATCCTCTCTGTCATGATTCTCACCCGAGGACTCGGTGTGTGTGTGTAACTGGAGTGTTTGTGTGTCTCTCAGGATCTTCTTCAGTGTCGTCTATGATGAGTTTCCTCCGAAACGACGACCCTCCCGTTCCTCCACCGATCCCTCCCCGACGCCGGCCCGAATCTGCTCCCGCCGAATCCTCGCCCTCAAAGGTGCCACACACACACACACTCTCTCACATACACACACACTCTCTCACACACACACACACTCTCTCTCACACACACACACTCTCTCTCACACACACACACACTCTCTCTCACACACACACACACTCTCTCACACACACACACACACTCTCTCACACACACACACACACTCTCTCACACACACACACACACACTCTCTCTCACACACACACACATACACACACACACTCTCTCACATACACACACACACTCTCTCACACACAAACACACACACACTCTCTCACATACACACACACACTCTCACACACACACACACACACTCTCTCACACACACACATACACACACACACATACACACACACACACACACTCTCTCACACACAAACACACACTCTCACACACAAACACACACACACTCTCTCACATACACACACACACACTCTCTCACACACACACACACACACACACACTCTCTCTCACACACACACACACACACACACTCTCTCACATACACACACACACTCTCTCACACACACACACACTCTCTCACATACACACACACACACTCTCTCACACACACACACACACTCTCACTCTCACACACACACACACACTAACTGACACGTATATCCCTCCCCGACGCCGGCCCGAATCTGCTCCCGCCGAATCCTCGCCCTCAAAGGTGCCACACACACACACGCACACACACTCACACACTCTCTCACATACACACACACACACACATACTCTCTCACATACACACTCAGGCCCGGTTCTAGAACCAAATCACTGAGGGTGCTTCTGAATATAGTGAGGGTGCTGCTTACATAATCGTAGGAAATAGCTCAGTCATCAGTCTGAAACATAGTATCTCAAAATTGGGGATGTTGTATACAACAATACTACTGTAATTGCTGTTATGTTAAACAATATACGATCTGGCAGTAAATTATAGAATAGCATGTAAACAAGCAGCAATCTTTACTTTGCAAAACATTAAAACATGCCACACATAGCCTACTTACACTGTGGTGATACCCTTGTTGTAACCGGCTTCAACTTCAATTGAACACTCCTAGAATGGCCAAAAGTCACTGCCTTACACACGTCTCTCTCCATGACGGTGAGAGACACATTTTTACATAACAAGGCAGAAAATGTACAAAGAACATCCAACCTAACTTGAACATAAACACACGTAACTTTACTAACACAAACCCCAACCATATTGCTGTAATAACGCATAAATCAACTCCCAACAAACAATTACCCATAATGCACTAGCGCTGAATGCCGGGTCTGTACAATATGACAACCATGACAACACATCAACACCCAATCAGTCATTCATTGTTAGCGTTATGCATAAACATATTGATAAAGCACTGCTGCAGTAACGTTATTACACCAAGGTATTGCTGCTATATTCTTTATGACAACTCCAATAACAACGACAAGCAGTTCAAAACAATTGACAGCAAAAGACCAAGAAGCTGCGCTAGCTTAACGTTACACAACACACATAATGTTACACAAAATACTTATTATTGAGCATGCTACAATTATTAATAATAATACTTACAGGTTGTGATTCGGAGGAGGAGGAAGAAGCTAATCCAAATATATTCAGTACTGTAACCTTCCTTCAAACGGCTTGCGAATCCAGACTTGAAAGCATTTATGTTGGAGAAACGTCATTAAAATGACGCGAGGTTCGGGCTAAACTTCTGTGTTAGTAAATATTAACTGTAGCCACTGACTCTTCACATGCTTGTCCCTGGGCAGTGGAAAAAAAAGGTTAAAAAAAGCCATTTTCTTATGTCCATGATGATTAAAAATGGACACTTATTTTTACGTTACCTAAAGCCCCGTCTCAGAAAGTCAGCTAACAAAATTTCTGAGCGGGAAGCACGCACGCAAGCAAAGTGGGCAATTAAAGAGACAGCTTCACCTTTTGCGTATCGCGATCACGAAAGGACAACTACAATGCATTAAACATGAAAGCATAACGAAATAATTTATTTAATATATATATATTTGTTTAATTTTATTAATTAATTTATTTTGTGTAGGCTATCCTATTATAGGCAAGAGTGTGAAATCCGTCTGTGTTTTATTTTCGGCAAAATCTCGTTTATGTGTGCTATTAATAATTTTTCATCTGAGGGTGCTTTCACTTTTATTTGAGGGTGCTTAGCACCCTCAAGCACCCCCGTAGAACCGGGCCTGTACACACTCACGCACATACACTCACACATGCACACACACTCTCTCACATACACACACACTGACACACACACTCTCACACACACACAGTCTCTCTCACACTCGTGCTGCTCTATTTACTCCAGAAACCTTCAGCCGGAAGCTTTTCTTATTATTTTTATAACTTAAGAATAAAGAATATTCTGTTTTGTATATTCTATAATGTAGGCCACTTTTTACACACATATTCCCCTGTTGCATTATTATACATTATATTCAACATTATATAGTAGTTTAATGTAGTACTGACACTAAAACTCTGAAAACTTGAATTTTCTCACACAGCAATTTTCAGTTTGAATTGTTACAAATTGATACAGATTGATACATTTGTGAATTGTGATATATTGTGACACGATACATTGTTACACCCCTAGTCTATGGTCATAGATCTGTCCTTTTCAAACGCTCCGTGTTGTGTGTGTGTGTGTGTTCCAGATGATGTCGAAGCACCAGGACAGTCCTCCTGCGATCCCCCCTCGTCAGCCCACCACTAAAGTGTTCTCGCCCCGTTACTCGCTCACGGACCCGCCCGACAGTCCTCCAACGCTTCCTCCTCGAGAGCCGGTGCGAACGCCGGACGTGTTCTCCAGCTCGCCGCTACACCTCCAGCCTCCTCCTCAGGGCCGGCGCTCCGAACTCAACCAAACCTTCTTCCCACCGTCTCCCTTCATCCCACAGTCTCCCTCTCCACTGGGACCCCGCAAACACATGCCCTCCTCCCCACTCGACCTGGAGCCGACGACGCCGGGGTCCGCCGGGCCGCCCGTCCCGCCTCGCCAGAGCACGTCCCAATCGCCAATCCCAAAACTCCCTCCGAAAACCTA
This sequence comes from Abramis brama, assembly GCF_963993115.1. NCBI lineage: Eukaryota > Metazoa > Chordata > Actinopteri > Cypriniformes > Leuciscidae > Abramis > Abramis brama. The sequence goes on from NC_139985.1 coordinate 1,200,975, forward strand.
CAAAAGAGAGTCGGTGCATCGCGACGGCCCGCCGCTCCTTGAAAACGCGAACCCTTCATAAAGCGAGATTAATCCGAGGACTAAAACCGATGAAGCGACGCGTCCCTAAACGTGCTCTTCTGAGAAATCATCTGAGGACTAAAGATGTGCCCTACACGTGCTCTTCTGAGACGACGATTGTGGAAATCAAGCTGAGATCATCTTTCTCGGGAATTCTGTGTGTTGTCTTTTTGTGTAGCTTTGTTTTGGCATGTTCGGCAAACCCCTCATAGAGCGAAATTAATCTGAGGACTCAAGATGTGTCCTAAACGAGCTCTTCTGAGAAGTTAATCTGAGGACTCAAGACGTGCTCTTCTAAAACGACGATTGTGGAAATCAAGCTGAGATCATTTTCTCGGGAACTCGTGTGTGTTGTCTTTGTTTTGTCATGTTCGTTTCCATTTCATCGCTCGGTTTGTTTCCAGCAGCAACCGTTGGCCAAACTCAGACTGAGAAACAAACAAACCTGTCAAATCGCCAATCCCGAAACTCCCTCCCAAACCCTACAATAGAGTCGGCTCGACGGACCGCCGCTCCTTGAGAACGCAAACCCTTAATCTGAGGACTGAAGATGTGTCCTAAACGTGCTCTTCTGAGACGCCGATTGTGGAAATCAAGCTGTTTCTCGGGAACTCTGTGTGTTGTCTTTGTTTTGTCATGTTCGTTTCCATTTCATCGCTCGGTTTGTTTCAGGAGCCAAACTCAGACTGAGAAACAGACAAACCCGCTGGATGAGACGACGCAGAGCGTCTGAGACGAGACCGACCCGATAAAGACCGTTCACATGATTATTTTCCGGTGCCTGTGTGTGTGTGTGTGTGTGTGTGTGTGTGTGTGTGTGTGGACGGAGAGTGTAAAGGGACTGCAGATGTTCTAGACTCGTTCGAGAGCCAGTTGACTTGACGAGTACCGGGAGTTTAAGGTACCCTCGCACACCAAAGAGGTACTCGAGAAATCCTTCAAGAAACACACGTGATTGTCCTCGTATGTGTTAGAACTTTTATTTTCTCAATCATTTCTGTTTTTGCCAATAAGTATGTAAAGAAAAAAAAACGATCGCCGCCTTAAAACAAGGGAATAAAAGTGTTTCTACCACTGTATGCCAAACACTAGCCATGAAAACGTCTCTTCTTCACTGTCTCCGGATGCTGAGCTCATGATGTACAGGCAAACCAAAGATTATCCAGACACCAGATATAAGTTTTTATATTGTTTCACGGCATATAGCAAAGGAAACTAAGAAACTTAAATATAAGCCTAATAGTGGCCTTTTTAACAAGTGTGATCAGGACACTATAGTTCATTTATGTAAGTGAGGATAACAAAATAAAGTAAACTGAGATATTATACCCAATAATTCTTCATACAACGACTACCAGTGACAATTTGGGACTAAAAATGATTCAGACACTTTGACCTGATCAAGTGTTTTGTCTTTAATTGCTAATGCTCTTTTTACACACAGACTGAACAAAATGAAGCACTGCTTGGTGATTGGTCGAGCTAAACTGGTATTATCTAATTGTGTAGTTAAATTTAACAGCTGACAGATATTCAACATAATTCCTCTGTGAGACAGTCTAACAGAAGGACGGACAAAACCTGTCAAATATCAACTGAGTTCTGCTCATATTTTATTACCATTTTATAAACTATAGCGAATAAACTGTGATAATGTGAGAAATGTTGGAGTCTGAATACGTTTGGGTTTGACTGTAAATCTGCTTTTACACATCAAGTTACAAAAATGCCCCTATTTCTGATACACAATTGGTATTTCTATCAAGAGAAAGATGAGTTAAGATTTTGATTGGACACACACACACAAAAGAAAAATGTGGGAAGAGTTATATTTCTGCCTTTGAAACATTTGAAGCATTTATTATAACATGAGCAAACATACAGGAACTTTGAATGTTACATGAAGAATCAAAAACGTAAATATTTCCATAATGTAACAGAGAAATGCTGTTTGATTCTCTCCACCCTGAACATCATGCATTAACGTCTCATCTTAATGAACACTCTCAGACCTTGTGAACAAGTCGATTAATCTGTCAGAATAGAGTCAGATTTAGGCGAGTGAAGTGTGTTGTTCTCCAGGGACGCTCTCGACTAGACTCTGAACTCTGGCCAGGATGATCTCGTTGGCGCAGCTGCAGTCTCCAGTGCTATAGGGGGCGCTGATGGTCAACACACTCGCCACACGAAGAACGTCCCCGTCTTCGGTCACCGGGACTCGGTTCTTCTCCAGCCACACACGCAGATTCTCCCTCCGAGACTTCAGTTCGTCAGCGCTGAGGACCTGCGTTCTGTCCGGCAGGAACACGCTCTTCATCCGACTCTCCGACTCCTTCGTTCCGCTCCCGAGGATCTGAACGTCTGTCACCGCGTGACCCAGAATCACTTTCACCGACGGACGCTTCGTCTCTGGGAAACTCACCAGCACAACACTGCAATCAACAAACCAACACCATATGAGATGATTCACACTTTGATTCGGAAAGCAAATGATTCATTTGAATCAAATGCTGTGGCTGAAATCGAACCAACTAATCGAATGGAATCGAGTAATCGACTCAAATACTTCTATGGAGGTAAAATAATGACAAATGTATTAAATAAAAAATAGGGATGCACCGATATGAAAATTGACCGATACCTATAATTCTTTATATTTGAAAGCCAATAACCGATATATCGGCCGATAAAACTAAATCCAAGTTTTTATATAATTTTTGAGAGCCTGATTACGATCTCATCATTAAAATCTATGTTCCAAACACACAATCATAATGTTCTCATGACCATTTTATGTAGCCGATATAGACTTTTTGCACTTTACTGTATTTTCCTTTTTGAAGTGATTTCAATCATATTTTAACCAATTTAAAACCATCATGTTGAACAGTGAACATCTGAAGCGTCTCAGCTGAAGGAAATAATACATTATTTATCGGCTTTAATATATCGGACAAATTTTCTTATCAGGTCGATGACGATAACATTAAAAATGAACATATATCGGTATATATATACCGATATGGTGGCTGATATATCGTGCATCCCTAATAAAAAGCTTGTACTACTTGGAAAAAAATATGCATTGCATTAACCGATTTTAAAACTGGGAAACTCACCAGCACTGGAATGAACAAACCAACACAATATGAGATGATTCACCCTTGAGCTGGGTATCAATTCAGATGTTCCAATTTGATTCCAATTTCGATTCTAAATTCGATTTCGATTCTCGATTCGACTCAATGAATATAGATTTAATACAAATCCTATATTTATAAAAAAAAAGAACACTGAACATAAGTTTACAAGTGGTTAATTAATAAAAAGAAATTAAGAGCCACAAACCTGTATATTAAACTCTTATTATTTTTTTAATTATTATTAATTATAATAATTATAATTATTACTCTTATAATTATTTTAGGTACATTAAAACAGAACCCAACTCATATATTTCAAATGCATACAATGAATAGACAGGATTTTGATGCAAGATGAAAAATTGATGCTGAAAATTGGGAAAAGTCAGAACAGTCGCACGCCTTGATCAAACAGGATCAGGTTATTTTATGTTTAAGATAATACACACATTAAATCTCACAGCATTAGCTGTAACATGAAGCCTGTGAGCAGTGGAGGAAAACTAATACTTTTGGGTGATGGATAAATAAATATGGAAAATAATCGATTCGTGGCCTTTGAGAATCGATTTTGAATCGACCACATTTAAAAAAACGATTAATCGAAAAATCGATGAATCAAATGCTGTGTCCAAAATCTAATAATTCTATGGAGGTAAAATAATGACAAATGTATTTGAAACAAATAAAAAGCTTGTACTACTTGAAAAAAAATATGCATTGCATTAACCGATTTTAATGCGTTGTATTTTTAGGGCTTGCATTTTTATTAGGGATGCATGATATATCAGCCACCATATCGGTATCGGCCGATATATGTTCATTTTTACTGTTATCGTCATCGGCCCATAAGAAGATTTGGCCGATGTATTAAAGCCGATAAATAATGGATTATTAAAATTATTTAATGGGACTGAGCTAACATGAACTAACATTGAACAGTTGTATTTTTATTAACTAGCGTAACCAGGAAACAAAAAAATAATAATCATATTCGGGTCATGATCAATTCATAATTGTTTTGTAGTTATTATTCTCTGATGTTTACCTGGCAGAAACGGGGTCCACCGTGAACACGCGTCCCTCGAAGCTCTGCTGATCGTGAGCTGTTACACACACCTCCTGATTGACAAACTCCTGCCACTGCTGAGGACTCCTGTCCCTCCACTGCAGCATCTCTGCGAACAACGAATCACTTAATCAGCGTTAATCAACTTAATCAGCGACTTCATCTTCACTGAAGTTTGGCGTGTGTGAACGCTGCGCACGCGTGACGTCACTGTCGCAAACGAGCGTGTGATTGGTTGGCGGGGTCAGGCATGAGAATCATAGGAAATGTAGTTTTTTTGCGGGGGCTGCGTGAGTTTGCGCATGCGCAGGCGCGTCGTCGTTTGACAGGCTGTTGTTTGTTGCTGTCAGGATTTCTCTATTTCACGTTATGTCGCGATACGGGCGACACGCAGGTGGTGAGTGTTATAATCCATGAGTAATTCACGAATAAAACAAGGCTGGAGGCAGAACGCTTCATCTCATGTATTAAATATGTCTGGTTATTGAAAAGATGTGTTGTGTTTTAGCACGAGCTGCTAACTGTAATGGCGCCCTCGCGAACACTGATTAATAATAATAGTAATCATGATAATTAATAATAAAACTAGTAATTTTAATAATCACAACATTATTTTGATTCATACTTCTGAGTTTGTTGGGTTATAGGTTAACGTGAAGATGTTCATTCATGTGTCGTTTTATTTCTGTGTTGTTTTTATTAAAGTTTGCTCTGTATTTCAGATTTGAAATGATCATTTAAGTTTGTAGATGTAGATGCTAAAACCGTTTAATTGAAACAGTAAGTGTGACGTTTATATTTTTATTAAAGTGCAAAGTCTGTAAAGTTGATTTTGTTGACTAAAACTATTACAGTTAATTTTCATTAATAGAAATTAAGCAAACGAAATCAAATATAATATGAAAAACTTACTAAAGTGCTAAAATTACTAAGACTAAAATAAATAAATTAAAGCTAAATAGAAATATAAAAAACATAATAAAAAAACAAAAGCACTTAACAAAATGACTAAAACTTAACTGAAAATATAAAAAATAAAAGCTGGTTCAAAATAATAATAAATACTATAATAGTTTATAAATAACACTGCTCAATATATGCTTATTTGAAATGTCAAAACTGAGTTTGTCTCCTGTCAAAATGTTTCTAATTTAACCATGCATATTATAAAAAATACATTATTAGTATTATATATAATATAATATATTATTGTGTTGTGAATTGTGGTTTGAATTCAAGACTTTCCCCCTTTAGCCGCAGAATTCTGTTTATTGAACATTAGTCTCTTGTGTCACAGAGTTAAACCATGGTAAAACCGTGGTTATTTCTTTATGTCATTCCCTGAGTGACAGATGACCGGTGTTAAATGTCCTTTTCTCTTTCAGAAACGAAGGTGTACGTGGGTAACCTGGGCACCGGGGCAGGTAAGGGTGAGCTGGAGCGGGCGTTCGGTTATTACGGGCCGCTGAGGACCGTGTGGATCGCTCGCAATCCTCCGGGATTCGCCTTCGTGGAGTTTGAGGATCCCAGAGATGCTGAGGATGCTGTGCGTGGCCTCGATGGCAAGTGAGTGGGCGGAGTCACGATTCAATGACTCACTCGTAAAGACCGGCTGCGTCCCAAATCGCATACTCTCTTGAGTAGGTACTTATTTTGAATAAGTGATTCACTAAAAAGGTGCGTTCTATATACAGTAGTATGAGTGTGTGTAGTATGAATGTAATCCGGATGTACTATTGTCGTCATGTTGTCATTATCATGTGACCAGCGTCAGTTGCCATTCATAAATCCTCTCCCGTGGCCTCATGGGATAGTAAAGTGTCCATCGTATGCACACTTCAGAATCTTGCTGGAAGTAGTAGGTCATTCATTCTGTACTTTTTGCCAACTCTTTTATGAGGACTGTAAATTCAGTCAGACTTCTTTTGTCACATATTGATTTTGCCTAATTTATAGTAGGGAAGTATGCGATTTCGGAAGCAGCCTTCACTTGTTTCTTTACTGGATGAATCAGCGTTTTTGAACAAATCTCTTGAATGAATGATTCAATGACTCACTCATAAAGACTTCACTTGTTTCATTACTGGATGAATCAGCATTTTTGAACGAATCTCTTGAATGAATGATTCAATGACTCACTCTAAAAGACTTCACTTGTTTCATTACTGGATGAATCAGCATTTTTGAACGAATCTCTTGAATGAATGATTCAATGACTCACTCTAAAAGACTTCACTTGTTTCATTACTGGATGAATCAGCATTTTTGAACGAATCTCTTGAATGAATGATTCAATGACTCACTCATAAAGACTTCACTTGTTTCATTACTGGATGAATCAGCGTTTTTGAACGAATCTCTTGAATGAATGATTCAATGACTCACTCTTATAGACTTCACTTGTTTCATTACTGGATGAATCAGTGTTTTTGAACGAATCTCTTGAATGAATGATTCAATGACTCACTCATAAAGACCTCACTTGTTTCTTTACTGGATGAATCTGCGTTTTTGATTGAATCTCTTGAATGAATGATTCAATGACTCACTCATAAAGACTTCACTTGTTTCATTACTGGATGAATCTGGGATTTTGATCAAATCTCTTGAATAAATTATTCAATGACAAATATATGTATAACAGTCACTTGTCGCCACCTACTGGTGTAACGATGTACCTGATACAATCTTTATCTGGAGCATCAAGCTTCAAAAAGTGATTCGAATCGAGATCGCGGTCTATTAACGATTAATTGTGCAGGTCTAAGTTTTAGTTATTTTAGTACATCAAGTTAAACTAAAGGAACACTTTAGTTTGAGTTTCTATTTTGCTTCAGTTAACCTTTATTTTATTTCAAGTAACTACATTTTTTGCATCACTTTTTTCTAGTCATCCGAGTCATCCTCTTTGCTTAGTATAAAGTATGTATTTCATTTATTTTCCTGTACAGCACTTTGGTCCACTTCGGTTGTTTTTAAAGTGCTTTATAAGTAAAGTTTGATTGATTGCTGATTGTGGTTTTGATTTTGTGGTTTCTAAATGTCATAATCATTTGTTAACAAGCAAGTATTCATTACTTAAATAAACTTATTGATTCTGCAATAAATGATTACTTTATTTAAATGAATACTTTTTTCGCTAACTCTGATTTTGTACATGTACATTTCTGAAATGCATAACTTAGACAGTTTCCTCTGATAACAGAACACTGTAAATTGTAATGTGGACTCGTGCACTTTCTGTAAAGCTGCTTTGAAATGATGTGTGTTGTGAAAAGCGCTGTACAAATAAACGTGAATTGATTGATTGATTGATTGATTGATTGATTTGTTTCAGGGTGATCTGTGGCTCTCGAACGCGTGTGGAACTGTCCACCGGAATGCCACGGCGTTCCCGATACGATCGTCCGCCGACCCGCCGGCCCTTCGACCCTAGCGACCGTTGCTACGAGTGCGGCGAGAAGGGCCACTACGCGTACGACTGCCACCGCTACAGTCGCCGGCGCCGGAGCAGGTACAGCTAGCTGTGATCTGAGCACCGCTGAACCGGATTGATCAATAACACTGTCATTGCTGTTTCCCTGTTATATTGTTCTCTTCTCTCTCTGTCTGCTTGACTTCCTGTTGATTTGTTTGTGTTGATTTTGTGGGGTTGGAGGGGGGGATGTTTTGTTGTTTTCTGATCTGATGTTTTCTCCAATGTTCTTTGGGATTTCATTTTTAACGACTGACCTGGTCAAAACGTTTCAGGTTTCATCGTTTGATTCAGAGAGTCACGATCCTTTACGATTTCACGAGGCATCTAGCAAATCCCACACTTTTGATCGCCTGCTATGACCGGGGCACGAGCAGCCACGCCCCCTTCGCTGAGGCTCCTCCCACTGCTACTTAACTATTCATAGCCCCTCCCCCCCAACCCAAACCTGATGAGAGCGCCAATCCGAGTAAATTTGGCTAGTGATTTGTGCCTACGCTTTTGATAAGAGAGCATCGAGACCTCGGCAGACCACGATCCCGTCTAGAAAAAGCGCCTTGCACACTTCTATCAAGTCTCAATCAAGCGATTTGGCTGTCGATGCAATGTCATCGTTAGAAATCCAAGAGAACGACTAGATGCAGAGGTCGGCTGATGATAGATACTTCTAGATCGTCTAGATCTGCTAGACCTCGGTTCCAAAGAGGGTCGACCTGCAAAGTTGCAAGGTTTATTTCAAGTACCAATTAATGTGTCTCTCTGTATATCATTGCCATTGCCTGAACTCAAATCAGTCGTAATGTTTAAAGCTGTAAACATTTATTTAAAGAACTGTTGGATGCTTTTAGAGAACTGAGTTCGAGGGCTGGGCGATATAACACTCCATGAGCGTCTGTATTGCAGTAATCATTTGGTTTTTTTGCTCGGAAATTAGCATTTTTTTAATCAGAGGAATCATCATTTTAACCAGTTGGATTGAAAAATTTTAGTGCAAAAAGTAAAATATTTATTTAGTTAATAATATTTTAATATTAATTAAATATTTATATATAAATAATATTATTTTTCACAGGTTTTCACCAATGTAACTATGCAAAGTAATAAACAAAAACAGTTTATATTCTAAAACTTATTTTGCAACATTTTTAATGTTGATCAGTGTGTAATGTCATTGATATACTATAATATTTTTTATTAATTTATTGAATTGTATGTATTTTAGTTAACATTTTTCTTTTGGGTTTTTGCCATTTTTAAAACATATATGTCTATAGTTTTTATTCATTTTATTTCAGTTCTAGTTGTAGTTTTTTCATTATATCAAGTTAAACAATGAAAATGAGAAATTCAATTACTTTTATATTCTAAAACTTACTTTGCAACATTTTAAATGTTGATCAGTGTGTAATATCATTGAAATACTGAATGAGAAAATTTAAACCAAAATTAAAATGAATGAATAAAAACTATAATAGTTTTTATTCTTTTTTCTTTCGTTTTTTATTTTAGTTTAATTTTTTTTATTATATATATATCTATAGTTTTTCATTTTATTTCAAGTTAAACAATTAAAACGAGAAACATTTATTTTATTATTTCAAGTAATTAAAAGAAGCGTTTGTAAATGAGACGCAGTGAGAGCGCTGTTATGTGGCCCAGCCCTGTTCTGTACTGTAATGTTAATCTGTAAAGTGATTGTTTAGTTTAGTTGAGGTCAGTGAGGGTCACATGAGTCGACTGGTTCTTTACATCACGCTGATACACTCTCTCTCTTTTATTCCCTCCTTGTGTCACATCTCACACACTCGCTCAGGTCTCGATCCCGCTCACACTCTCGCTCTCGGTCCAGAGGGAGGAGATACGGGCGCTCTCGCAGCCGCAGCAGAGGGAGAAGGTGTGTGTGTATTTGTGTGTGTGTGTGTGTGTGTGTGTGTGAGAGTGAGTGTGTGTCTGTGTCTGTGTCTGTGTCTGTGTCTGTGTCTGTGTGTGTGTGTGTGTGTGTGTGTGTGTGTGTGTGTGTGTGTGTGTGTGTGTGTGAGAGTGTGTGTGTGTTCTGTGATCTTTCACATCTGTAGTGTAAATGCATGTCTCATCTCAGGTCCAGATCTTTCTCTCCTCGTCGTTCTCGCTCTGGTTCTCCCAGACGCTCCAGATCTGTGACGCCCAAACGCTCCAGGTGAGTGAGCGAGAGTGTGTGTGTGTGGGTGAGTGAGTGTGTGAGTGAGTGTGTGTGTGTGAGAGTGAGTGAGTGAGTGAGTGAGTCAGTGAGT
>NC_139985.1:1213491-1220991 GCF_963993115.1 Abramis brama
ATCCTTGTTCAGTAAAAGTATTCATTTATTTTATTTTGTTAAATCTTACTACAAACCTTTGAATGGAAGTGAATCACAGTTTCAGCAGCACAACTTGTTTTCAACACTGATAATAATCATAAATGTTTCTTGAGCATCAAATCATCATATTAGAGTGATTTCTGAAGGATCATGTGACACTGAAGACTGGAGTAATGATGCTGAGAATGTAAAATTTAAAAGGGCTCCAAATCTAGAGGTTCTGTTCAGTGTGTGTGTGTGTGTGTGTGTGTGTGTGTGTGTGTGTGACTAACCTGTTCCCTGTTTTCCTCTCGCAGTCGTTCTCCTTCCCGAAGTCCTGCTAGAAGTGAGAGTCCAGAGCGAGACTGAAGCTCCTGTTCTTCTTCTTCTTCTTCTTCTCCTCAGCTTGAGGCGATGTGTGTTTGTTATCAGGGGTTTCGGCTCGGTTCTTAGGTGAAGTACAGGTGAAGTACAGGTGAAGTAATAATAAAAAAAGCCAGTGTGATTGTAAGGAAGCTCTTGTGTGAGGAGCAGAATATTTTCAGTTAGTTTTCTCTAGATGAGGAGCGAGTTTGTCTGATTTTCTACCTGTTCTGTTGTGCGGTTCACGTGTTCCTGCATCAGTTTGAGTTTTGTATGCATAATAAATAAAGTTAAAACACTTTCCCTCTCTGTGAGATTTCTTCCTGTGCTGATGATGCTGTGCCAGAAGGTGGCGCTGTCGTTTTCAGCACATTTTTACTTCTGATGGCAGTTCAACTGTTGTTTTACTATATTCTTGTATTCTAGGAAAAGTTTATTTCGATCTCTGGACTTGTTGAACACGTCGACTGCATCCGAAACCTGAAAAACACGCCTTCACACGGGCAGATGATGTGAAACGAACATCAGGACACGTGTCATCTGTGTGTCATCCTGTCATCTGGATGCCTTTACAATGCAAAAAAAGGATGTTCTTATTCAATATTTTTGAACATCCTTAAATCAAGATATATTTACTTGCTGAATATATTAAGTCTTGTTTACGGAAAAAAATATTCAAATTAAGTGAATTTGTGCTTAAAACAAGAAAATAAATAAAAATAATCTTGTTTTCCCTTTGAATTAGATTGATATTTCTGACCTTACTGACAGATATTTGTTCTTGTTTTAAGCATAAATATTTTCATAAAACTAGACTTAATCATAAGTGATTTTGCTTCTCAAGTAAATGCATCTTGATTTAAGAATGTTGAGATATTTTTATTGGGGAAAAAAGACAAAAATAAGGAAGAGCTAAAGTGAATTAATTCATAAACATCAATTTGTAATTGTTTTAACATTCCATTTTGACAGTGATTTATGGTTTATGTATTAAAACTCGCTTGTATTTATTGTAAATCAAAGATTCAGCTAAAATATTTACTTAAACTGAGATTTTACATTTAAATATCTTAGGTTTTAATAAAATACTGATTGAGCAACATTCATATTCACGGTTCAATGATGTTGCGTAATGGTAAAAAATATTTAATGTTTTTTATTGAGTGTTTTATTTTTAATATTTTAAAATTATTTATTTAATATTTCAACTCAGTTGGCATTTCAATGTTTATTGAAACTTTTTTTTTTTATAACCATTTAGCTTTAAATATTGTTTCAATATGATTTAAATGTGTTTTTTTTCCATATTGAAACAAGTATCTTATTTACATTAATTTACAATTTACAAATCATTTGGCTTTAAATGTTTTTTTAATGCTAAAACAACAGATTTTTACACTAAAAAATAAGTTGCTGCCTTAAATTTTTAAGCACAATCAACTTAAACTACATTAAACTCACTTAAGAAAATGATTTGAATCTTGTATAACTTGTAGGCTATAAAAAAAAGGTTCAAGTCCTCCTGTCTTTGGTGAAAATCCAGCTTTTAATGTTGTTTATATGTCTATGTGGTGTTTTTAATACGCTTTAAGACAAACCATGTGTAAATTCATAAGTCGACTCCATTGCTGAGTATTTCCTCCTTAAAACTGCAGTGAACCAAAGACAGTCTCAAAAACACGCTTTGAAATCGCTGGTGTTTCTGACGTCACAAACTACCTTGTAACCAATCAGATCAACGTGTGATCGTCAACCAGTGGATCTGTGAGCTGAGTGAGTGAGTGGAGGCGGGGCTCATTTGCATATTCATAGAACCACGAATACTAAGGCAAGGGTGGAGTAAAATGTCACATAACATGCAGTTTAAAGGTCGCTTCACGCCATGAACAATTACTAACCACAACTATGTTATCATCCACACCAGCGCACGCATTCTTTCTGTTTATTATAAGCTCTGCAGTTTTTGTCGTCTGTCGCTTTAAATGCTCGAGCGCTTTAAAGCAGGATGGATTCTGATTGGCTGTCAGTGTTTTTATCATTCCTCAGTGCCATTCTCGTAACAGTTGTGGTGTGTGGACTCTGCTATTCTTTTATATTTAGAATGTAATGTTATTATTTATGATTGTTTGAAAGCCTAACTGAAACCAGTTTCCATTTTCATACTGCCTAACATCATGTCACGTGACAATCATCTTCTGTGTGTGATTATTTTACAGATTATCCTTTATAGACCATCAGGCCTCTTCAGTTGTGGCATAATGTGCCTCTCTCTCTCTCTCTCTCTCTCTCTCTCTCTCTCTCTCTCTCTCTCTCTCTCTCTCTCTCTCTCTCTCTCTCTCTCTCTCTCTCTCTCTCTCTCTCTCTCTCTCTCTCTCTCTCTCTCTCTCTCTCTCTCTCTCTCTCTCTCTCTCTCTAGCCGTTTGATCGTCACACACACACACACACACACAGCTCGACTGCGTGTCGAACACAGTAACACATAATAAAACACAGTATGCACGCATATATTATGTGAACACAAGCTTTTATTTTGGATTCATCCCCAGCACTAGTGTGTGTGTGTGTCTCCAGTGATGCTGCTACTTTCAGTATTTTCATAAACCCCTCAGATGCACATCGAACGAGGAACCAAGTCACACACACACTTTTTACACCAGACAGGAAGAAAACACCCTAGAAACCACCTAACACACCCTAGCAACCATCGACAGCATGGTGGTGAGTTTTGCACAGGTAAATACTAGTAATCACACCTTTGTAGTTAATGTTAATAACCCTGTGATTTCCATTGAAGAGTCTGTTTGATTATATAATGCAGATTTGAACTGTAATTGTAATGACATGTTTCCTCTTTTCTTGGTTAGCTGTTCAGTTGTGATTATAATAGCTTGAGAAATGTTCGTGTGAATCTGATGAGCTCACACACACACTGTTGTTGTTCTCGTCTCAAACCTCAGGTTACACAGTGCAGTTGTGTGAGAGGTGAAAGCGACTTCCTCAGGCCGTTTCCGGTCCTTGTTCTCTTTTTTTCCTAATGGTTTGCAGCAGTGGCGTAACTTTGTTTGTTCAGAGTTTGATGATAGGATGATGTCGATCTCTCTCGATCTTCTGTCACTCTGTTCACTGATTGTGCAGATTTAACTTCACAATATGAACTTCCTGTTAGTGTGTTTCGGTGACTTTCGGTGATTCTGTGTTTAACACACGATGTGGACCGAGAGTGTGTGAGAATAAGTGAGAGAGAGAGAGAGAGAGAGAGAGAGAGAGAGAGAGAGTGTGCGTGCTTGTGTGTGTGTGTGTGCGTGCGTGCGTGAGTGAGTGTGTGAGAGAGAGAGAATGTGTGCGTGCTTTTGTGTGTGTGTGTGTGTGTGTGTGTGAGTGTGTGTGTGTGTGTGTGTGTACAGTAAAGAGCATAAGGCCATTAATAGCCAAACAGTGTGGTCTATCCCATAATGCCCTCTGTGTCTCTGTGCCGTTGGTCTCGGTTCAGACTCACTTACCCAGAATACTCTAATGCTGCAGACCTCAGCACTACGGCACATTTATAGCTCAGACGCTTTATAGTTATTAAAAACAGGAGGATGTGAACGCTCTTCCTCTACATTCATCTTCAGGAGACTCAACATCATCACAACACTCGTTATTAAAAACTCTTAAAATCTCTAAAATTCAGTTTGATCTCGTCTAATGTCTTCAGTAATGGGTCTATCTATCTATCTATCTATCTATCTATCTATCTATCTATCTATCTATCTATCTATCTATCTATCTGTCTGTCTATCTATCTATCTATCTCTCTATCTATCTATCTATCTATCTATCTATCTATCTATCTATCTATCTATCTGTCTCTCTGTCTTTCTATCTATCTATCTATCTATCTATCTATCTATCTATCTATCTATCTATCTATCTATCTCTCTGTCTTTCTATCTATCTATCTATCTATCTATCTATCTATCTATCTATCTATCTATCTATCTATCTATCTATCTATCTATCTATCTATCTATTCAATTCAGTTCAAAATTGCTTTATTGGCATGACTGTACATGTTACAATATTGCCAAAGCTTGGAACACATAGAATAATTATAAAGTATAAAATTATAAAGTACAAAATAATAAAATATTATAATATAACTTAAATCTAAATGCACAACTTAAATTAATTGTACAAATTAACAGTGTAACAAATTATAATATCTGTGAACATTTTACACCACAGTGTTTTAACATATACACACACACACACGTCACTGAAGGTCACTGTGGTGGACAGTAGGGAAACACACTGAGGTCAGACACACACATCACACACACATTCACCTGCTGTCTCTCAGGCTGTGGCACACACACACGTATCTGGCAGCCAGTGCTGCTGTCTGTCCCTCTCCTAGCAGGATCTTCATCTGATCTACTTCAGTCATGGCTGTAAAGTTCTGTATTGAGTTAGTGAGTTTGTTAAAGTAGAGTTCTCTGACTGAACTGTATTTGTGACAGTGAAGGAGGAAGTGCGTCTCTGTCTCGATCTCTCCTGTCCTGCAGTGAACACACACCCTCTGCTCTCGGGGTAACCACACACACACACACACACACACCCTCTGCTCTCGGGGTAACCAGCTCTTCCTGTGTCTGCCGGTCTCGATGGCTAGACTGTGTTCACTCAGCCTGTACTGGCTCAGGATCACACACACACACACACACACACACACACACACACACACACACACTCAGCCTGTACTGGCTCAGGATCCGTCTCTGCTTTGTGTCTCTCACACTCTGGAGATATTCTTCCAGTTCATAATTTGATTTCAGATTTCGATAGAATTGTAATTTACTTTGTGTTTTAGTTTCCTGGTCCCAATGTTCCAGATATGTATTTTTAGAGTGTTTGATAATTTGGTTTGTCCTGATGTGTGTGTGAGAAGCAGTGCTGGTCTGAGACTGGTTAGTGTTAGTAGGGTTAGTCCGGTTAGTGAGTCTCAGAACCAGCTGACTGAGGAGACTCTTTTCGGGGTTCAGTTCTTGGGTTTGTAGTGCTTTAAAATGTAGCGATTCTGTGGGACTTGATTTTAGATGCATCCCGAATTTGAGGGATCTTTTTTGCATATTAATAATCAATGGGAATCGGCCTAAATCTGCCCTGCATGCATTATTGGGTGTTTTCCTTTGTAGTTTCAGAATCATTTTGCAGAATTCAGTGTGTAGGGCTTCTGTTGGATGCCTGTCCCATCTAGTGTAGCTCTGATCACTGAGTGGACCCCAGACCTCACTCCCATACAGCGCAATGGGCTGAATCACACTATCGAAGATTTTACACCAGATTGGAATCGGTAATTCAATGTTTTGGAATTTTTTCTTAATTGCGTAGAGAGCTCTCCGAGCTTTATCTCTGAGAGCATTCACTGCCACACTGAAACTCCCCGATGATCTATCTATCTATCTATCTATCTATCTATCTATCTATCTATCTATCTATCTATCTATCTATCTATCTATCTATCTATCTATCTATCTATCTATCTCTGTCTGTCTTTCTGTCTATCTGTCTATCTATCTATCTATCTATCTATCTATCTATCTATCTATCTATCTATCTATCTATCTATCTATCTATCTATCTATCTATCTATCTCTGTCTGTCTTTCTGTCTATCTGTCTATCTATCTATCTATCTATCTATCTATCTGTCTATCTATCTATCTATCTATCTATCTATCTATCTATCTATCTATCTATCTATCTATCTATCTGTTTCTATCTATCTATCTATCTATCTATCTATCTATCTATCTATCTATCTGTCTGTCTGTCTGTCTGTCTGTCTGTCTGTCTGTCTGTCTGTCTGTCTGTCTATCTATCTCTCTGTCTTTCTATCTATCTATCTATCTATCTATCTATCTATCTATCTATCTCTCTGTCTTTCTATCTATCTATCTATCTATCTATCTATCTGTCTGTCTGTCTGTCTGTCTGTCTGTCTGTCTGTCTGTCTGTCTGTCTATCTATCTATCTGTCTTTCTATCTATCTGTCTGTCTGTCTGTCTGTCTGTCTGTCTGTCTATCTATCTATCTATCTATCTATCTGTCTGTCTGTCTGTCTGTCTGTCTGTCTGTCTGTCTGTCTGTCTGTCTATCTATCTATCTCTCTGTCTTTCTATCTATCTCTCTGTATTTCTATCTATCTATCTGTCTTTCTATCTATCTGTCTGTCTGTCTGTCTGTCTGTCTGTCTGTCTATCTATCTATCTATCTATCTATCTATCTATCTATCTATCTATCTATCTGTCTGTCTGTCTGTCTGTCTGTCTGTCTGTCTGTCTGTCTGTCTGTCTATCTGTCATGGGCTTGAATCTGTCATGTTTTAGTTAATTTTTAGTCAGACCAGTTTAAAGCCTGTAAACTCTGATGTAAATGAGCTTTACACTGAAACCATCTGTGGAGGAACAAGTTTCACTCTAATGAATGAAGCGTATTTCAGTGTGTATTTCACAGTGTTTGTCAGATCAAACCCCTGAGCTGAAGGCGCCCAGATCTCAAGACAACACACACTCTCAGAGGTTTTGCTCGAGAGCTCGTCTGCTATTTTTACGTTCTGCTCAAGTATTCACACACACCTGATATATTCAGACACCGCTGCGAACGCTTGTGCAGAGAAGTGTGTGTGCGCTCCAGTGCTTAATGTTCACTGCAACACATGTTTTTCTTCCTCAGTGTTTCTGTCTTGTTTTCCAGCACAAATATCTCAACATTCTTAAATCAAGATACATTTACTGGAGAAGCAAAGTAACTAGATATTATTTTCTGAAGTGAGTTTGTGTTTAAAACAGAACAAATGTAAGTGGGGTCAGAAAAATAAACTTAATTCAAGAGGAAAACAAGAAAACATTTTTCTGACTCCACAGGCAGATTTTTGTTCTTGTTTTAAGCATAAACTCACTTCATTTTTTTTCAATTTTCAATTTTTCAGTAATCAAGACTTAATATCTTCAGTTATTTTGCTTCTCAAGTACATTTATCTTTATTTAAGGATGTTTCGATATTTGTGCTGGAAAATAAGACAGAAATACTGAGTACGAGTGTCTATAAAAACCATTCAGCACAGCCACACAACTCTGTTTCGGTGAGCAGTTTT
>NC_139985.1:1223491-1250991 GCF_963993115.1 Abramis brama
TCTGTCTATTACTCGTTCGGTCTGTCTGTCCTTCATCACCTGATGCTGCTTTAATCCAGTCGTGTCTTTACTTGTTATTTATATTCTGTTTTCTCATCCCAGTTAAACTGCTCTGAGTCACAACCAGAGAAAATCCACATGATTCCACTTCCTCATATTTGACACAAATTCTCATATATCAGTTTCTCCAGGTTGAAACTTCCCTCTGCTAAAATATTCTCATTTAATTGAACCTTTAATTAAGACAGCTCTTTGTGTTCGTGTTTCTGTTGATAGACAGGAATACTGATTATTTTTTTTACAGCCTATCATTTATTTTGTATATATACTTAACTTTATCTAACGACTATTGTTTTATGAATACTGCTTGACACGATCATTATAGTAAAGTAATTTTCAAACAAAGAAGTTCAAAGCGATTATTATAATTATTTTAACGTCAGCTCCTATTAAAGTAGTCCTGTGTTCTTTACGCATGCTCCGGTCTCGGCCAATCAGCGCCGCCGCTCATCCGTCACTCAGACGCAGCATCCAATCAAAACCCAGCGTGACGTCAGAGCCGCAGTGAGCGAGTATCGAGGGCGTGAGCGCGCAAGGAGCTGTTGCTCAGAGCAGCACATGAGCGCACGCGCTCCTCTCAGATTATTATTCTCATCATTATATCATCGATTTATGAGCGATTGACTGATTGATTGATATATAATGTCTGTGCTGGAGGAGTACGAGCGCGCGCCCAAGCGCCTGAAGGTGTCAGCCGAGGATGAGGAGGAGCTGGAGGAAGGCGAGGAGTCAGACTCAGCATCCCCGGGGCTCATGGGTGAAGATGAGGAGGATGAAGGGCAAAGAAGAGCTCGATGGAGCACCTCGGATAGGAAGGTCAGACCTCAATCACTGTATTCGATGTCATGTGCATTAATATTCTCCATGCATTCAGATTCATAACGCTGCATTGATATGACAGTCGTTTAGTGCATGGTGTCAAAACACTGCGAAGAGAAAAGCATCAACAGGAACAGTGTCATTGATAGAAATCAGACCAACCGCGGTAAAACATGATCTCACCTGCCACAAATCACATGTTACATGCATGTTATATATGATTAATTTGAGCTGTCATGTCAATAACATTAAATATGATTGATTGATTTATTTAGAAAATAAAGTCATTTTCATTACATTCAAAATGCATATAGTTTAAAATATAGATATATCCTAAAGTACCCAAGTAACACGTGTGCATGGAATATATTACATGAATGCAATGCACTATGGTATATCAAAGTAAAAAAAACGTGTTTTTAATTTGCCATCAAATTAAAAATTCCATTCTTCTTTAGATTATTAAAATGTTCTTCACACTAAGAAGAAAATGGGTTTGTAAGAACTGATCACTGAAGGTTCGCTGGGGGACCAGGAATGGCATTCTGACTTGAACTCCAAAGTCTACGGAAAACAAAAATGTGCAAAATGTTTCTGTATGTTCGTGTAACTCGTGATGAGCTTCAAGGAGTTTTAAGGGCTAGATTTCTGCAAACATCCGTATGACCCAAGATTTCTTGTGCAATATGATGCAAACACGGCCACTGTGGTTAAAGCAAGGAAAACACAAAACTGCTGGTTTTGCAATGCCAGTAACATCAAACAAAAACAACGAGGAGAAACTAAAAATGGTCAAGCAACCATCTTCATAATCCTCACAGCGCTTGAGTAAAGTCGAGTCAGTTTTACAGAAATCATGATATTATTGTTTATAATATCTTCTTGTCTTATAGCTGCATTTATCATATTATATTTTCAGTCGATACAAACAGTCAAGCCATTACGATTTGCTCTATAGTTGAAATACTATATACTATACTAAATACTACTATAAATACAACTTCAACTGATGTTAAAATACATCAGTGAATTATTAAAATGTAGTTTCAATTGTTTATTTTTTAAATCATTTTGTCGCAATTTTGACAAAGTAAATAAATCTGTGTGATAGAAACTCACTTAAACATCTTAAAATCCACCTTTTCTGTCGTTGTATTTATTGTATGGCATAATAATGCACACCTCGTGTAATAATTAAAAACACTGGCGAGTACCGTACAGTAAAATATAAGCACACTTCATGCACGGCCGTCACGGTAGTATTTAAATGATTAGCCATGATTAAATGTTATAATACTATTTTAATATTATTATTATTATCAGTGATTTATTTCATTATTTTATCTTCATATATATCGTGATGGAATGACCCTGTTCAGTACTCTGGTATATTTTAGAGCAGCATTTACCATCTGATATGATCTTTGTACCATGGTACAGTGTTACTAAGGGCGTTAGTGCATGAACGAGTGAACATCATCCGTATGAAGACTAAGAGTGTCTGATCACATGATGCTTTTACATGCACCCTCATATGCAACATTATGATTAAACCGTACCTCATGTAAACTAGGGATGCACCGATATGAAAATTTTGGCCGATAACCGATAATATATTTTGAAAAGCCGATAACCGATAAATCTAAATCAAATTTTTATATAATTTTTGAGAGCCTGATTACAAAAACAGAAGTCTCATCATTAAAAGCCATGTCCCAAACACACAGTTATAAAGTTCTCAATATAATGTTATGAAGCCGATATGACAGACTTGTGTTGTACTTTACTGTATTTTACTTTTGAAGTGATTCCAATCATATTTCAAGTAATTCAAACCCATCATGATGAACAGTGCACATCTGAAGCGTCTCAGCTGAAGGAAATTATACATTATTTATCAGCTTTAATATATCAGACATTTTTTCTTATCAAACCGATAACAGTAAAAATATCGTCCGATACCGATTATGGTGGCCGATATATCCTGCATTCCTTGATATAAACACAATACTTAGAGATCAAATGAATGCGGTTAAGCTCATAGTCGTAAAATATGTGGCCGTATGCTGATTTTAATCACATTAATCATGGAAATACTTTAATTGCATCTTTTGCTCTGTGATCTGAGAGTGCATGTGTTTGATACATTCATAACCACAGTGGTAAAGATGGTATCATATTTTTGTGGTGCTGAGTTCATGTTAACACACAGTGTACGGATGGTCGAAAACATCAAAATGAAGACATTTTTATTTATTTTTTGAAAAAAATCCATTACGTGCATAGAAACTTATTTTGCATTTGACGGAAGTAGTTTAAAGCAGCGTCCAGTAACACTTACTGTAAAACATGTAAGTAAAGAAACACATTTGCTCAAAAATGTGCAAACTGGAGAGGTTTGCTTGTGTCATGTGATGAAACCCTTCCTTACTAATAAGTGAATATTACTGTGCTCATGTAAACTAGTCCGAATGGCGTGTGTTTTCACAGAGGAAATTTTTGACACTCTGATATCGCTGTGGTTTTGTTTTCATGGTTTTTAAAGTCAGATCATTGAAGGCATTTCACATGGATGATGACCTTTATTCAGCACCGGTGTGACATCATTAATAACTAGACTCTAGTTACCATAAAAGGTGCAGTTATGAGAATCATACAGAGTCAGCACAGTCTGATCAATGATATTGTTTAATATTAATATTAATATATATTCTACATCTAACCATTAAATTATAATCGACCCCATTTACTTGATTACTGCATGTTTGTGGTCTAATTATTATATTATGATATTATAATTAATATTCAAATTATGATTTTTATTTATATTTATGTATGTCTACATATATATATATATATATATATATATATATATATTCTAAATATTATCTATATCATATCTATATATATATATAAATATGTATATATACATATAACAACATTATTATTATTATTACTATTTACTCCAGCATGTTAATATGCATCTCAGTTGATTTATATATATTAATAAGAATAAATATATATACATGTATTATTTACTTCAGCATGTTAGTGTGCAGCTCAATAGATTTAATTAAGTTATATATATATATATATATATATATATATATATATATTTTCCTGGTCTAATTATAATATTATTAGTAGTTTATAGTATTAGTAGTACTAGTACATGTTCCTGGTTTAATTGTGCGTGTGAAAATAATAAAAGCATGTTTTTTATTGAATGAACACAGGAAGAATGATATTTAATCATATATATGCACCAGTATGACCGTAAACAGTAATTTACTTTTTGCTAAAACATTTTAAAATGTATATGAAACATTTTTTCTTACATAAAATATAAGTTTACAGTACTTCAACAATATAAAGTGAGCATGAATTCATAATCGACTCCTTTGACCGCATTAGTGGTTCTTGTTCCTGTTTAATCATGTGTGTGAAAATCAGAGTTTTATAAACGAAATGAACACAAGAAAGAATATGTTTGAACATTCTGAGAGATTCAGAAATGATATTTCCATTGTATGCTATAACATTCATAACTTTAATGTGAACTTATTTATGTTAGCATTTATATGCATCCATCTACTACAGTATCTTTTTACTAAATCATAGTAAAATGTATATGAAAAATACCACATCTGTGTTCAATCATAGAATCAATTTATTGAAAATGCGGTAACACTTTACAATAAGGTTCATTAGTTAACATTAGTTAACTACCTTAGTTAACATGAACTAAGAATGATCAATACTTCTACAGCATTTATTAATCTTAGTTAATATTAATTTCAACATTAATACGTCATGAAAATCAAAGGTTGTATTTGTTAACATTAGTTAATGCACCGTGAACTAACAATGAACAGCTGTATTTTTATTAACTAATATTAGCAAAAATTAATAAATACTGTAAGAAATGTATTGCATATAGTTAGTTCATGTTAGTAAATGCATTAACTAGTGTTCACTAATGAACAAAGTGTTTCTGAAAATGCTTAAATCTGTTGCATTCATGCATCATTACACATATATAGTGAATATCTTGTTTCATGTGATCAGTTATGATTCATATCGCAGCTCATTCTGCTGTTTTACTGTGATCTCGACTGTGTGTGAGTGTGTTCACAGTCCAGACGCACAGAAGCAGAAGACAGACTGATATAATAGCTTCAGTATTTTGCCCAGAGCGAACGCCTCGGCTCCGGAGAAACGCTCCTATTCAACAGCCGTGATGATTTGAATACTAAGTGGCTTTTATTGGCTGGTTTAAATGTCACTTATCACTGTCTTATCTGAGCGATGATCACACGTGTGCCTTCGGCAGACCTGAGCTGAATCCGAACACACACTGTTTCCCCTTTATTGATTGATTGATAGATTGGTTGATTATCAAACGCTCTCGGTGGGCGGCAGAAGCGTTATCAGAATCGTCCTGGAATGAGTTTGCATCCATAATCTGGGCCTTGTTAATGTGTGTATGCAAACCGTCGGTGTGTGTTTGTGTCTGTCTGGGATCTCAGCGGGGCTGATGGGAGATGAAGGGCGTCTGTATGGCTAAACGGGGTCACATGACCTGCCCAATGGGCAAATGAGCCATTGATTTGAATGTGTGTCATGTTGATATGAGGCAGATCTGTTTCACTGATGGATTCTGGGTCTGGGTTTTGATTAGGGGTGTCACAATATATATCGTGTCACAATATACCGCAATGCAAAAATGCAACAATATGTATCGTTTATAGTTCACCCAAAATGAAAATTACTGTATTCAAGTTTTCAGAGTTTTAAACTACTATACAAGTGAAACTCGAAAAAAATTAGCATATTGTGCAAAAGTTCATTTATTTCAGTAATTCAACTTAAAAGGTGAAACTAATATGTTATATAGACTCATTACATGCAAAGTGAGATATTTCAAGCCTTTATTTGTTATAATTTATGTTTTCTCATGAAAACACCAAAATCAAAATCTCAGAAATTTAGAAACTTTTCATGAGCTGTAAGACATAATCATCAAAATTATAACAAATAAAGGCTTGAAATATCTCACTTTGCATGTAATGAGTCTATATATTATATTAGTTTCACCTTTTAAGTTGAATTAGTGAAATAAATGAACTTTTGCATGATATTATGCTAGTTTCACCTGTATATAATGTTGAATATAATGTATAATAATGCAATGGGGGAATATTTGTGTGTCCTGATAATGACAAATGTCTGATGTAGTAAAAAGTGGCCTACATTATTTTAAATATATCTAGTCAGTGACAGAGTTCAAGCATATTCGTCTAAAATAATTCTGTATTTTCAGCTTCAGAATCATGAATATTGTTATTCTGGCGTCTCTATTGTCCTAAAGTCCAAGACTATTCATTTACACACACAATGTAAAACCAAATTAGCATATTAATCAACAGTTCATTTTTTGTTAAGCTTTTATCATATGTCTATGAGTATCGCAATAATCTCGTATCGTGAGTTCAGGATCGTGATACGCGTCGAATCGTGACACGAGGGCATCGCTACACCGCTAGTGTTGATGTGGGATATACTTTTACTGTAACATTGAGTTTAATGCAAGGCAAAATCATTGTTTTTTAATGTACTTTTGCTTCCATAATATTCTTCATTCAGACTAGTGGAAAGACTTTATTTTACTGCACTTGATCTGTTTGCGTCCGTCGATGTTTAAAGTCGGAGAGTTTGAGTCACACACACCAAACTGTACAGTTTTATTCATATCTATAATCTGAAGTTTGCTCATATATCATTCACCTGATTTATAGAACATTTAAAACCTTTTTTATTTCTTCTATTGACGTATTTTCTGATTTATGGAGTGACAAAAAAGAGATAAAAAAAGCAAAACTCTAATATGTCGACGTAATCAAAGCAGAATTTTACCTTTATCCAGTCAGTTCAGATTTATGTGCTGGAATTGTATGCAAATGAGTGCATGTTTAATAAGTCGATGCCTCAATTGCATGCATAAACGTAACATTTCAGAAACGTGTAATACAAAACGATTGTCTTATGTAGTGTGATTATGATGAGATCTGTTAGTTCACTGCAAACACACGCAGAATGTTTTCTTTCTTCTGAGGATCAACATCTCCTTTTGTGTCTCGCAGAATAAAGGAAGTCATACAAGTTTGGATTGAGGAAATGAAGACTTTATTCCTTTAATTTGTGCTGAAAGCACTTCTTAAGGCTTTGAACATGTCATTGGATCTGTTGATTCAGATGTGTGTGTGTGTGTGTGTTTCCAGCCGTGAACGAGAGAGAGGGAACTGAATGGTTTGTGTTGCTGACGGACTCGTCTCATTGAGTTCAGACTTCTGCTGCTGATCTCAGAATAGCGTCTTACACAACCGTGTGTGGTGTGTGTGTGTGTAGTTCTCTTTGGATGACATTGCATGTCATTTCCTGTTCATGCTGCAGCGTGGAGTTGTTTCTGTCATTGGTTTGCAGAGGAAACATGATGTTATCAGTGTGTCTGAGGGTGTTTTAAGGGTGTGAGCGTTTCCCAAGTTGTGCTTCTCACTTACTTTATATACATATTAATATATAACACAAACACACACACATAATATATATATATCAAATAATGTTTATTATTATTTACTCCAGCATGTTAGTGTGCATCTCAGTTGACATATATATATATCTTGGTTATTATATATATATATTATAGGCTTATATATATATATATATATATGTATATATGTATATATTGCACGCTCTGCATCAGCTGACCACTAAGGAGCGAATGTAGAGTGACGTGACATCACTGCCAGATTCAAACTGTGCTTTGGCACTATGGCTGGTGCTGATCCTCGGTGCTTGTCAAATATCTCAACTATTCAGTGTTTTTAACCACATAATGTTTATTTTAGCTTTCAGACATTTAAATACATTTATTACATGGCTTGGTTGAATTCTAATGTAGAATGCGGTGTGTTATTTCTTGATTAGTTGTTACTTGTTAAGTATAACACACCGTTGCCATGCAAAACAGAGCGTTGCTATGGACGTAGGATTCTAACCGGAGAGACGGAATGGACTATTTTCTTTAGCGGAAGCAATACAATCGTTTTTAAATCAAAAAAGGAGTTTCTTGATCTATCGTCTATCGGCCCAACCCTTATTCATATATATATATATATATATATATATGTATGTATATATATTCATGTATTATTTGCTTCAGCATGTTAATGTGCAGCTCAGTTGATTTAATTAAGTTAAATATATATGTATATTATATATCTATATTATATGTAAGCAATAAGGTACGAGAGGCTGTGCTGTATCGTGAATAAGTAACGGCTGAAGGGCGTTGTTAGTCAGTCGTGACTTAATCACGATACAGCACTTGCCTCGAGTACCTTATTGCTTTTATAAAACGGTTACCACACAATATTAAAGTAAAAAAAAAAAATTATTAGTGCAACTTTCATGAAGTTAAATCAATAAAAGCATTCCTTCCGCTAGAAAAAAATAGTCCCTGACCGTGAACAACAACGCTCCAGTGTGTAATACGCATGAAAGCTCAAATAAAAACAACAAACCGCTCTCAAACTTAGTCTCATTCTTTTTATTTACAACACAATATTTGTGAAATTTCCTCACACAAATAGGCATAGCTTATCTCTCAGCATGAGAAAACGTTTATTTTTTTGTTTATTCCGTTATTTTCTCTCTGCACTAAACTAAATATTTACATAGCCTAAATAAAAACACAAGGGCACATATTTTGATAGAGAACAGTTAGGTCTTTAATCTATTTTATTAATGTTATTAATTTAGTTGCTAAAATGCTGCCTAACAAGAGATACTTTTTTTTATTGTTGTTTATTTAAATTTATTTGAACATCTCCGTTTATTGTGCACGCATTAAATATTTGTCTCATTTCAATCGGCTCCACTGTGGTGATATTTAACGCGGTTCTCTTTAGTTGGCGCTCAGCGCTGTCAGCAGTGTTTTCAACGTTTTTTTTCTATGTTTATGTTGATACGTGTGGTTGCTATGGGTGTTGCTAAGGGCGCAGTGATAAATAGAACCGTTAGGTGAAGCGGTCATAGCCGTGTTTTATCGTGAATAAAGCACAGCTATTGACCAATCAGAATCAAGGATTGGAACTAACCGTTTTATAAGTGTATATATAAAGATAATAAACATTATATATATATATATATATACACACTACATATAATGTATATAAAATAATGTTTACTATTATTTGTATTTAAGCATCTCAGTTGATTTAATTAAATCATGTCATACTCCATCATACATATAATGATGACCTTTGACCTCCCTTCTTTCAAGATGGCATGACATGGAAAAATCCTCATCAATTGAGCGTTTTGTGTTCATTTAGAAATGCATGTCATATCATAGGAAGCTGAAGAGTGATTAGATGTGACAAACGCAGCTGTGAGGTGTCAATCAGTGAATGAATCTCAGTCATATCTCAGATCTCAGTCATATCTCTGTTAGTGTTGTCAAAAGTACCTGAAAAGTCGGTACTGAAATTTTTAAAATGTGACGATACCAGCATTTCTGTAGTACCGGGTATATTCGGTACCCTAATAGGAGCTGCTTTCAGTCGCTTCCGTGTTTATCTAAGTGCGCGGCTCCAGACTAACTCTTTTACTAGGAGCACTGTAGCCCATATATACCACAATATATAGTGTCTGTGTATATTAAACCGCAAAAAGACTATTTAAATATTAACCCTGCATGTTCTGCTGGTCTCTGTGTGAATGAATGGCGCAGACGCGCGGTTTCATTAACCTCACACACACACACACTGAAGCACGAGTGACGCTCGCGCTGTTTTCAGTCTCTGCTGCCTCACGATATGATGACATGATGAAATTCATCTCCAGAGCCGCTCTGAGAGTCACTTCATGAGCATTTTACCGTTTCATTTGAGAAAAACTATCGTCATGTCATACACACACAGAAACTCAAAGGTCTTCTCAAACCCGTCAAAATAAAAGTTCAGTTTAACTTTAAGAAATTGACGGAAATAATTAAATTAGGCTACTGTACAGTAGATTTAGCTACGTCTCCATGTATTAAAAATACTGCTACTGCTAATAATAATAATGTGTGCATAGAACGTATTTTTCACTTGATTTTTTTTATAAGCAATATTTACGTTTAAACAGCATGTAGCCTTCAATGCTTATATGTATTATTTACTTATGATTACCGTCATAAATAATAAAGTCATTGAATTGAATTCAATATTTTTTCAAATACTTACATAAAATAGAAACATAGTTCCAACAGATTTTGCTGTGGTATCGAAATTGGTACCGAGAACCGTAAAATTTTAATGGTATCGGTACGACTACTGGAATTTTGGTATCGTGACATCCCTAATCTCTGTCATATCTCAGTCAGATCTCAGTCAGATCTCTGTCATATCTCCAGGGGTGCAAACAGTGCGGGGGGTGTTGGGGGGGTGTTGAGAGGGTCTGATTATAATTTAACCAACAGTAATTCTGGATTGCGTCCACCAACAAGTAAATAGGAAATAAGCGAATCAGAACACTGCGCGCCAAACCAGCAGTATGTGCGCAAGCGTGAACCACTGTTTCTGTCTCACTCTGGATCTGCCACTGCATCACATTTCTCTCTGCGTGGCGTGGAGTGTCCGTTTTTATCTTTATGTCGGCTCTCATGTTAACTGGTTAGAGCTTGTGTTAGAGCACAATGCCTGCGTGACACACACACTTCTCGAGCCGCGCCGAAACGCGTGCTAGAAATAGAACCGCAACCGACACCTATTTTTCACGCGACACGCAACAGTGTTGGAAGTTTTCAGACAAAATAGAAGGCGCAAATACATATTAATAAATTACATTTTGATGCTTGAAAGTCTCTCGGTTTTGACAAATGCATATATAATTGTAATTTAAAAAATAGGCCTAATTATAGATTTTCAAATATTGCCCCTGTCAATAGGCCTACAGAACGAAATATTCTGTAGCCTATTTTGCCGTCAATACTGCCGACGTTGTCTTTGCTGTATCAGGCTATATATATTATGTTTAACATCCAAATGTAGATGGTCTGTCTATTAATACTTAATACAGTTAATTTACCTGAAAAACATAAAGCACTGCTTTATTTCTCGTGTATTTGTGTTTTATTGTATTTATATGTGTATTTTGTTTATTAGTTTCTATGCAGATGCACTAGGCCTACCCTACACAATTACCCCAATCATCCTAGAATTATTAATTCTTTACAAAAAGAGCTATTCAAATCATCAGGTGAAATTGTTTTCAGGAAGTAGCAGTAAAGCAAGAAGAAGAAGTGCAAGATAGTTTTTCTAAATTGCATTTGACTCTATGTGCCTATAGGGGTGGGTTGGGGATGGTGGCAATGTAGTATCTGGATATTTGCCGCGGGACGAGGGCTTCGATTACCTCTCTCTTTTTTGACCATACATGTGTTTGCACCCCTGTATCTCAGTCAGATCTCAGTCAGATCTCTGTCATATCTCAGTCAGATCTCAGTCAGATCTCAGTCAGATCTCTGTCATATCTCAGTCAGATCTCTGTCATATCTCAGTCAGATCTCAGTCATATCTCAGTCAGATCTCAGTCATATCTCTGTCATATCTCTGTCAGATCTCTGTCATATCTCAGTCAGATCTCAGTCATATCTCTGTCATATCTCAGTCATATCTCAGTCATATCTCAGTCATATCTCTGTCATATCTCTGTCAGATCTCTGTCATATCTCAGTCAGATCTCAGTCAGATCTCAGTCATATCTCAGTCAGATCTCAGTCAGATCTCTGTCATATCTCAGTCAGATCTCAGTCATATCTCAGTCAGATCTCAGTCATATCTCAGTCAGATCTCAGTCATATCTCTGTCATATCTCTGTCAGATCTCTGTCATATCTCAGTCAGATCTCAGTCATATCTCTGTCATATCTCAGTCATATCTCAGTCATATCTCAGTCAGATCTCAGTCAGATCTCTGTCATATCTCTGTCATATCTCAGTCAGATCTCAGTCATATCTCTGTCATATCTCAGTCAGATCTCTGTCATATCTCAGTCAGCTGTCAGATCTCTGTTAGATCTCTGTTAGATCTCTGTTAGATCTCAGTTAGATCTCTGATAGATCTCAGTCAGATCTCTGTTAGATCTCTGTTAGATCTCTGATAGATCTGTCAGATCTCTGTTAGATCTCTGTTAGATCTCTGATAGATCTCAGTTAGATCTCTGATAGATCTCAGTCAGATCTCTGTTAGATCTCTTGATAGATCTCAGTCAGATCTCTGTTAGATCTCTTGATAGATCTCAGTCAGATCTCTGTTAGATCTCTGTTAGATCTCTGATAGATCTGTCAGATCTCTGTTAGATCTCTGATAGATCTCAGTCAGATCTCTGTCAGATCTCTGTTAGATCTCTGTTAGATTTCTGTTAGATCTCTGATAGATCTCTGTCAGATCTCTTTTAGATCTCTGATAGATCTCTGTCATATCTCGTTCAGGGGCCGGTTGCATAAACTGCTTAGACTAGTCTTACAAGTTAAACATACAATTTTTTTTCTTTAAGACTGTTCATAGCTTTTTTAAATCAGTTACATAAAAACATAGATTAGCCTAATTTGATACCGAAAAGTAAAACTGTAAAACTGCTGGTGGGTCACACTAGAACTCAAGACACTGTCTGAACATAATGTCTGTGTTTATACGAGCGGCTCGGGTTCAGTCTCAGTCTGTGAATCAGCGGCTGGTAGTTACAGAACAACAGCAGGCTGAGAACAAAGAAGTAATGCAGGAAGTATTATTAATAATCTCTGTCATAGAGCAAATTAAACTGACAAAAAATAGAGTCGTCTAAAAAATTCTTTCTTTCTTTCTTTCTTTCTTTCTTTCTTTCTTTCTTTCTTTCTTTCTTTCTTTCATTTATTCGCTTGTTCTTTATTCCTTCCTTCCTTCATTTGTTCTCTTTTTTCTTTCTTTTTTCCTTCATTCGTTTGTTCTTTTATCCTTTCTTCCTTTCTTATTTCTTTCTTTACTTCATTCTTTCTTTCTTTCATTTATTCGCTTGTTCTTCATTCCTTCCTTCCTTCCTTCATTTGTTCTTTTTTCTTTCTTTTTTCCTTACTTCATTCGTTTGTTTTTCCTTTCTTCATTTGTTTTTTCTTTCTTCATTCTTTCTTTCTTTCCTTCCTTTTCTTATTTCGTTTGTTCTTTCCATCCTTCCATCATTTGTTCTTTCTTTCTTTCTTTTCTTTTTTCTTTCTTTAGTTCATTCATTTGTTCTTCCTTCCTTTCATCATTTATTCTTTCTTTCTTTACTTCATTCATTCACTTGTTCTTTCTTTCCTTACTTCATTCGTTCATTTGTTTGTTCTTCATTTCTTCGTTCTTTCTTTCTTTACTTCATTCTTTCTTTCCTTCCTTTCTTCCTGCCTTCCTTTACTTTTTCTTTCCTTCCTTTTCTTACTTTCTTTCATTTCTTTCTTTACTTCTTATGCATGTTCTTTCTTTCTTTTTTCCTTCATTCATTCATTCATTTGTTTGTTCTTTCTTTCTTTCTTTCTTTCTTTCTTTCTCTGACACAGATGCTTTATCTGTTGAATGAGTTTTCTTTAAGTAACTCGTGATGAGCAGCTTTGCTTCTTATCACACAATGTAAAAGTCACTTCATACATTTATGTTTATGACCAAGTCAAGTATCAAACCCTCTGCATGTATGAATCAGCCTTTCATCTAGAATCACCCGTGTATGAACTTGCGTTCGTCCACTCATAAGAACACACACTATTTGTGTCCCTGCGTTTGAAATGTCACCCGAAACGATTCATTTGACCAATTTGTGTAATCCAATCAGCGTATGATGACATTAACATGCAGCCGCTGCTCATTTCCCGCAGATTCAGAGCTATTTTTAAAGCGTCTGACGTTTTTAGAGCTTGTTTGTCTGCCTGATTAACCTGTTTATGCATTTGTTTAAGTAAAGTCAGATGGCTTATATACAATCTTTCATATATACGCATGATAAAACATCTGACCATCTGTTGTCGAGATTGGACACTTTTTCCTCCTTATCATGAGTTTGCAGAACAAACAAACAGCCTGCACGAAAACATTTGTTATTTAAACTAGGTTAATGTTATGAATAAATACATAAACAGATGATGTTTTTTTGCAGTCGAGTGTGTCATTATTTGCACGGGCTGCAGAAGAGCATGTTTTGAATTTCCCCTGTATTATGTTATTATATTAACTGAACGTCTGTGAGAGATTCAAAGTGAAGCAGGATTTAATCACACTCTCTCTGTGTGTGTCTGCATGCAAACGAAGACTGAAATTATTCAGTATTTATGAATCCTGTTAGTTGAGATGGTGGGTGGAGTTATATACGGTAGTGGGTGTGGCTATGCGGATGAGGTGGGTGTGGTTATGTGATGAGGTCATGTGGGTAAGAAGACTGTTCTAGTTGCTCAGTTTTTACTTTTATGATAAAGAATTAATACAATCCTTTGTCAGAATTGAGGAACAAATCGGAACTGAAATGTGTTACACTCACAGACCATTAATTAAAATGTTATTATATATATTAAATATGCTTTGTTGTCAATATATGCTTTAACCTCGAGCATGAGCAGATTATAACGAGCACAACCCTTTTAGACCATGTACCGGGAGTGCCGGCCATTTTCCCCGTCATTAAACTAGCAAACTAACCGTTAAACGCGCTTAGATCGTTAAAATAGGGCCCATTCGCTCCGTGCACAATATGGCGACCGTTGACGTTCGAACTTGAGTGTGTGGGCCAGTACTTCCGGTGATCTGACAGCGAGAGCGGGAGACAACAGCGACCGAGTTACATGACCACAGAGATATTTTTTCACAATGAGTGTTTTTAGGATTCAAGAGAGGCGACTTGCCTTTCAGACGGTGACAGCCTCGGCACTTCATCGTTGTGTGCCGTTATGTACCGTTTCGTCACGTTACAACAGAGAAGTCAGCTTTCATGCATTCCCCGTTGACGCTGCGGTACGGGCTGAGTGATACAGAAGATCCGGAGGGATCACTTCAACCCGACCAAATTTTTAAATGCATATAATTTTCAGTGTATTTCACCTGTGCGTTTCTATGCTTTCTATTACTGCATTTATTTTGTGCAAGTGAGATGAGTAAAGATCATAAATCATTATCTGTCTGGTGTTTATAAGCAGCACACCAGAGCATGTGAGCGGAGCGGGAGCAAGCGGATCTTGGACAGAGGACAGAGCGGCATTTTTAAAAGGACGGAGCGTCGCCTTATTTCCCGCTCCAATTTCGCTCCGCTCACACCACGAGTCTGAAGCATGCTCAGTCAAACCTAAACCAGGATCCTTCTGTCTTGCACAGTCATCAACAGTAGACTATTTTCAGTCAAAACTCGGCTCAGTAATGGAGTTCAAAAAGTAGACTACTTCAAAAAGGAAAATGAGAAGTCACACAGGTGTAGGCTACTATTAATATAATAAAACTAACTAACAATGATAATGTGGTACAAGAAAACGAATGTGGAGACATCGTTTCAGTCAGCAAAGATTCATTTTGGAATCTCAAAAGACACATCTCTCGAAAACATGAACGTGAGCTACGCGAACACGCTGGGAAGAAAACAAAAGGTTAGCAAATTGAATACGGTAACTTGTAACAAAGTGTAAATTAAATATAGCGCAATATTCAAACAAATTCGTTTTTTCATTCAAGTAGACCTAATGGTTCGTTTTATTTAGCCGAATTTGTGTCGTCCGTAATAATATTTATATTATTAGGCCCATTTATTCGTTTAATTTTACAGCAGTTTGTGTGTATGGAAGCCAATTTAAATTTTAAAAGTTCACTTATCAAAATTCTGGCCTTATAGTTAATTTACTTTTAAAAAATGTATGCATATTTTTGTTTATATAATTTTTATTTATATTATTAGGCCCATTTATTTGTTTAATTTTACAGGACTTTTTGTGTAGGCTATATTCCTTCTTACATAGGCCTGTAATTTGAAATAAAACATTTCAATTTGAAAAATGTTGTTACTCATTAGTTCTTTAGGAGGTAAGGCTGTGGTCTAAGCTAAAAGTGATATACATGTAGATTTTTTCCCTTTTTTGGAGCGAGCGGGGGGGCGATTTGAGTGGAGCGCGAAGCAAACCTCGTTGAGCGCTGAGCGATAATGAGCAAAGCGGCCGGATGTAGCTTTGAGCGGGGGAGCGGGGGGGTGAACAGTTCCGTGAGCGATGAGCGGAGCGGCCTGATGTAGCTTTGAGCGGGGGAGCGGGGGGGTGAACAGTTCCGTGAGCGATGAGCGGAGCGGCCTGATGTAGCTTTGAGTGGGGGAGCGGGGGGGTGAACAGTTCCGTGAGCGATGAGCGGAGATTCTCACCGCTCCACTCCGCTCACATGCTCTGATACACATACAGTATTTTACTACGTGTAAAATATACACAAACTTAGCTATATTAAATTGTTTGTGGTACCTACAGTTAAAAATGTAAATGTAAAATATTTGATGATAATATTGATCGAGCAAGTGAAAATATATGCGCAGAATTGAGAAAATTGTATTTATGGAGATAAACTGTAGCCTATCACAGGGCAAACGTGTGAATGTTCACGGTGCATTTTATGCAAACAACTCTAATCGTAGTTGTAACTCTATATTTACAGTAGGCATAACTGTCATTGCATATGCGTATGCAGCATGAGTCAAACACAATCTTCTGTTCGTGAACAGTTGTATTTCATTCATTAATCTGGCTATGCATCCGTGCATTTAATTGCCATTGGCTCGTGTGATAGTAATATGGATCTTAATAGTGTTTTAAGTGATAATTGATTCTATAAACAACTATAAAAGATCATTTTCGGCTTTCTCCTGCTCCCTTAAGCGTAATGCGAAACTGGAAGTGTCTACCCGAAATCCAAAATGGCGGCCAAATGCAACTAGCCTATTGTGTGTTTCCCACGGATCTCGTCTTCCGTGTGTCTGCTGTGGAAGTGGTTTGATGTTTGCATGGCTCTTTTTTGAGTGTGTGTTCGGGGTCTGAATGATGTGACTCTTCCGATGAACATGGGCACAACGTCGTGTTTCTGCAGGTCTTTTTCCAACCGCAGACGCTGATGGGTTTAAAATAAGTAGTTCACCTCAAACCTCATTGTTTACTCTCTCACATCTGGGTGAATTATTGATTTTAAAGTAACAGATACAGAGCATGTAATCTATCAAATGTTTTCACTTTAGACAGGTGTAAACTTTGTGTTAAAAAACAGACGGCCGTTTTCTCAGAGCAACAGGAAGAAAAACTTCAAACACACTGTCAGGTGTCTGTTACATCTCTGTGCTTTTATTAGACACTGAGTTATTTTAGTTCTCTTGATTCTTTTGGTCCCAAACAAGAAAATGATTCATTTCGACCTGATTCGCTTCACATCCACACCTAAAGACACGGAACACAAAAACCCACGTTTTTTATGACGGATCATATAAAGCAAAGCTGTGTGTTTGGATAAATGCACGTGTTGGTATTTTTGTCCTGTTGAAGATCTCGTGAAGAGCTTATAAAGTGTGTAAAGGAGTCAAAAGAGCGGAAGGAATCCCTCCGTCACACACACACACACACACACACACAGATCTGCTGCAAAATGTCGGCCTGTATAGAACTGTGATGGGCAATGAGAGAAAAAAAGATGTGCTTGAGCTGTTTATCTCGTGACATCACGTCCTGGTTTTGGTTTGTTTGCTTTCTAATAATTGTCACTGAAATTAATTCTATAAATGACCATTCTGAATGAAAATATAAATATATACACACATGATTTCTTATAATTTCATGAGAAATTAAAAAGCTTATATAATTATGTGTTTATATATTTTTTGCCTTTGGTTGTATAAGATTTATTATATGCTACACACTCGCTAGGAATGTTTTTTCTTCCCGGAAGTTTTGCATTTGGTGAGCTAATAAAATATTAAAACTCAGTCGAATCAATATTTTGTGTACAGTTATTTAATTATGCCATCCAGTATCGTGGACTCGCGCTCTTGTTTCATTCAAACGCAGATGCCGCTATTTTGTGACTATTGTTTTGTTCACTGTTGGATTATGAGATGCAAACAGGCACGATTTTAAGACAGTTTAATCTGAAATTAATATCTCTGATCTCCAATTATTTATGTGTTGAAATGCTGTGTAATAAGTGTTATGACTGTATACCGTATCTCTTGAATGTCCGTCTAGTTTGGTCTCGCCGATGAAACTGCTTCTCCACGGAAGCTTTGAGTTTATAGAGCTGATCAAATATTTAGACTCAGATCAATATTTCGTGTCTAATTATTTACTGATGTGGAGAGTAGCGTCTGGATAATGTACATCCAGCCGGTTGTTATCTCAGAATAAACCCCTTCAGGTGTGTGTGTGTGTGTGTGTGTGTGTGTGTGTGTGTGTGTGTTATCTCAGAATAAACCCCCTTCAGGTGTGTGTGTGTGTGTGTGTGTGTGTGTGAGTGTGTGTTATTTCAGAATAAACCCCTTCAGGTGTGTGTGTGTGTGTGTGTGTGTGTGTGTTATCTCAGAATAAACCCCCTTCAGATGTGTGTGTGTGTGTGTGTGTGTGTGTGTGTGTTATCTCAGAATAAACCCCCTTCAGGTGTGTGTGTGTGTGTGAGTGTGTGTTATTTCAGAATAAACCCCTTCAGGTGTGTGTGTGTGTGTGTGTGTTATCTCAGAATAAACCCCTTCAGGTGTGTGTGTGTGTGTTATCTCAGAATAAACCCCCTTCAGGTGTGTGTGTGTGTGTGTGAGACTGTGAGTGTGTGTTATTTCAGAATAAACCACCTTCAGGTGTGTGTGTGTGTTAAACATGTGTTTAGAGATCTTCAACAGGACAAAAATACCAACACGTGCATTTATCCAAACACACAGCTTTGCTTTATATGATCCGTCATAAAAAACGTGGGTTTTTGTGTTCCGTGTCTTTAGGTGTGGATGTGAAGCGAATCAGGTCGAAATGAATCATTTTCTTGTTTGGGACCAAAAGAATCAAGAGAACTAAAATAACTCAGTGTCTAATAAAAGCACAGAGATGTAACAGACACCTGACAGTGTGTTTGAAGTTTTTCTTCCTGTTGCTCTGAGAAAACGGCCGTCTGTATTTTACACCTGTCTAAAGTGAGAACATTTGACAGATCTGTTGCCTTTGGCTTGCTCAGTTGGGGATATTTTGGGGATATTTAATTGTATTCTATCAATCAATAAATTCCACTAGAAACAAACCTTGTTGTATTATTTTATTTTAATTTAATACTGTGAAGCTGCTTTGATACAATCTGTATTGTGAAAAGCGCTATACAAATATACTTGATTTGATTTGATTTGATTTAATTCAGAATAAACCCCCTTCAGGTGTGTGTGTGTGTGTGTGTGTTATCTCAGAATAAACCCCTTCAGGTGTGTGTGTGTGTGTGTGTGTGTGTTATCTCAGAATAAACCCCTTCAGGTGTGTGTGTGTGTGTGTGTTATTTCAGAATAAACCCCCTTCAGGTGTGTGTGTGTGTGTGTGTTATTTCAGAATAAACCCCCTTCAGGTGTGTGTGTGTGTGTGTGTGTGTGTGTTATCTCAGAATAAACCCCTTCAGGTGTGTGTGTGTGTGTGTGTGTGTGTTATCTCAGAATAAACCCCTTCAGGTGTGTGTGTGTGTGTGTGTTATTTCAGAATAAACCCCCTTCAGGTGTGTGTGTGTGTGTGTGTTATTTCAGAATAAACCCCCTTCAGGTGTGTGTGTGTGTGTGTGTGTGTGTGTGTGTGTGTGTTATCTCAGAATAAACCCCTTCAGGTGTGTGTGTGTGTGTGTGTGTTATCTCAAACCCCTTCAGGTGTGTGTGTGTGTTTGTGTGTGTGTGTGTGTGTGTTATCTCAAACCCCTTCAGGTGTGTGTGTGTGTGTGTGTGTTATCTCAAACCCCTTCAGGTGTGTGTGTGTGTGTGTGTTATTTCAGAATAAACCCCCTTCAGGTGTGTGTGTGTGTGTGTGTGTTATCTCAAACCCCTTCAGGTGTGTGTGTGTGTGTGTTATCTCAAACCCCTTCAGGTGTGTGTGTTTGTGTGTGTGTGTGTGTGTTATCTCAAACCCCTTCAGGTGTGTGTGTGTGTGTGTGTGTTCTCTCAGAATAAACCCCTTCAGGTGTGTGTGTGTGTGTGTGTGTGTGTGTGTGTTATCTCAAAACCCTTCAGGTGTGTGTGTTTGTGTGTGTGTGTGTGTGTGTTCTCTCAGAATAAACCTCTTCAGGCTGATGAAGACCTGATCTTGATCACACTGTCGGGTTTACTCTGAGAGAACAACCGGCTGGATGTACATTATTTCTTACTTATCAGTGAACATTAATGAAATATATATATATTTTTTTATATATATATTGTATATTTACACTGTTAAATGCGTCTTCAGCCGTTTCTTGAAAATGATCTGCCGAACTTTACTCAGCCGCTGAGTCCGTGGCCATTTTCAAGAAACGGCTGGAGACTCATCTACACTTGATCCATTAATACTAACACTTTCTCTTCTATTCTATTCTATATCTATTTATATATATATATATATATAAAGTACATATACTGCGTTAGATTAAACTGGGAAGGGTCATAGCACTTACATATTGTTGTCCTATTGTTAGTTTCACTGCTTCTACTGTTCTCACTTGTAAGTCGCTTTGGATAAAGGCGTCGCTAAATTAATAAATGTGAATATTAATTTAATATTTCCACTTTAATGTTTTTGCTATACAGTTCAATAAACAAGAAGTTAAAGTCTCCCTGTGGTGAAAATCCAGCTTTTAATGTTGTTTATGTGTCTATGTGGTGTTTTTAATATGCTTTAAGACAAACCATGTGTAAACTCATAAGTCGACTCCATTGCTGAGTATTTCCTCCTTAAAACTGCAGTGAACCAAAGACAGTCTCAAAAACACGCTTTGAAATCGCTGGTGTTTCTGACGTCACAAACTACCTTGTAACCAATCAGATCAACGTGTGATCGTCAACCAGTGGATCTCTGAGCTGAGTGAGTGAGTGGAGGCGGGGCTCATTTGCATATTCATAGAACCGCGAATACTAAATGAGGCAAGGCAATTTTTTCAAGATAAAAATGTTTAATATGTCATTTTGGTGATCAAAGATGAGTTTTAAGGGATACAATTATAGACTACAGGGGAACTTTAATGTCAAGCAGCAAGAAACGTTTATTTTATGGTTTTAGTCCAGTTTCAGTTCATTATAATAACCCTTGTTGTGAGTGAACCAGTGTGACGTTCTTCATGTTCTCGATGTGAATGTGAGACCGAACGCGTCGAGGTGCCAGTTCTGCTGTGAGAGATAAAGCCGTTTGTCTGTTGATCTCTGTGGTCGGCAAACATTCGGGAGTTTTGCAAAACAGAAAATGGAAAGAGAGTTTGATGCCTGCAAAAATAAAGCTGCACATGCAGATGCACGTGTGGTTTAGGCGTCACATGCTTCTGGCACGGCACATGTTGTGTTTCTACATGCACTAATGTTTTAATCTGAAAAGTTAAATCACATGATCCAAGTAAAAATTAATGGTTTATTAATGACTGACTAAATGTACAACTATTGGCCGATCGCAGAATAATCACAGTCACTGTACGATCTGATGAACTCAGAAACACTTGATGGGAAAATCTGCGAACGTCTGATGCCGTTTTTAGCAAATTGAGATCTGAGTTCTTAATTAATTAAAGGTTTTGATCATTTTTTATTCATCTTTAATGTTTGCTGTAGATACATTAGATACAAAGATTTGAGGTCGGTAGATTTGAGTCTTCAGTGTCACATGATCCTTCAGAAATCTTCTGCTCAAGGTTGTGTTTATTTGATCAAAAATACAGTAAAAATTGTGAAAATATTATTAGAGTGTAAATCATCAGTTTTCTATGTGAATATATAGTAAAGTGTAATTTATTCCTGTGATCAAAGCTGAATTTTCAGCATCATTACTCCAGTCTTCAGTGTCACATGACCCTTCAGAAATCACTCTAATATGATGATTTGATGATCAAGAAACATTTATGATTATTATCAGTGTTGAAAACTGTCGTGCTGATGAATGTTTTTGTGGAAACCGTGATGCGTTTTGTTTCTCGGGATTCTTTGATAAATAGAACAGCATTTATTTGAAACAGAAAATTTGTATAACCTTATAAATGTCTTTTTTGTGTGTTTTGTGTGTGTGTGTGTGTGTATGTGTGTGTGTGTGTAATGGGTAGGTTTAGGGGTCGGGTTAGTGTGTGTGTGTGTGTGTGTAATGGGTAGGTTTAGGGGTCGGGTTAGTATGTCAGGTTAGTGTGTGTGTGTGTAATGGGTAGGTTCGGGTTAGTGTGTGTGTGTGTGTGTGTGTAATGGGTAGGTTCGGGTTAGTGTGTGTGTGTGTGTGTGTGTAATGGGTAGGTTTAGGGGTCGGGTTAGTGTGTGTGTGTGTGTGTGTAATGGGTAGGTTTAGGGGTCGGGTTAGTTGTGTGTGTGTGTGTGTGTAATGGGTAGGTTTAGGGGTCGGGTTAGTGTGTGTGTGATGGGTAGGTTTAGGGGTCGGGTTAGTGTGTGTGTGTGTAATGGGTAGGTTTAGTGGTCGGGTTAGTGTGTGTGTGTGTGTGTGTGTGTGTAATGGGTAGGTTTAGGGGTCGGGTTAGTGTGTGTGTGTGTAATGGGTAGGTTTAGGGGTCGGGTTAGTGTGTGTGTGTGTGTGTGTGATATGGGTAGGTTTAGGGGTCTGGTTAGTGTGTGTGTGTGTGTAATGGGTAGGTTTAGGGGTCGGGTTAGTGTGTGTGTGTGTGTGTGTGTGTGTGATGGGTAGGTTTAGGGGTCGGGTTAGTGTGTGTGTGTGTGTGTGTGTGTGTAATGGGTAGGTTTAGGGGTCGGGTTAGTGTGTGTGTGTGTGTAATGGGTAGGTTTAGGGGTCGGGTTAGTGTGTGTGTGTGTGTGTGTGTGTGTGATGGGTAGGTTTAGGGGTCGGGTTAGTGTGTGTGTGTGTGTGTGTGTGTGTAATGGGTAGGTTTAGGGGTCGGGTTAGTGTGTGTGTGTGTGTGTGTGTGTGTAATGGGTAGGTTTAGGGGTCGGGTTAGTGTGTGTGTGTGTGTGTGTGTGTGTGTGAGTGATGGGTAGGTTTAGGGGTCGGGTTAGTGTGTGTGTGTGTGTGTGTGTGTGTGTGTGTGTGTGTGTGTGTGAGTGATGGGTAGGTTTAGGGGTCGGGTTAGTGTGTGTGTGTGTGTGTGTGTGTGTGTGTGTGTGTGTGTGTGTGTGTGTGTGTGTAATGGGTAGGTTTAGGGGTCGGGTTAGTGTGTGTGTTTGTTTGTGTGTGTGTGTGTGTGTGTGTAATGGGTAGGTTTAGGGGTCGGGTTAGTGTGTGTGTGTGTGTGTCTGTGTGATGGGTAGGGTTAGTGTAAGAGGACAGAATATACAGTTTGTACAGTATAAACACAGAGTCCCCACAAAGATAGCGAACCAGACATTTACATTTTTTTCATTACATGTTTTGTTTTTATTTTAAAAATGATTTATTTAGTGTAGTTGGGCATGTGTGTGCTCTACAGATGTCTGAATGAACACGTGTCGTCTCTCGTCTCTCCCGCAGGATAACGGCTCGGAGACTCATCGCATCGCTCCGTCTCCCGTCGTCCACGTCCGGGGATTGTGTGAGTCTGTGGTGGAGGCGGATCTGGTCGAGTCCTTGGAGAAGTTCGGAAACATCTGGTAAAATTATGGTTTAATTCTCATGTTCCAGTAGTGCTGGCGGTAAACCAGTAACTAACTTTAGTAAAGTTTCAATTACCTAGAAGCCTGTGGAGGAGTGAGCCAGCTCTCAGATTTAATCAGAAATATCTTAATTTGTGTCTGAAGAGGAACGAAAGTCTGACGGTGTTGGAAGAACATGAGGGAGAGTAATTACTGACAGAACTTTCATTTTCGGGTGAACTAACCCTTTAACACCCAGTCATGCTGAAAAAAGAAATAAAAATACACCATCATATTCCGTGAAACCGGTATAATTTTGAAAAATACCGTGATATGGATTTTTGGCTATTTTTGGTTATGCCGCCCAGCAGCTCCAGAGACTCATGTTCAGATTCATCACACAAATGACTAGTTTTAGCCTTTTTTCGATTAATGATCTTCCCTTGTAAAGATAACCAGCCAGTGCTGGGATCAGCTGATCACATTCATTCATTCTGAGCGTCTCGATGTTCATCACAATCATCCATTCATCGCTGCAGATTCAGCTGCGCTTCAGACGACTGAGTTATGATCCTGTAAATGAGGCTGACAGGCGTAGGCGCTTATGGAAGCAGCGGTTCCTGTGTTTGAGGCGTTTCTCCTTTCTGAAT
This sequence comes from Abramis brama, assembly GCF_963993115.1. Taxonomy (NCBI): domain Eukaryota; kingdom Metazoa; phylum Chordata; class Actinopteri; order Cypriniformes; family Leuciscidae; genus Abramis; species Abramis brama. Next base: position 1,247,812 of record NC_139985.1, read on the forward strand.
CACAACGAGCCTCTTTTCTAAAGTCAGACGCTCACAGAGGATCATGGGAACAGCATTTCTATGATTTCATTTAATTTATTACACTTTTTATAAGCAGATGTGGGACATTAGCGTGTGTTTGATCTAAGGGTGTGCGATTTTGACCAAAAAAATGATATCTCTTTTTTAATTTTTTTTTATTGCAAGTTAAAACATTGTAGCTTATACAAGGTAAAAGATCAATGTCATATATACACATACAGAAGAGAGAGGGACATACAGAACACGCAAAAAAAAAGAAAAGTATTTTTACCTTTTTAAAGGCCATTTTTTAACCTAATTATATGTATGCATCATCTTTTGTGTCAAATTCTTACATTTAATCAATAAATTCAGTTAGAAGAATAATACACCATAGGGCTGTTAACAATCAAATGAAATCAGTATCAACAAAATTCAAAATTCATCAATCTAAAGTTGCATTTACACAGACTTTTACATTGGCATCTACATTTTAATGCAGAGGGACATGAATGTGTTTAACCTGCAGTTACAAATGTATTAATAATCTTTTAATGTTTTACACATTGAATATATATTAAATTATTTTAAATTGAAAAGATTGTGTACGTAATGTGAAACTGAAATCCACCAGTAGGTGGCAGCGGCTAGTCACTGTTACTGAGCGAATCAGTGAGTCGTTCATTTATTCCACTTGTTCAGACGGCGGATCGTTTCAGGAACGAAGCATTTGACCGTTTTAATGAGTGAGTCATTGAATCATTCATTCAAACGATTCGTTCGATCACACATCGTTAAAACAACAAGTATGATATTATCGTAGAAGATATATATATCGCACATCCCTAGTTTGACCTGAACTACATTAGGAAAGACACGGATCAAATGAAGATGAACAGGAAGTCTATCTCTTTCTCTCTCTCTCTCTTTCTCTCTCTCTCTCCTTTTCTCTCTCTCTTTCCTCTCTCTCTCTCTTTCTCTCTCTCTCTCCTTTTCTCTCTCTCTCTCCTTTTCTCTCTCTCTCTCCTTTTCTCTCTCTCTCTCTCTCTCTCTCTCTCTCTCCTTTTCTCTCTCTCTCTCCGGGCACAAATCAAGGTCATATGAGTGTATTTATAGTCACTATGAGCATCTCATGACCACAGAATGCTGTGATGTGCTCCTCCATCTACGACTGTTTTAAACATCTCTGCAGATTTGATTCGTTCGTTTGGTTCGAGTTCTTCAGTGTTCGTTCTGTAGACGTCTTGTTTGATGCTGTTTTTGTGCAGATAAACACTGCTGTATATTTGTCAAATGAACCGATCATTAGTGATGCAGCGAAAATAATTTTCTACCGAAGCCAAAATATAAATGTTTTTACTCCAATTTGTTGTTGAAATATAAATATTTAAACTGTGGCTGCAATAAAAACTTGTTTTCATGACATTTATTCGAACATGCATTAAATTAATAAAGACAACAGTTTAAATAAAATTAACAATGCCAAAATGGCATTTATTGTTTGCATTTTGTGATAAATTGAGAGAATTTGAAAGGTGAGACTTTGTTTCATACCTGAAGTATCAAAGCACAAAGCCTATTGTGATCATTGGATGGACGGCGCTACAAATAGTGTTTAGTGGAACATTATTTATTAGTGAAACATTGAAATCTCGGCCCTCCAAAACCATGTTGTACAAATCATTTTGCGAAAATTTAGATGCATTGCTAATGTCGAATTTCAACGGATGCTTGTCGAAGTTCAGTTTCAGAGCATCTTCAGATCTTGTATGATGATGCCAAACCAGGGTTATTATCATAAAAATAAACTAAAACTAAATAGCAATTCTGAAAAAAATGAAATGACAAAAACACGTAATGGAATTAATAAAAATTTCACTAAATTTAAAATAACTAAAAATATTAAAATAGCAACAAATTTAAAATCTAAACTAAAATTGAAATAAAAATAAATTAAACCTTAGTAGCAATAAAAAATAAATAAATGAAATGACAAAAGCACATAATGAAATGAACAAACATTATAATAAAGTGAAAAAGAAAAATATAAAAATAAAACTTAATTGAAAAAATGTACTAAAACTGAAATAAAAATAAATTAAACCTAAATATTAACTAAAATAAATGTGAAAACTAAATGCATAAAAATAAAAGAAACTAAACTAAAAATGAAATAAAAATAAATTAAACAATAATTAAAAAACTAATTAAACTTAAATAGAAATATAAAAAACATAAAAATAATAAAATTACAAAAGCACAACAAAATTGCACTAAAGTGAACATGAAAACTAAAGATAAAAACTAATAATAATAAAAAAAACTAAATCAGAAATAAAGATAAATTAATATTAAAAAACAAACGAATAAACTGCCAAAAGCGCATAATGAAGTGCTCAAGACTGAATGTGAGATACAGCTGTCCTGAAGGCCTCCTCTCGTGTCCCGCAGTTACGTGATGATGATGCCGTTCAAGCGTCAGGCTCTGGTGGAGTTCGAGGAGGCTCAGAGTGCCGACCGGTGTGTGTCGTGTGGCTCCCAGGAGCCCGTGTACATCGCGGGCCAGCAGGCCTTCTTCAACTACTCCACCAGCAAACGCATCACGCGGCCCACCAACGCCGACGACCCCAACAGCGGGAACAAGGTCCTGCTGCTGTCCATCCAGAACCCGCTCTACCCCATCACTACGGTAAAACACTTATCACTACCGTAAAACACTTATCACCATGGTAAAACACTTATCACTACGGTTAAACACTTATCACTACCGTTAAACACTTATCACTACTTCTCACTACGGTAAAACACTTATCACCACGGTAAAACACTTATCACTACGGTAAAACACTTATCACCATGGTAAAAAACGTATCACTACCGTAAAACACTTATCACCATGGTAAAACACTTCTCACTACCGTAAAACACTTATCACTACTTCTCACTACGGTAAAACACTTCTCACTACCGTAAAACACTTATCACCATGGTAAAACACTTATCACTACGGTAAAACACTTCTCACTACCGTAAAAACACTTCTCACCACGGTAAAACACTTCTCACTACGGTAAAACACTTATCACCATGGTAAAACACTTATCACTACGGTAAAACACTTCTCACTACCGTAAAAACACTTCTCACCACGGTAAAACACTTCTCACTACCGTAAAACAC
>NC_139985.1:1260991-1295991 GCF_963993115.1 Abramis brama
AATATATATTTTTTAACTCATTGGGTGATGGTTGCCAAAAACATTTGTCCAGGAAACATGATTAAGTGTCCCATTCATATGTGGAAATCTAACGGTCACTAATAGATCTCGGTCTCCTATTAAATATATTTGAACATTTTAAATTTCTTCCCGGGAACGAACACGTCACAATATTCCTCATTATAATAATTCATGCGCAGAATAAAGGGGCGGGGCCTGGTTGAGTTAGTTAGTAGTGTGTTAAACTGGCGGTTATGGAAAGGGGCGGGACATTTCCCCAAACACACTCGAAGCGCTCGACCAATCACAACACACTGCTCCAGCCGACCAATCAGAGCACAGTGTGCTTTTCAGAAGGAGGGGCTTCATAGAGACAGGAAGTAAACAGAGCATTACTGACAGACTGGGAAGAGAGGAGCCGCAACAATGGAGAATATGAGGAGAATAATCAACATTCAAGTTCTAGTCGAGACTGAAACAGCATCAAGACTTTTGTAAAAGAGCATAACAGGTCATCCTGTGAGATATCATCTTCTATTCTCCACTCTTCTTCTTCTTCATGGTTGAATCGTGTGAGATTAAGTGTGCTCTTGATGCTGTAACTGTGTCAGTAATCTGTGTGTTGTTGTTTTTCAGATGGTTCGAACCCGTACACGCTGAAGCTGTGCTTCTCCACCTCCTCACACCTCTGAGCCGGAGCGTCTCCATCTCGCTCCTCTACTTACGTTTCTGTCCTCATCTGTAAATCAAACAAGGAAACTGACACACACACGCACACACACACACACACACTCTCTGGATGTAAACAATGATGTCACTGACGGCGGGACGCCTACAAGGAACACCAAATGAACGACACGTGCCGTTTCGTTCAATATATTTGCTTGTCGAATTGTTTTTAGGGCGTTTTCCTCGTCTGTTCTGACTCACGACAAACATGACATGAACTGAAACACTGAATGAATGAATGAAGAGCTGAACTGACGAGTGCATGACACTGAGAACGTGGACCACGTGTCGTTTATTATTTATGTGTACAGAAGCAGGGTTTACTAGAGACTGCTGGGTTCACCGCTTAACTAGTCACATGACCTGTAGTCCGTCTGTGCATTTGTTGTAGTTCTGGGTTTGGTTAGATGATTGTAAGATGCTTTGATCAATGTGAGTGTGTTAGATTGACTGCAGCCGTGATCCACACACACACACACACACACGATCATCACGTGGCGCTCAGGGTTTCACCAGCTGTGAGTGTGTAACGTCCTCGGTTGCATTAGTTTCTCAAAGCAGATTTCACCGTTATTGATCCTATAAGACGCCTGTAGTTTAGCTCATTGCAGTCTTTGCTCAACCGTTAGCGATGATAAATTACTTTTCCATTAAAACGACGCAAAAATAGTCACAAAATAAAATAATTCATATTTTCGAATATGTAAATATTATAAAGGAACTGTATCTAAAATTATGGGCAATAAATAAATGCTAATATGACAAATTAAATTAATTTAATTTCTTTTTGTATTTTTTAAATGCAATTTATGCGTTGATCTGCTCTACAATCCAGTCGGTTATTCACGTAATTTATTTTTTAAAATATAAACGAGTGTAAATGTCACCATGAAGTCAGATAAAACATGAGCTCGTTTTATTCCTGATCGGAGGCTTTAGGAACTAGTTCCCATCCAACAAAAATACGTTCTAAGAATGTTTTGTTAACATTAAGTTAAGAAACTCTTTTCTCTGTTAAGGGAACAATCCATTTTATTATTCCGCAAACATTATGGAATGTTACTTTTGAATGTTCTCTGAAACTAGTAACATTTAAAAAACGTTAGATGAACTTAAGAATATATAATATTGTCCATTAACAATGTGTAAATAATGTTTTTCAAGGTTTCTGCGGGTCTTAAAAAGTCTTAATTCACTCTTACACAATTTAAGGCCTTAAAAAGTCTTAAATCAAAGCAGAAATTATTAAAATTCATAAAGTCATGACATTAAATGTTGCATGCATTGCAAAAATGATGTTGTTCCTCAGTATTTTTGTCCTGTTTTCCAATACAAATATCTAAAAGATCTTTAAATCAAGATTTACATGAGATGCAAATGTAAAATGAAGCTGGACAAAATAAGTGAGGTTATCCTTAAAACAAGAACAAACATCTGTCGGTGAGTTATGAAAACGTCCCGTTGAATGAAGCTGATTTTTCTTATCCCGTTCGCAGATATTTGTTCTTGCTTTAATCATTCAACTTCATTTTTCATTTCAGAATTCATATTTTATGTAATTTTGCATCTCAAGTAGCCTAAATGTATCTTAATTTAAGCATCTTTAGACAATTGCACTGAAATAAGACAAAAATCATCACTTTTTTGCACTGCAATCAGAAGATACAGTAAAGTTATTTCCATATTTTAGTGGTTGGGAGCAGAGCGATATAAGCTACTTTTTTGTGTTAAAAATGAATTAAAAAGGGATGGATATCAGTTGGACGTTGCATATTGGTGTATTGTGTTCCCTTCCATTTATTTCTGTACTTGGTCTTAAAAAGGTCTTACATTAAACTTCATAAAACCAGTAGAAACCCTGTTTTAGGACATTATTAAAGACAACGTTCCATTAATGTTACTGGAAGAACGTTTGCATTTACACCTCAACAACCCTAGTTTTACAGTAACTTGCGCACAGCTGGTGTAACTGTCCTGACGGTCAGATCTGTGTCAGCGGCTGCAGAGAGGATAATAATAATCTTATTATTAAATCATGTGTGTAACTGACACATCAACACATCAGCAGTTCACTGTGAGCATGTGCCGTCATTAAAACATCTGCAGGTCCACACGGCTCTCTGTCATTCATCATGCCTGAAGACTCTCAGAGTCAAACGAGTTAGATGACTAGAATCAGTGTGTGTAATGGAGTTTAGAAGCTTAACATGATTATGGAGTTCAGTAATATCTGTGAAATTATTATTATGAGTCAGTTGCTCAGTAAGACTCTCCTCATGACCAGGCATTTGCAATTTGAAAGCCCATTACAAACAAACAGTTTGACGCCCCCATGAAATGATGGAAAAATGGAATTAGGGATGCACTGATATGAACATTTTGGCCAATAACCAATAATTTGAAAGCTGATAACTGATATATTGGCTGATAAATCTAAATACAAATTTTTATATAATTTTAAGAGCCATGTCCTAAAACACAATTATAATGTTCAAATTATACTTTTATTGACAGATTTTGTGTTGCACATGTTTACTGTATCTTCCATTTTGAAGTGATTCCAATCATATTTCAAGCAATTCAAAACCATCATGCTGCATCTGAAGTGTCTCAGCTGAAGAAATAATCCATTATTTATCGGTTTTAATATATCGGCCAAATTTTCTTATCGGGCCGATAACGATAACAGTACAAATTAACGTATATCGGGCGATACCGATATGGTGGCCGATATATCATGGACTCGATATATCGCGGACTCATTCAGTTGCGCGATTTCGGAGACGCGTAATGGCTCTACTTTGGATTTCTTACAAAATAAAGCAAAATCAGACAAGGTTCTAACATTAAAGTCCCCTGTAGTCGATCATTTTATCCCTTAAAACTCATCTTTGATCACCAAAATGACATATTTATACATTTTTGGCTTGAAAAAATGTCTTAAAATATCTTGAATGTAACTCGACACCCTTGCCTCATTTAGTATGCACGGTTCTATGAATATGCAAATGAGCCCCGCCTCCACTCACTCACTCAGCTCAGAGATCCACTGGTTGACGATCACACGTTGATCTGATTGGTTACAAGGTAGTTTGTGACGTCAGAAACACCAGCGATTTCAAAGCGTGTTTTTGAGACTGTCTTTGGTTCACTGCAGTTTTAAGGAGGAAATACTCAGCAATGGAGTCGACTTATGAGTTTACACATGGTTTGTCTTAAAGCATATTAAAAACACCATATAGACACAAACAACATTAAAAGCTGGATTTTCATCAAAGACAGGGGGACTTTAACATGAACTTCTTGTTTATTAAACTTGTATAAAATCAAAGGCTATCTCAATAGTGCTGATATTCGGGAAAACATCACTGCATATCCTGTTATAAATATTAAAAACAAGAACTCATTCAGGGACATTTTTTGCCGCATATATCTTGATTTTTGGGTGTCATTTTGCCCCATGAAGTTAGAAAAATGGTTTTGTTGTTTTGATGACACTCAAAGCACATGAAGCTGAGCTGAAATCACTAAAAGTGTCACAGTGGCTCATCAAATCCAGTTTGTGTAGATAAAATCATCTGAAGCAAACCCTCAGGTCCTTCTCGACACCGTTTCCGCGGCTCGTGAGGGGTTCTGACGTCAGCTGCAGTCCGTGTCCTAGTTTCCACGAGACCATCTTTCTGTCCATCTCTCACTGCATGAAGAAGAAGTGAAGCTGCAGCTCTTCCCGTGTTTCCAGAGGATACGAAGACAGCGCTGACTCCTGATTGGTTCGTTTGAATCTGCTTCAGCCAATGAGGTTCTGCTCTTAATCTTAGCTGTCACTAATGACCTCATTGGTTCTTCAGTCTCTCAGATCTATTGAGATATTCACTTCATCATGAACAGAAGAGATGATTCTTCCTCCCTGAAGTGTGTTTGTGTAATCGGGTCATGAAGCTTGTTATGAACAAATGTTCTCCCAGTAACGTTAATAGAATCTTCGTTCAACATTATCTGGTCTATAAAGGAATATTTCACTGCTGGAAAGATGAATGTGTATTTAAATGGGGTCATTTATGTAGTAGAAATCTGAAATTATTTTAGAAGTTGGCGCCTTCTAGACTGAGAAAAGCCAGAAAATGTATTTTTGGCTCATGTGGATGAAAGACAACAACTCCCAGAATGCACTTGCTTCGCTGCCCTATGAGGACACTCCCAAGCCACGCCTACAGGTTACAGAGGGCAGTATCGGGAGAAATGATACAGCTAGGCTATTAGTAGAGCCCGTCTACGGAGAGCCTGGCCACTCCCTATTAAGTCCTATTGTACCGAATGTTGGTTGTAGTTCCACCAGAGCTCCACTGGGGGCGATCGCCCATGAGTGCAGACTGAATGGGAGTCTATGGGGCTAGACGGCTAAATTTTTTGCAAGTTCAACATGGGTTATAGGTCGAAAGTTGAATGAACGAGTACTTATGTCCTTTAGATTTCTTACAGGTTGAGTTGTTGTTGCCCATAACACGCTAGCATTCTGCTAATGAACGCTGATTGGTCAGTGAAGGACTGATTACGACCAGAGATACCGCTTGATGGTCTTTTAAAACAACAAAACAAAAACTCTTCTAGCACGTGTATTTACTTGTGTCAGCTGTGTTGTCGACATTTTAAAAGACTTTTTAAAGCAAATAAGTGACTAAAAAATCGAACACCCAGCAATGTGTAATTTCTTTGCATCTCCTTTCGAATACAACATTCAAATTACTAGACAAAAAATTATATCCTGAGAAAAGTGGATTTTGAGGGGTATAGCGCCATAGACCTCCATTCATCCTGCACTCGTCCTGTGAGCGCCCTCATGTGGAGCCAGAGTGGAACTGCACTCGTCCTGTGAGCGCCCTCATGTGGAGCCAGAGTGGAACTGCAACCAGTTCAGAAGCTGGAAGTTTACTGAGAGCGGAAGTTCTCCCCTTATTAGACATTCTCTGCTACTAGTGACTCGAAACTGAAAAGACGGTGTTTTATCGTGAGCTCCCCCTATGGGCGGGTTGAAGACATGCGGAACGAGTGCCTCCTACTGGCTGGAGTCTCTCGCCTCTGGACACAAAAGCCTCCGATGACGATAAATCTGACGGATACAAAGCTTAATGCTAATCAGTGAAGTATCCCTTTAAATATACAAAATTTTTATTCATACATCGTTCAAGGAACTTTTTTTTCTGAAACATTTTAGGTGCACAATCATATAATGTTTTTTAAATGTTGCTACTTGTGTCAGAACGTTCGCATAATGTTTGGAAAATGATTCTTCCACCGGATTCTCAGCATTCAGCGCAAATGAACCTACAATAATTATGTATTTATTAATTTTTCAAACAGTCCTTTTAATTTCAGCAGGATTTCAAAAGTCGACAAGTAATGATCTGATCAGGAGTGTCAACATAGACATAGACCACAGTAAAATATAACTTATAAATTGTTGTGATTATCAATTAAACTAAGAATAATTATCCATATATTTTAGATTTTTTTTTTTTTTTTTTTTTTTTTTTAAAGTTGCTGTCTTAAATTTTTAAGTACAATCAACTTGGATCATTTCAACTTAAATTACATTAAACTGACTTAAAAAATATAAGTGCTTACCTTATTTTGACATTTTAAAGCAATGTAAAAAACATATGTTGTCATGACTTATCGATCATATAATTTTTACAGTGAACTGGATACTTTATTAGACCCTGTACTGACAATTTATATCCATATAACAGTGTCAGAAAATAAATAAATATGGGGATGTTTTTTTTATTTTTTTATTTGACACTCTTAAAAATAAAGGATCCAAAAGGTTTTTCTTTCATGATGATGGTTCCCAAAAGAAGCGTTTCAGTGAACGGTTTTCTTCTTCTCTGATAATCTAAAGAACCTTTAGTGAAATGGGAAGATTCCGGGGATGTTCTTCATGGATCCGTCGATGTCGAAGATGAAAAGTCTTGACAGAATGTCTGAGAAACTCACAGAGAATTATTGGTTGGAAAGTGAGTTTGATCAGAGACTGTCGGTGACGTTTGGATCATGTGAACGAAAGAAGAACTGATGATCCTTCTCATCATGACACTGTTTTCCACATGATGTGATATTATAGGTCGATTATGAAAAGAGCAGCTGGTTTCATTCTCTGAGGTTTCACTGCACTTATGAGAGCTAATATAGTGAAATATGGTTATGTTTAAAATGCTCATAAATCAGCCAAATTATGTTTATATTTAATAACATGCACGGGTTTGTTTAGGGCATAGGTAATATCCCAGCGAACATTATAAGATATATGGTTGCATGTTGGTTCTGAATTTAGGGACCAAAATTTATTGTCCATCCAATATTTGCCATCAACATATTTTCATTTCCATTAAATTATTATTTTTTTTGGTATAACAGTTTTACACTTTTACATTTTTAAAATTGAGTACATTGTAGCTTTAAATAATGGATGTACATTTTTGATGAAATTATGTTTCATTTATTTTATGTCCAACTCAAATATTTACTTAAGTGACATTCAGAGATTTGATTATCATATTTTGATTTACATTGAGATGAACTCCCTAAGCCTGTGTGTTCTTGTTTGCTCACATGATGGAGGATCTGTGACCTCTGACCTCTGGACACACAAATGAAACGGACATCAGCAGCACTGCAGAACAAAAGCAGGACAGACAAGCTTCTGTTGTGTGAAATTCATGTGTCACACAGAACATCTACAGCACATTCCTGATCACACATGTGACACACACACGCTCACTCATAAACACACTCACAATAATAGTCAAATCTGTGTGGAAAGTGCAGGAATCCTGATAATAAACCCATAAAAACTGATATTTCCCATTTTCATTCAGTTTAAATTGATGAACTAAAATAGCATAACTAAAACTGAAATAGGCTAATAATTAATTTAAAAAATACAGACATATTTAAAAAAGACTAATACAAATTACAAAAACACAACAGAATAATTAAACCTTTAATTAAAAATGAAAACAGAAGAAATAAAAATATGAATAGTATCGCAATCATAGTAAAATAAAAAATACATAAAGCGACTTCAACGTCATGAATTATTTATTTGTGAACGTGAATAATTTAGAAGCTTGTTTCCGCGACTTTTTATCCCACAATTCTGACTTTCTCTCGCAATTCTGAGTTTTACCCCCTCATCTTCTATTGTAGGCCTAATTCACGTTCAATACATTACATTACAATTTTGTATACAATACATTACTGTATACAGTAATAATGAACATGAATTACAATAGAAGATGAGGGGGTAAACTCAGAAGTGTGTGATGAGGTAGCGATCAATAGTAGTGATAATGCACACATGGGTACATGAGCGCGCCGCGCGCGGCCGTGATAAAGGAACGCGCAAAGACAGTGTAGCGGTGTTTGTGACGTCAGGCGCGTGCGATTATTTTGAACGGGGGTCAAGATGGCGGAGGAGAGCAGCTTAAAGCACCGGAATCACACCGGGAAGAACTGCACGAGTAACCGATATAACGAAGGTAAACCCGGCGAGAGACAGCGCGATTGTGTGCGCGTTTTAACGGTCATTGCTCGTTTAACGCGAGCGGAGCGCGAGCGTCGCGTCACGGCCGTTTGGCGGGAGGCGCGCGCAGGCCAGCGATAGCGCTGCGGTAAAAATCAATAATAATAGAATTAATTCATACAGATTAAGATAAACATCAGTAAATCCAAGACGTCAGGCTGTGTGAGAACGGTGTATGAAATATGACTGTTATTTAAGAAATCGCTGAATGAAATGAGGATGAAAAATCACCTGAGGACTGACTGATGCAGATGATTTCACGAGCGATCGATTTCATATCATTATCGTGAGTGTGTTTGTTCTTGTTAAAGCTCTATATGAGCGTTTATACTTTTAATAGTTCCGTGCGAGTGTGTGTGTTTCAGTGGTTTGTGTTTATCAGGCCACACGGGGAATATAGAGAATATTTCACTGACAGAACATAAACAAGAGGAGGTTTCAGATGAAAGATAACTGTGAAATCAGTTCTAGAGACTGAATCATAATATAGAGCTGATTTACTGATAATATTGTGTTTCTGGAGGGTTGTATGGCGGTTCACATGTTGAATTATGGATTATTATTTAAATTATGTAAATAAGAATTCCATATGGCATACAATCATTGTGTTGTTTGGAAACATTAAGATTTTAAAATATTTGTGAAAGAGTCTGTTCTGTTCACCAGGGCTGTATTTATTTAATCTAAAATACAGTAAAAACAGTAAAATATTAATAAAATATGTGTGAATATACAGTAGCTAACTGTTTAAATGTTTGTATACAAATCAGTTGTTATTTTTAACCATAAATATTATAGTAATGCGCTGACAGGATTCCTGTATTATGATCATATATCACATTTTTCTTTCTTGAGAAAAATTGACGTACTGTACCTGATGTACATCCAAATAAATCGATATCGAATCAAATTGAGTCGAGATCAAAATTTAATTGCAAGCTTCATATTGTCATATTATTCATATTGTCTTCTATCTGCGTTTCATTCCTGAAGGTTTCCTTGTGATATTGCAGGACTAATATCTCCCATATCTGAGCAATATTTCCTCTCACAGGGCTTCCGTATATCTGTTTTATGAGGGTTTTATTGGTTTTGTTTATATATTGGATATTGTGCTGAAATGAACATTTTTGCCCCAGCCTAAAATTCACATTCACATACTGGGCCAAAATGCTCATTTTATATAACAACAAGCCTCGTTTCTTCTGTATTTGTAATATCGTAATAAACTATTGCACATTTTGTTTTTAGAAAATATTCTCATTGTGCTAAAAAAAATTTTTTTTCGTTAAATGTTATGCTTTCTATTCAAACGAAAAAAGAAATGTTGTGGGAAAAGAATGGCGATTAAAAACATTAGTGGTTGGTTCGTAAATTCCAAGGTTACACATTTTCCAATGAAAGTGAGATTCGATGTTGAACCCTGAGTTTATTCTATGAATTGATTTTCCCTCGTGTGACATCACTACATTAACACATTTACTGTACAACACTAACGATGATCTTAACGTGCAGGTCGTGTGGCTTTGGCTAATAGAAGCACGTGTGTGTGTGTAGGATTATCAAGAGTTTAGGATTACGTGTCGAGTGTGTGTTCAGGGCAGTGGTGGGTTGTTTCTCCGTGTTTCGCTTTTTTTATGAGATGTTGCTTTAAATAACCTCTGCCTCTGCGTCCGTGCAGGAAAACACTTTATTAATGCGCCAATAATCTAGAAAACCAGAACCAAATGACTTCTGGGATGGAAACCTTGTTGTGCAACTAACTAAGAAACACAAATATTTATGAAACCGTTGGTCTTTTCTCTCAGTAAACCTCATCCATCATTAACATTCAGATGGATCTGCTTTTATGTCAAAGATTGTGTTATCGGCGGTTAAACTGGTTTTGGCCTGTTTGCGTGTCTAGATTCAGCCCTAGATATGTCTAACACTTGTGTTTGTGGGAAACGTTAGACGGGCTGATGTGGGTCACTGCGTTTACCACATTCATGTTTTTTCGAGGACAAACGCAGTGATCCAGAAGAAGAGGAGGAGGAGGAGGTCTAATGGGACGTGTCGATATGTACTATATTACCACTATATATAATGTGTATATTCCCACCCTAACGTGATCCCTCAGTTTCTCTCACACTCCTCCATGTTTTCCGTCAGGTGTGATGTCATCTGCTTCTGTTCACACACTGATCATTGATTTACAGTTGTGACGACACGGCTCAGGACTAACATTAGAGAGATTTAGTAGTGCTGGAGGGATTTTTTTTAATCATATAGGTAATTTAATAAAATAAAAAAATTGCAATTGTTTTGCATTTATAAGCACAGTAACTAATAATATTGCATGTTTATTTCTTGGAAATGCACATTTGACGGAAAAGCACTGAGCTCGAGTTGAGATGCAGATAAAATTAAAGTCCCCCTGTATTCAATAATTATATCTAGGGCTGGGTAAAAAAATATCGATTTCTCGATTTTAATCGATTCTCAGTTTTACGAACCGATATCGATTCTTAAATCCCAAGAATCGATTAATTCCGCCTTAATAACACCAGTTACAGCGCGAAATAAACATGAGCATCTGAAAGTGTGTTAAAGATAGAGTACAACTTATCAAAGTCCGTATCATGTGACATGGAGTCGCTCAACCGTGGAAAGACGTCAGTAAACAATGTCATGTAACGTCACATTTCCCTCAGAAAAACCATGTGACCATAAACTCGTTAGTCAGCCAGAGAAATTAACTCTAGAGAGGAGCATTTAGCTAAATATATGCACCATATTACATATTCATTATAATTTTTAATGTTCTTTAATATTTGCATGTTTGAATAAATCTGGCAGGTTTTTATGACAGCCACCATTTAAATGTTTATATTTCATATAACTTTATTATTATAGAAATAAATAAAGGTGTAATTTAAGTGTTTGTATACAAATCAGTTCATTTTTACCTTCAATATTACAGTAGGCTAATGAAGCCTGTAGGCCACAGCTGACTCCCATAGTTTACAGCATTAGTGAAGAGATTTGTTTTTCTTGAGAGAATTTGCCATGATATCCAAAATAATCAATATTGAATCGAATCGGAATCAAAATCAAATTGTGAAAATTGTGTCAATACCCAGCCCTAATTATATCCCTTAAAACTCATCTTTGATCACCAAAATTACATATTTAAATTCTCACCGGCAAGAAAAATAAATAGGGCTGCAATTTTTTACACATGTTAATGACAGCAAAACCTGGTTTGGAAAGGGTTAATCAGTCAAATCAAGTGATCATCGTTACTAGGGATGCACCGATATTAAAATATTAACCAATACAGATAATCAATCATTCTTTATATTTGAAACCCGATAACTGATATATTGGCCGATAAATCTAAATCCAGATTTTTATATCATTTTTGATTACAAAAACAAAAGTCTCACCATTAAAAGCCATGTCCAAACCACAATTATAATGTTCTCAATAATGTTATGAAGCCGATATAACAGACTTGTGTTGTACTTTACTGTGTTTTGCTTTTTTGAAAGTACTTCCATTCATATTTCAAGCGATTAAAAAGCATCATGTTGAACAGTGCGCATCTGAAGAGTCTCAGCTGAAGGAAATAATCCATTATTTATTGGCTTTAATACATCGGCCAAATTTTCTAATCAGGCCGATAATGCTAACATTAAAAATGAACATATATCGGCTGATACCGATATGGTGGCCGATATATCGTGATATATTTGCTACTTTTATTATTTCATATTTAACAATATTATTGATCTGCATGCATTGACTACATTATATGAGAACTGAACTGAATATATATATATATATACTAAATTAATAACTTTTTCACAACAGAAATGAACCATCACTGAATTACATAAGCTGCACTATGATGATATTTTCTTCTGGATCTGCTGTACAGCAGAAACACACTTTGTTGCATGTTTTTCCTGTTATCTTTATCATATTATATAGAAGAAAATAGCATCATAGTCCAGCTTAAGTAAGTTATCTCTGTAAAGCTGCTTTGAAACGATTGTAAAAAGCGCTATATAAATAAAGGTGGCTTGGCTCATAACCGTGCACACCTGACATGAGCGAGAGCTTGCTTTTTGAGGGATCTGATGATGAAAACGCTCTCGGACCGGGTTCAGGGGTCAGGCCGTCTCTCCTCATGTTCATGCGTGTTTGTTCGGTGTGGTCTGTGCTCAGGTGTGTCTGGGGTGGAGGATGTCCGGCGTAAGATGAGCTCTGATGATGTGGACGAGGAACCGTTGCTGGACGAGGTGGAGGAGGCGTGTGGGCCGGTCCAGATCGTAATCACAGATGAGGAAAATCACAAGTTTTCTCTGGATGAAGCCGCGCTGGAGCGGATCCTCCTGCAGGAACACGTGCGAGACCTCCATGTGGTCGTGGTGTCGGTGGCGGGCGCTTTCCGCAAGGGCAAATCATTCCTGCTGGACTTCATGCTCAGATACATGTACAACCAGGTGAGGAACACCACCTCCACAGACCTGTACTACATAGTCACGTTCACTTTCGTACGTGTTCTGGTTAGGAGTGTGCATGAATATTTTAATTTTCGAATATTCGATCTATAATTATTAGGGCTGGGCAAAAAAAAATAGATTTTTCGATTAATCGTGTTTTAAAATGATGAAAAATGCCCATCCCTAGTTCTGGTCCAGATTCATGACTGAGTGTCGGATTCGACACACACACACACACACACACACACACACACACACACACACACACACAAATCGATTTTTTTTATTTTTTTTATTTTTTTTATTATTATTTATTTCTCTATCACCCAAAAAGCCAGTATTAGTTTTCCTCCACTGCTCATAGGCCTCCATGTTACAGCGAATGCTGTGAGATTTAATGTGTATTATCTTAAACATAAAATAACCTGATCCTGTTTGATCAAGGCGTGCGACTGTTCTGACTTTCCCAATTTTCAGCATAAATTTTTCATCTTGCATCAAAATCCTGTCTATTCATTGCATTTGAAATATAGAGTTGGGTTCTGTTTTAATGTACCCAAGTAATGTAATGTTGAATATTCATGTTTTATGGCTTAATTTTGTATTAATTAACCACTTGTAAACTTATGTTCACTGTTCTTTTTTTATATATATAAATATAGGATTCGTATTAAATCTATATTCTTTGAGTCGAATCGAAATCGAA
This sequence comes from Abramis brama, assembly GCF_963993115.1. Classification (NCBI taxonomy): domain Eukaryota; kingdom Metazoa; phylum Chordata; class Actinopteri; order Cypriniformes; family Leuciscidae; genus Abramis; species Abramis brama. The sequence goes on from NC_139985.1 coordinate 1,274,499, forward strand.
TCAAATCGGAACATCTGAATCGATACCGAGCCCTAATAATTATTATTAAAAAATAAAATAATATTCGAGCTTTACTACGTTGCTTTGCTGGCCGTAAATGCAGTGGATCCATGATAAATCCCAAGCACTAGCTCGCAGTTATAATTAAATGCACTGGGTGGCGCTGTGGAGCGTGTTTATCGTATTTGATCACATAATGTCGTATAAAGTTTGGAATTACTTAGATCTTACTAAATGAAATTACAAAATGGAATTACTTTTAATCAAAATAATTAATGAAACTGAGTTATCATAATGTCAACACCACAATGAGAAATCACAAATCCAAACAGCAGGCGAATGAGGAAAGAAAAAAAAAAGCATAGCGTTTTTTTTCCGTTCGCGCTGCTTGAGCTTAAATGCTTTTTGTTCTTTATATTTTTTGTTTTTGTTTAAACTAAAACTTAAAAATAACGTCTTTTTTGTTAAACATTATTTAAATAAATGAATATTCGATTTTTTTGAGGCCAAATATCCGAATACAGTATTTAAAAAAAAAAGCCCATCCCTGGTTCTGGTCCAGATTCATGACTCAGATTCGACACACACACACACACACACACACACACACACACACACACACTGAACGCTCATAGAGCAGCTCTTGTGACGCTGCCGATCGACTTTAATCCATTACAGCCGCTTTACTGTGAAACACTGATGTTTTGTGTTGGTCTGAAAGAGTCTTTTGTTTTGCTGTTGAGAGTATTATTGAGTTTGTCTTGAAGATTAGACTGACCTCTCACACTGAACATACAGCACACAGGTGTCTCGTGACTGGAGCGGTTCAGACAACAAAAGTCTGACATCAGGTGGCCTGTGATAAACAGCAGAGACAGTGGATCTGCGTCTCACAGCTGAACGTGTGTGTGTGTGTGTGTGTGTGTGTGTGTCTGTCAGAGCTCAGATTTATGGCTGGGTGGGGATGAAGAGCCGCTGACGGGCTTCACGTGGCGAGGCGGTTGCGAGCGAGAGACCACGGGCATCCATGCCTGGAGTGAAGTGTTTGTGGTGGAGAAACCGGATGGCAGCAAGGTAAAAATCAGCCCACATCATCACAACACCTGTGCCGCCCATCTGAAACATATAGCTCAAAGAAAACACTTCATCAGCCAAAATTAAATTAAGTCGGCATGAAATGGAAGTTGCATTTTTCTTCCCTTTAGTTCCGTATATCCAAGTGAAACGCTTCTGGAATAAGAACAAATGTGGGTGGGGCCTGATTTTGTCTGTGGGGAATTGATTGGATGGTTGTGGTTTGCTATTGGCTGATCTCATGTGAGTGACAGGTTGCCCCGCCCTCGTCATCAGAGAAGAGGAACTGCAAGAGGAACTTATTCTGATTCAAGATTATTAACACAATGATGATGTGCATTAGGGCTGTCAAATAAAAAAATTAATTTCTAATATTCGTTGAATTAAAAAAAAAAACCCTGCACATTCGAATGCAAAAAACTGCATTTGAATGTTTGGTGTGTCAAGAGGCGCTCGAGACATGATGATGACGACGTAACTGACACGGTTTGTTTTTGTTAGCTTATCCAGTATACAGTGTGTGCAACAGTATGTTGATTTGAAAAGTGGTGGGAAAAGGCTCTTCCTGATGATGAAAACCCTCTCAGTTCGTGACAAAAATTGTTCATCAGTCAGAGCTGAGTGTGTGTCTTCATCAGCTGGAAACATTGACAACAAAAAACGCTTAGCACTCTCTGCAGATCAAGTTCAGCGTCTGGTGCTTTTGACGAACAACAATATGTAGATGTAGTGAGTAGAAGTGGAGTGTTTTCTGTTTTGTGTTGATGTAGTTCATTACGCTGTGTGTTGAAGTGTGTTCTCAGGTTACTGATGCTCAAACACAGTTTTATGCACTATTGTAACCTCATTTTCCTTGCATGCACATTAAGGAAATTATATTTTATGCTTGATTTGGTTTATATTTGCTTGTTGCGCTCGCTTGCGTCCTCATGTGGGCACAGGACACGAGACTGTAGGTTTTTTCTCTAACATTAAGTATTGCCTTTTGAATTCGAATACAATTTGAATTTTGCTGATATTTAAGCAAGAAATTTTAAAATTTGCTTTTCAGCCATTTTGCCAGCCCTAATGTGCACCGAGAAATTGTTTATAATAAAAACTGCAGTATTCCATTTTTATGATATATTTTCTAAACATCCTGTGATGTTTTCCTAGATCAGGTGATCACATTAATTTAGTTCTGATGTGATTCTCACTCGTAGATCTGATCCGTGTGTGTGTGTGTGTGTGAGATCCGGTGTGTTCTGGCTCAGTAACCCGTGACCATCTGTGTGTTTGCAGGTGGCAGTGCTGCTCATGGACACACAGGGAGCGTTTGACAGTCAGTCCACCATCAAAGACTGCGCCACACTGTTCGCTCTCAGCACCATGACCAGCTCCGTTCAGGTACGACACGCTGTGATCATGTGACCAGAACAATCCGTGTCCTGATGCACGACACGCGCCACGTGTGATCATGTGACCAGATGCTTCTGTTTCTATGTGCAGGTCTATAATTTGTCCCAAAACGTTCAGGAAGACGATCTGCAACATCTTCAGGTGAGACTCAGTGTTTAGTCCTGATCCAGGAGTGTTTACAGGTCGAGTCAGGCTTAAAGGAATAGTTCACTTGAAAATGAAATTTCTGTCATCATTTACTCGCCCTCAAGTTGTTTCAAACCTGTTGAATTTCTTTCCTTCAACACAAGAGAAACACATTTTGAAGAATGGCGGTAACCACAGTTTTTCAGTGTTTACAGGCTTAAAAACGTCTGAATGTCATTGATATCAAATAGAAGTGCCCAACATGATTTGTTCTTCACAGATAACTTTTTTATTTTTATATATTATATTATATTTTATATTCATATTAGTTCATGAATTTATGAAGCACATAAAAAAAAAAAACTGATGATGAAACAAAAGTGCTGTACAACAAATAAAGAACAAACTTAAAACATCTGAAAAACCAATTGGACAAATGAAAATTATACAACCTTTATACAGAATTAAAACATAAATAATAAAAATAAGTCAAAATAAATAATCATCAGTGGATTATTTTAACATGTAAGTTGGTCTTGTGGCTCTACGCGCTCTGTTACGTTGTATTTAGACTCGTTTTAATGCTCTAAATCTGTTTGTTACATGAAATGCTACTAATAATAAACAGTATGGGATATTTTCCATGCCTGTCTGTGCCGTTTCATTCTTGGTCTCGGTTCGTACGTCAGATGGACGTCTTTGGCGTCTTTTCTTTTTAAAGGTGTCTTTACGAGAATTATGATTATGATATAATGCTGGAATTTTTCTTGCAAGACAGTGTCTACGTTTACAAAAATCAACATCCAATAAACTTGATCCACAAACTAAATTATTACAATTTTACACTCACAAAAAATCTCACACATAAACAAAAGCCAAAACTTTTCCTGAAAATTTAGAGCCCATTTCTGGAATATTTTAAGGAGCCAACAACTACTTAACTTCTATTTTAAAAAAAAATAATGTATTACAAAACATAGTATTTAATTCCTATTTGATTTTATTTTTATTTATTTACTTATGTTTTTTTTGTGTGTGTGTGTGTGTGTATAACTAGCCTGCTGTTTTCTTTTTTATTTTCTTAATCTGAATTAATGCATGTTATATGTATATGTGTATATGTATCTATATATTATTTATACTATATTACACGTTATTGTTACTTTCTGTCAGACCTAAGATGAACCCAAAAAAAAAACTCACACATTTTACATTACACGCCCTTAAACTTTACTTTTAACCTGAATATGGTTTATTTTATGATGCTCTGTCAAATTAAAAGTTGCGCTTTTAAAACCTCTAAAGACTTAAATGCCGTTTGCGTTCGGTCTGCAGGATCCTGCTGTGATTTGATGCTCTGTGGGAATATGTAAACAGATGTGACGCATAGATAATCACACATTATCAACACTAGATCTTTAGCATTTCAAACCTGTTCAAGCCTGTTAAATGTCAGTTTTAACGTCAGTCACACTTTTTTCCCATCACATATTTTAGTTAGCATTATAAGTTAGGTATCATTTGAAAGCTTAACCACTCATGGAACATGGAAACGGTACTTTAAAACCTCTTAGAAACTAATTTTTTTTGATATCAACATAATTATCTCTTTTGTCATCGACACATGGCTTCGATTTGAGCAATTTGAGAGTCTAAATTATTTTGTTAAATATATGTATTTTGCCTGTAAACTATCTTTTGCATGTTAATTTCACTTGTGCAATAGTCTGAGTGTCGTCTTTTAAAAGAGGTCGATATGTCAAAGCATTCAAGAATTACAATCGTTTAAGTTCAGATCTGTGATGAAAACGGGGGCTGACGGTTAACAGGTTTAGTACGTCTCACTGGATCATGAATCCTTTGAGGTGTCGTCATGTTGCCGCATTATAAATGTTAAAGTGTGCTTCTGTATTATAATGTGTTTTTGCGTTTTAATCTTTTTTTCAGCTCTTCACAGAGTACGGCCGACTGGCCATGGAGGAGATCTACCAGAAACCCTTCCAGGTACTGTGTGTGTTTATGAGAGAGAGAGTGTGTGAGAGAGAGAGAGAGAGTGTGTGAGAGAGAGAGAGAGTGTGTGTGAGTGAGTGAGAGAGAGAGAGAGAGAGAGAGAGAGAGAGAGAGAGAGAGAGAGAGAGAGAGAGAGAGAGAGAGAGAGAGAGAGAGAGAGAGAGAGTGTAGGCCTGTCGCGATAATTAAATAACCGTCTGATCGCGATTGTTTGATCTAACCGCGATTGTTTCAGACAATCGTGATTATTGCGCTCTTTTATAGGCCTACGGCACAAGGGGGAGTCATGGACCAAAATAAATAGACAAGCACTAATTACGTTTTCCAGCAATATATTCAAAGTCATCTGAAGCCATTCCATAGCTTAATGTGAGGGACAGTAGTATATTTACATTGTTAAATTAAAGTTCACAAACTCGTCTGCAGCTGTCAATCATTCCGTTCAGCATTCAAACTGCGCGCGTCGTCCGGTTACGACAGGATACACGGTAAAACTTTCTCCAATGTGACATTGACGTTATAATGCTTGATCTGTAGATAAAGGGCTGTGGATTTGCATAAAATGACTTTATTTTGCTGGAGTTTTTTGCTGTTTCTAAATGACTCGCTCGCTACCGTGTGCCTACACAGCACAAGGACTATGAATTGGCATCAGACGCACAATAACTGGAGTTTAAAACTGTGAAGAAACAAATGATCAATAAACTGTTGGACTGATATACACTAGGATTTGTGCCCTCGACATTTCTTCGCTTTGTGCCGTGAACTTTTAAATGCGCACTTGTGCAGCGCTGCGCACTGTGACTCCATGTTGCATTAAGCACATCATTCTGCACCCGCGATGCGCATACGCGCTTTGTTCCGCTCTGTTTTGAAGCGTATCATATTATCATGGTTTGTGCACATTTGTTTTTATTAACATGTTTAGATTTTATTAAATTACTGTGCAGATGTTTTCAAAAATTACTTTTTGCTGCTGATTTATACACTCACTAAGTTTAATAAACAAATTGTCATAGCTATTGAATATATTTATTTAATATTTAAAGGTGTTAAATGTAATCTTACACTGCAAAATGATAACTTACAAAGGATTAAATTCATCACAATTATTTAATGAATGAAGCACAAAGCCCTAAAACAGACAATTAATCGGCATAATCGTCAAAGCCCTAACACAGACAATTAATCGGCATAACCGCAATTATTTTTTAGACAATTAATCGTCAGCCAAATTTCATAATCGTGACAGGCCTAAGTGTGTGTGTGTGTGTGTGTGTGTGAGAGTGTGTGTGTGTTTGAGTGTGAGAGAGTGTGTGAGATGACACTGCAGTAACTCTGTGTGTGTGTGTTTGCGTGCAGTCCCTGATGTTTCTCATCCGAGACTGGAGTTACCCGTACGAACACGCTTACGGTCTGGATGGAGGAAATATGTTTCTGGAGAAGAGGCTGCAGGTGGGTCACATGACGGGTCACATGATACTGTAGGAAACCGGTTTCTCTTGTTCGTGTCTTAACAAAAATGAATTATTGTTAATATATCAATAATTATCATTAAAAAAAAGTTTTAAAACAAGCAGCTTTGTCATAATTACTGACATCTAACACTTCCCTCTACAACTAAATGTTTTTTATTGAAGAAAATACAGTTCTGGAACAGAGTTATCAGGTTTTATTAATATTATTGATATAAGCTTTTATTTTTCATCTTAATTTTAGTTCTAGTAATTTCGTTATGTGCTCTTATTATATTAGCTATTTTATTTTTTTAAGATTTAGTTGTTTTTGTATTTCCAGTTAATAATTTTATTGCTTCAACTTAAACTTTTTTCAGTGTATTGCCTAGGCAACATTTCTCATTTTCGTTCAGTTTAAGTTTTTCAACCTATATTTATCTTTTATTTTGTTTCAGCTTTATTTCAATTAACAGAAATGTTTTTAAATAATTTAGTTAATGATAATAATAATAACCCTGATCTGGAATACACAACATAACTCCTGTAATCACAAAATGAATTAATTTAATGTTTAATAAACCGTTAAATAATTTGATATCAATAAAACGGCAACACTTTACAATAAGGTTCATTAGTTAACATTAGTGAACTACATTAGTTAGCATGAACTAACATGAACTGCACGTATACAACATTTAGTAATCTTTGTTAATGTTAATTTCAACATTTACTAATACTTTATTAAAATCTTGTTAACATTAGTTAATGCACTGTGAACTAACATGAACAAACAATGAACAGCTGGCTTTTTATTAAGTAATATTAACAAATCTGAATTAATACTGTAACAAATGTATTGCTCATGGTTAGTTCCTGTCAGTTAATACATAAACTAGTGTTCACTAATGAACCTTATTGTAAAGTGTCACCAATAAAACATTCAGTTTATTCAGCATTGTTGTGCAGTGGAGGCTCTAGAGTCAGACCGGTTGAGAACTCGATCACATGTGCTGAGTTATGCTGTGATCCTCAGGTGAAACCCAATCAACACGAGGAACTCCAGAACGTGAGGAAACACATCCACTCGTGCTTCTCCAACATCAGCTGCTTTCTTCTGCCGCACCCCGGACTCAAAGTGGCCACAAACCCTCACTTCGACGGCCGGCTACGAGGTGAGAGCCTCGCGGGACTTGATTATTCACACACACACTCCTAAATAGATTTTACAGTTCACACACATCTAATTTTAGTCACATATGTGACCCTGAACCACAAAACCAGTCACATGGGTCATTTTTTTAAAAGTGAGATTTATACATCATCTGAAAGCTGAATAAATGAGCTTTCCATTGATGTATGGTTTGTTAGGATAGGACAATATTTGGTCGAGATACAACTATTGAAAATCTGGAATCTGAGGGTGAAAAAAAATCGAAACATTGAGAAAATCTCCTTTAAAGTTGTTCATTTATGTTCACGATTGTGCTGCATTCACTCACAGAAATACATGTTTTATATATTTACGGTAGGAAATTTACTAAATATCTTCATGGAACATGATCTTTACTGAATATCCTCATGATTTTTGGCATAAAAGAAAAATCTGTAATTTTGACCCATACAATGTATTGTTGGATATTGCCACAGATATACCCGTGCGACTCGAGACTGGTGACGTGATCCAGGGTCACACGTTAGTGAAACACTAGCACTGTTGAGTCCTGAATTGAGAAAGTTAGTGTTTTTTGACCTTTGATGCTTGTAAACCTGTTGTACGAGACTCCAAAACAACATTAAGAGCCTTTTAGGGCTGCCCTGTAAAAGTCGACTCACTGTTAGTTGACTAGAAGAGGTTTGGCTGAACAACGTTTTATTACTCAGTTGGTCTCAGAAAAAAAAAAAAACCTCTACAGGAAGTGGCGAAATCACGCGGGCTGTAATGGACAGATCGTTAACAACAAGAAATCCAAACATTAGCCTATCATTCATCGACCTCAAATATGGCTTATCACTTAAAACGTGTAAGTAGCAGCACTTTACAAGTCCGCTCGCTCTAATGTTCACATGGATGAATGTGCGCTGTTATTCGGCGCATAAGTGTTTGTGTGGAGAAGCTCTGACTGCGTGACACACAGGCGCAGGCGCCATCACTTGCATTTAAAGGGCTGGTTCGGAGTAAAACATCCTAGGGTCCTTTGCACCATGACCTCGAGCCAAACACCCCCCAGAAGCCTTTTCCCCTTGGATGAACATTATTAAAGTTAGAGCTTATTTAGAGATATCAGCCGGATGGTTTAGTGCAGGCGCTAATGGATCCTATGATGCATCTCGTAAATTACCCCACTAATGCCCAGAATGGACCAAACGTTGCATTAGGATGAAGTGTAACGATGAATTATTATTTTTTCCGAAGTGTTGACAACTTAGTGTTAACTAATAATTGTTGCAAACTGGTGCTACCAACAAAATATCAGTGCATTCCTGGAACTGGGCGTCGTTACACTACATCCTTATGATCGCTTTCTGCCAGGACTTTTACATGCTTTTCCCAAACCCCTGAAGTGACGTCGACGTCCAGGTTAGCGGTAGCATTAGCCATCAGGCAAGTGTTATTTAAATAAACTCCTGATTTACAAACTTTCCAATGCCTTGTTTTATGAGTACAGAACCTGTTTGTACGACTGTAGAAGTTTGGTCCATTCTGGGCATTATTAGTGCGGTAATTTACCAGATACAGCCTTGGGTCCATTAGCGCCTGCACTAAACCATCCGGCTGATATCTCTAAATAAGCTCTAACTTTAATAATGTTCAACCAAGGGGAAAAGGCTTCTGGGGGGTGTTTAGCTCGAGGTCATGGTGCAAAGGACCCTAGGTTGATTTTACTCTGAACCAGCCCTTTAAAGTAAAATATCTGACTCCGTTGTCATTGGTCATACAGACAGGAGTAATGCAAACTGTAAAGGATCTACTTTTATTTCTGTGAACTCACAATTACAACAAAACATTGTGCTTTTGTAAAATAATGAAAACCGTCTCAGTCACGTCACAAAACAAACTGAAACTCAGCGTATACTTGCCTCACAGACATGAGATGTATATCTATAGAAAGCTTGAAATATGTACTTTTAAATAAACCAAATTTTAAATGGAAAATAAATAATCGGAGAATATGTAATCTGTATAAAACTGGCATATATGCACGCGCGTCCACTACTGCGTAGATGATGATGTCAACATCCTGTCTTAATCTCTGCAGCCCAAAACACGGAAAACTTAATCAATAAATTATTAAAATGTTTAGATGGTCTCCTTCTGTTTTTTCATGACACACTCATCATTATTACATGTGCCGGTGTGCTGTGGCTTTATGCGTGTGTTTGAGCGCTGATTAGGCTATGTAGTGTAAAGGCAATTAAAAGCTTGTTATGATTTATGACTTAATATAAACTCACGATTAGTCGACTAATTGCTTAAATGAACGGCTACCAGTCAACTAGAAGAATATTTAGTCAAAGGCAGCCCTAGAGCCTTTAAAATAGCATAATAGGGGCTGTTACGACCCCTCACGTCTAGGGAATTAGAAGGGGAACATTAGGCCACCCTTCAGCAATTATAACCATTAAAACACTGGGAGAGTCAATAAGACCATCGAGAAGCAGCAGAACATGTGAACAAATTTATTATGAGAGAGAGAGAGAACAATTTATACCAGACCTGGGAAGGAAAAGTCTTCAACGTCCGAGACGTCGTATACTTCCCTACTCTACCTGTCAAAACAACAATGACAGCAGATGGCACATGCCCCTAAACGTAGTGTATCTAAACAAAATAAATTAGAACTAAGTGTGCACGATGTACGTCACGTGACATAACTTAACTTTTCCTTTTTCCTCTATCCAGCCAAACACAGCGCCACCGCTCTCAAATGCTCAATAATAAAGGAAATAGGATGGCAAAGTAATTTGGTTTCACATGATAATCAAAACACACTAACAACACTTAATCAGTTATAACCCCAAAAAAATAAAACAAAACGAGCATAACAGAAAATACCAAGCGCACAATCACAAGTCAAGTTCGCACAATCACAAGTCAAGTTCACACACAAAGGGCCACTTCCTCTAGTGCGTTTGCGTGTCCTTTTATAGTTTCCTGGGCTTCCGGTAACGATATGATTGGATTTCGTCGTCTGACGTCAGCATGCTAAAACCCTCCTCTCAGATGATTGACAGCAGAGACGAACCAATCAGCACGTCACCTGCGAAAGAGAAAGTAAAAACGGAGAGCAGCAGAAATCGATACGGAGGAAAGAAAAACCACCCAAGCCACACATCTAGATGTCACATGATGACGTTACGGGCACTTTTTAAAAAAAAATTTTTTGCAAACAAAGTGCTGCTCGACAGAGGTTTAATGCTTAGATTGCCATTGGATGAAAATGTGTGGTATTCCTTAATAATCTGTATTATTATTACTATTATTATTATTATTCATTCTACTGTGATCTATTGCTGTCATAATTTCTTCAAATGTAATATTGGCAGGTTGGCTTTATATTTCAGTGCAGTCTTGCGGTTTAATATTCACACACACTAGTTCAGATCACAATTTGACAGCCCCACTTTTGATCAATTCATCCAAATTCTATGACATTCTGTTGTACAGTAAATTTCCACTTTTATGAAATCATAGAGCCCTAGTCTTCACATCTGTGTGCTGATGTTTGATCATGTTTAAATCCATTGATGGCCCAAATAAGTGTGTGTGTGTGTGTGTGTGTGTAGACATCGACGACGAGTTCAAGCGAGAGCTGGTGAATCTGGTTCCGCTGCTCTTGGCTCCAGAGAACCTGATGGAGAAGGAGATCAGCGGCTCTAAAGTCACGTGTCGAGATCTCCTACAGTATTTCAGAGTAAGAGTGTTTTGCAGCCGGTCTCCATCGCTCAGATGTTTGCTGGGATTGACCCGTGTGTGTGTGTGTGTGTGTGTGTCTGTCTCAGGCCTACATGAAGATCTATCAGGGCGAAGAGCTGCCGCACCCCAAGTCCATGTTACAGGTGCAGACGTGTGGAAATACTGCTTCGGCACATACTCATGATTTATCATATTTTATCAATTTATCTGATTTATTTTTGTTCTTTTATTTTTAATGTTTTATTATATTTGTTTATTTTTATTTATTTTTTCTCCATTAAACTTAAGGCAAATGTCAAAACGTAGTTAGTTTCTGTTATGTTACATAATTTATCCAGTTATTTTTGTGCATTTATTTTATTATTTATTTTAATGTATTATTCTTTCAGTTGTTCATTTTTATTTATTTTGAACTTTCTAAGGCAATTATATATTTTATCAATTAATTGTAAATTTTTGTGTATTTATTAGTTATTTATTTAGAATTTATTATTCTAGTTATATTTACTTTACTGTTTATATTTTATTCGCATACGTTGATCTGGTTTGTGTGTGTGTGTGTGCGTGTGTGTGTGTGTGCCGCAGGCGACCGCTGAAGCCAATAACCTGGCAGCTGTAGCAGGAGCGAAAGACACGTATAACAAGAGCATGGAGCAGGTATGACTGAGACACACACACACACACACACACACACACGACTCCTGTATTCCCCGTGTGCAGGTGTGTGGCGAAGACAAACACGCGCACACACACACACACACACACACACACACTCATGACTCCTGTATTCCCCGTGTGCAGGTGTGTGGCGGAGACAAACACACACACACACACACACACACACACACTCATGACTCCTGTATTCCCCGTGTGCAGGTGTGTGGCGGAGACAAGCCCTACCTGGCTCCGGCTGATCTGGAGCGCCGCCACATGGAGCTGAAGCAGACGTGTGTGTGTCAGTTCCGCGCGGTGAAGAAGATGGGCGGCGAGGACTTCTGCCGCCGCTATCAGGACCAGCTGGAGCAGGAGCTCGACGACGCCTACGCTAACTTTCTCAAACACAACGACGGAAAGAACATTTTCTTCGCGGCGCGCACGCCCGCCACGCTCTTCGCCGTGATGTTCGTGATGTACGTGGTGTCAGTGGTGACGGGCTTTTTGGGTATAAACTCTGTGGCGGTGGTGTGTAACGTGACGATGGGCGTAGCGCTGGCGTCGCTGTGCATCTGGGCGTATGTCAAATACTCAGGAGAGTTCAGAGAGGTGGGCAGCTTCATCGACCGCGTGGCGGAAACCCTGTGGGAACAGGTGCGTAACACACACCTTCCTCTGATACACACACTGATCTGTGCTGTCTGTATTGTAACACTCTCCTGGTCTTAAGACTCTTATTCTGTAGTTTCCTCTTTTCCCCTCGCTCGTCCATTTTTTTAAAATCCAAATTTATTCATTTAAATTTGTGTTTTATATTTATTTTTATTATTTATTTATATGTTATGTTATTTATATCATTTATTTATTTATTTATTTATTTTGTATGATTTTATAGTAAAAAGTATAGACACAAGGCAAGTGTCAATAGCACTAACAATTTGTACATTTTCCCCTTGTTATTGTTTTTTTTTAGTATTTAATTTAAATTTATTTTATTTATTATTCTTATTTTTTGTTTATTTTATTTTATATATATATATACAGTGAGGAAAATAAGTATTTGAACACCTGTCTATCAGCTAGAATTCTGACCCTCAAAGACCTGTTAGTCTGCCTTTAAAATGTCCACCTCCACTCCATTTATTATCCTAAATTAGATGCACCTGTTTGAGGTCGTTAGCTGCATAAAGACACCTGTCCACCCCATACAATCAGTAAGAATCCAACTACTAACATGGCCAAGACCAAAGAGCTGTCCAAAGACACTAGAGACAAAATTGTACACCTCCACAAGGCTGGAAAGGGCTACGGGGAAATTGCCAAGCAGCTTGGGGAAAAAAGGTCCACTGTTGGAGCAATCATTAGAAAATGGAAGAAGCTAAACATGACTGTCAATCTCCCTCGGACTGGGGCTCCATGCAAGATCTCACCTCGTGGGGTCTCAATGATCCTAAGAAAGGTGAGAAATCAGCCCAGAACTACACGGGAGGAGCTGGTCAATGACCTGAAAAGAGCTGGGACCACCGTTTCCAAGGTTACTGTTGGTAATACACTAAGACGTCATGGTTTGAAATCATGCATGGCACGGAAGGTTCCCCTGCTTAAACCAGCACATGTCAAGGCCCGTCTTAAGTTTGCCAATGACCATTTGGATGATCCAGAGGAGTCATGGGAGAAAGTCATGTGGTCAGATGAGACCAAAATAGAACTTTTTGGTCATAATTCCACTAAACGTGTTTGGAGGAAGAAGAATGATGAGTACCATCCCAAGAACACCATCCCTACTGTGAAGCATGGGGGTGGTAGCATCATGCTTTGGGGGTGTTTTTCTGCACATGGGACAGGGCGACTGCACTGTATTAAGGAGAGGATGACCGGGGCCATGTATTGCGAGATTTTGGGGAACAACCTCCTTCCCTCAGTTAGAGCATTGAAGATGGGTCGAGGCTGGGTCTTCCAACATGACAATGACCCGAAGCACACAGCCAGGATAACCAAGGAGTGGCTCTGTAAGAAGCATATCAAGGTTCTGGCGTGGCCTAGCCAGTCTCCAGACCTAAACCCAATAGAGAATCTTTGGAGGGAGCTCAAACTCCGTGTTTCTCAGCGACAGCCCAGAAACCTGACTGATCTAGAGAAGATCTGTGTGGAGGAGTGGGCCAAAATCCCTCCTGCAGTGTGTGCAAACCTGGTGAAAAACTACAGGAAACGTTTGACCTCTGTAATTGCAAACAAAGGCTACTGTACCAAATATTAACATTGATTTTCTCAGGTGTTCAAATACTTATTTGCAGCTGTATCATACAAATAAATAGTTAAAAAATCATACATTGTGATTTCTGGATATGTATGTATGTATATATATATGTATATATAGATAGATAGATAGATAGATAGAGAGATAGAGAGATAGATAGAGATATATATATATATACATATATATATATCTCTATTTATATATTTTTATCCATTTAATATTTTATTTATTTTAATTTGTTTAATGTATTTTGAATACTTTTCTCCAGTAAACTTTCTATTGTTGTATATTTTAAATAATTTTTATTTTTTCAGATTTTTATTTTGTTTTTATTTATGATTTACTTGTATATTTTATTGAACGCTCCCCAAACACTTGATCTGTGCTTTTCCTCCTTCTGTCTGTATTGCAACACTCAGCTTGTCTTATTTAAAAGACTCTTATTCTGTAGTTTCCTCTCTTCCCCTCTCACCTGTAGCGCTCCTCCAGGTGCACTAAACTAAAGACACACATTTTATGACCTTTCTGTATTTTTTTTTTTTTTTGATCGTGTCAGATTAAGGTTATATTAGAAGTGCATAGAATTTTTACTTTATTTTGAAAAACGTACTAAAGCAGGAGTGAAAACATTTACATTTTCATATAGTAATTGGTTGTTATATTGTATATTTAATTTTTTGTCATTTTTATTTTTTATGTTGTACATTATATTTATTTTAATTACATTTTTATTATGTAGTTATTTTTTGTTTTTAACAGAAAGGCAAGTGTCAATAGCACTAACAATTTGTACATTTTCACCTTGTTATTGTTTCTATTATATTATTTAATTTAATTTTGTTTTTCTCCAGTAAACTTTCTACTGTTGTATATTTTATTAAATTATTTTAATTATGTATTCAGATTTCATTATTATTATTTTATATTATTTATTAAAAAATGTCCCTAGTAAACTTTCTAAGGCAGGCGTCAAGCACTAAACATTGTTAGAATTTTCACTGTTTTTCTGATACATTACATATTTGATAATTTTTTATTTATTTTATTTGTAATTTCTTTATTAATTTACACTGAAGAGCTTCAAAACCAACCGCATGTTTCATTTTCTACTTGAAAATCCAGTTGCTGTTTTTAAAGTTGTTGTCATATTTGTATCTTAATGTTAAGAAAAATGAGTTTTCAAATGAACATGCAGCAAGAGGTGTGTGTGTGTGTGTGTGTGTGTGTGTGTGTCTCTGTAACATCTCGCTCTCTTCTCATTCACGCTCACACAGAGGACGCCGAGGAAGGTGAGATGTGACCTCTGCCCTCTAGTGGCCTCTGACCTCTTGATTTAAATCACACGAGTGTGTGTGTGCATGTGTGTGTGTGTGTGTGTGTGTGTGTGCACGGTACTAACACTCATCCCTCGTTTTAGGTCTTTTCCAAACTTTTTGAAGTTGCCAGGAGCAAAGTGACGCTGAGTGCCCTGATGCCGCCGCAGCGACAGAGACTGTCCTCGAACAACAACGTCAAGAAGCGGAACTAGCCGTTTTGCTAGCGTCACGTTTTGAAGAACGTACTCGGCACGTTCACCCTCTTCTGTCCCACTCGGACCGAGGATTCTGGGGGTTTTGCGGGGTCTTTCACCAGGTGTCCTCTTTCTCATGTCATTCCCACGCTGTATGTGTTCACGGAGAAGCGCTCGGCCTCCGGAAGAGGACCTCGTTGAGAACCGTACCAATGATTTGTGTGTCTCTCTGCTGTACAGATGAACTTTCCTCGGCTTCGATCATTCCATCCAGACGTGTGTTCCTGTACAGATTAGGATTGTAAGCCGGTCACGTGTAGGGCATGTTGTACGAGATCTGTGTGTAACTCTACACTCTTCTTTTGTAGCAGGAAAAACGATGGTTTCATGTTTATCTGCAGGAATGCTTCTGTGGTTTCGTGTCCATGTTGGAGAGAAACACACACACACACACACACACACACACACACACACACACACACACACACAGACACACAGACACACACACACAGACACACTTAGTTTTATACTGTCTTCATCATTGCCATCTGCCTTGAGCATCATGATGATTCTGGAATGTTTCATTGTTTTTCACTTATAATGGTTTCTTTATTCTTTATTTATTTTTCAATTTGATTAAAATGAATCACTGTACATTTACGTGTCGATTGTGTTTGTGTTTGATAATGAGATTCACTTGAGGACAGTGGAAATGTTTTACCGTTTTTTTTATTTGCTTGCTTGAGCAAGACGGATTTAGATTTTAAATCCATCTAAATTTGTTTTTTATTAAGTTATATTATTATTTATATTTTTTTCTACCACTTTGTCGCTACAAAAGGCTCATAAAGAGATCGTAAAAGCAGTTTAGTCCACATTTTTTGATCGATTTATATGATGAACATTGAATTTAGGCTTCATTTGTTTTTCGAAGATGAACAAAAGTCTCACATGGTTTGGAATGAGTAATTTTATTGACATTTTATTCATTTTTGGGTGAACTATCCCTTTAAATGTATTTATTTAAAAGTATGTTTTTTGCTGTTTTGAATTGGAAATATTTGCATAATCCTGTGCATGATTCATGTAATTCATAAATGAATTTGACGAGACAAAAGACGTCGCTATCAAAAATATGTTTTGCTAACATTCCCATTAAGTTGAGAAATGTTATTACTGAATTCTCTCTGAACGTCCAATTTTTAAGTGTTTTTTAAAAAAATGTCTTGGTTGATGATGAGAGATGATATTTGTTCAACCCCAATAATGTGTGTGTGGACCATATAAACTGCAAAATAAAAAATATTGATTTTTTTTTTCAACAGGTCGGAAATAGGATAGAATTGCACTGTTGACTGTAATTAAAACAACAAACATAACATCAATGGAAATTATTTAAAAGTATATTATGTAACTCTTTTTGTTGAAAATTAACAAAATTTTAATCATTTTTATCAATCCTTCCAAAACGTGTTTTTGTCTTACCCTGATTCACTATTATAAGTGTTTATTGACCTGTCGGGATGGTTTTGGCGGGAAATTGCGTGCATACGTCACTCGCCTATGTGTGTCTCGTCATATAACACTGAACAGAGGAGAGTCTGCTGGAGAGAAGAGCGAGACAGAGCTCGTAATAAAGTGTGTGTGTGTAGAATCAACATCGGCTTGGCTTTAGGAGATGGAGAACTGAGGGATCTGAAATGTAAAAGCGATGAATTAAACCAATATTTCCACTTGCGATCGTGTCGTTTGAGCGAGTGGATCAGGTAATCCGAGCTGCTGTGAGTGAGTGGAGGCGGGGACTCATTTGCATATTCATTATGCAAAGGGTGTCAAGTTACATTCAAGATATTTTAAGCCATGAAGAAACTATTTTCACAGGAAAAAACGTTTAAATGTGTCAAGATGAGTTTTAAGGGATACAATTATTGACTGCATGGGAACTTAAAAAAAAAAAATATATACAAAAATTAAAGTTCCCCTGTAGTAAATTTTATCCTTTTAAACTCCTCTTTGATCACCAAAATGACATATTTAAAAAAGAAATCTTGAAAAAAATGCCTTTTCATGCCTTAAAATATCTTATAAAGTGTAAAATGTGTCTCTCTAGCAGAGTTCAGTGTAAAGCAGGATCTATAGTGAAGATTATTTCATTATGGTTGTTTCAGCTCATGTGCGGGAGTTTATGTTTAAGATCCGTGTCTATAAATGGGTAAAACTACAGTATCTTGAGATCCTTTAGTCTAAACTGGTTATATCTGAAGCCTAGTATTGAATGTTTTATGAGCAGAAGGATAATCTCTCTCTCTTTTAGTTATGAGAAAGAATCATATTTATCCGCACAGTCACTCAGAGCCGAAGCACAACCAACAACAATTAATGTTCTTCCATAAAATAATGCATGCAGTTTTGTTTTAAACCGCTAGAGGGCCAAAAGTTCCGTAGTGCACCTTTAAAAACGAACTGTTCAATTTATTTATTTAATTTTAATCTGATTTGTATTTATCATGTTTTATTTTATTTATTAGATTAATAAATATATTTTAATTTTATTTTACACACAATCATATTATGATACATTTTTTATTTATTTATTTAAATCTATTTACTTTTTATTTTATAAGCCCCTGGTCTAAATAATGCGTTTCCTCTTTCCTCCCGCAAGGAGGCGCTGTCACACCTCAAGTGATAAACTATAACCTAACCATTATTTATGCTCTCATGTTTTTCCATAACCACACCTTTTCATTGTTTTCTGTAAACATGATCCATCAAGTTTATAAGATCACCCACTCTGACCTGACACAGCAGAAACCAGCGCTTTAGCAGATTTAATCATCACATTTCCCATGAAAGATAAAGCCACAGGTACGTTATAGTCTTATTGTTATATATATCTTAGCTATATAAATCAGACAAATGTTTTTTAATTCTGTTTTCATTTCTCAAATTTATTAACTTAATCCCGTTCCTTTGTGTTTTTTATTTCTTGTTCTTCCTGTTTTTCATGTTATGTTCTTTCATATTCTGGACACAATAGTGTGAAAATGTACAAATATCAAGAAGAAAAACAAAAGGGTGAGTAAATTTGCATATCATCAAAGGGTGAATTCGGGTTGATTGGCACTTTATGTCATTAAGATGACTGGGGAAAAAAAGTGCTTTACAATAAGCGTTTCAATAATGAGCAATACATTTGTTACTGTATTTATTAATATTTCTTAATGTTAGATAATAAAAAATACAGCTGTTCATTGTTTGTTCATGTTAGTTCACAGTGCATTAACTAATGTTAACAAATACAACTTTTGATTTTGATAAGTAAATGTTGGAATTAATATTAACTAAGATTAATAAATGCTGTAGAAGTGCAGTTCATTAGTTTATGTTAACTAATGAACCTTATGTTACCAAACTAAAGTGCTTATTTATGGTCCTACATCACTCATGTTATATCGCGAAATGTGCATGAAATGAATGTGCTTTAATATTATTGGCTTTTCCCGTTTTGTCTCCCAAGAGTTGAGAGTGGTGGTGCTGGGAAAGCGTCAAACTGGGAAAACATCAGTGATCGACACTGTACTGGAAACCAGTGCGACAGAAGAGCTCGTGAAGAGAGAGGGGGTCATTGATGGCAGGAGAGTCAGTCTGGTCGAGACTCCCGGATGGTGGAAAACATTCAGTCTTAATGATTTATCAAACATCTGCAAACAGCAGCTGGTTCGCAGGCTCTCTCTGACGTCACCCGGACCTCACGTGGTTCTGGTCGTGATTCGGGCCGATCGCCCGTTCACCGACTCCGATGGGAAGTTTCTGGAGGAATATGTGGAGCTGATGGGAGCGAATATCTGGACTCACACCCTCATAATCTTCACAAGAGGAGATTCAGTCCAACGAAAACACATCGAGCAACATGTTCAGGAACCGGGGTCAGCGCTCAAGCGACTTATTGACAAATGTGGCGATAAATATCACGTTTTTAATAATTTAAACCATCATGATCGCACACAAGTCACAGAGTTGCTCAAGAAAATCGAAGGAATTGTTGGGAAGAATAACGGCAGGCACTTTGACATTGACTTGGATAAAGTAAAGGAGGTCAATGAACGGTGGGAGGAAATTCAGACGAGAGCAAATTCTAGAAAAGACCGAGTACAGAATCAACGGTCGAGAGTTCAAGAAAAAGGTACGGCGTTTTGAAGTGAAAGTATAGACTGAATCAATTGTTTGATTTATGTTGCCTAATTAATTACTCAATTTGATGAGATAATACATATCTGAGCTAACAAAATATGTTCTAAGAATGTTTTACGTTTATGGAAATTCTGAGAGTTGAAAATGTCGTGTTATAGCGACACCGGTGGCCGTTCAGTGAAACTGCAGCTCTGACTGCTCGTGCACAAAGCCCAATTTTTACTTCTGCGTCGAACTTACGCCGTAGCTACGTCGTAGGCTGTGTGTAGCGCGCGTACCCCGTGCACCTCTCCAAAAATGTAACAACGCGTCAACTCTACGCGGACGCAAGCGCTGTGATTGGTCTGCTAGGACCGCTCCCTCGGGTTTCACATGCTCCCTCAGCGCGCGTGAACGCGGACAACGACGCAGAAGTATAAATGAAAACCAACGCGTTGCCTACAGCGTAGAGGCTCCGGCGTAGGTCAGACGCAGAAGTATAAATTGGCCTTAACACACAAGAGACTGAACGTGAATCAAGACACAATATATATACTCACGGAGAAGATCTTTTAGAAGTTGGAAATAGCATTTACAGCGATATACTGTTAACGAACATGAACCACTGCTGAGAGAGGCGTTTAGATATGTAAATTTGTGTTGCTCTTTTCTCTCAATAACGGAATAAACACACAGAAATGAGAAAGCATCAGTTCAGAAACATCTGATCATAGTGATGTGTGTGTTTACATCAGATCTGAGATTCATGATATCGACAGATGAGCTCATTAAAATCACACTGTTATGATAGTCTGATTATAAAGTATATTCGAGACTGTAGACTATATAGATCTGACTATGAGACTATAGCTTGAATGAATCCATGACACACATTCACATTACAGTACATAACGGCTCTTTCATAATATTATCCTGAACATTGTATAAGCATTCGTTCGTTTCGTGTGTCATTGAACAGATACGAGGCTCTTGGGCGTAAACGTGACGTCACATGCTTTTGATTTTCCCGGCAAAAACGACCATATAAACATCAGTCTACAGGCTTTCATAGACAACACAGGGAATCTGGGAAGATCTCGTTTTATAAGTTTCTTTACATATCAGCAATAATCTTGGTTATTCAAGCATCAAGGGAACATAGGGATTCTAAGGGATAATTTTGCAAACATGGGAATGTCACTTTTGAATGTTTTTTGAACATTAGTTCATTTAGAAGTAGTAACATTTAAAAAATGTAAGCTGAACGTCCAATTAAAATGAATGATGTATAAATACATGGTTAAAGGCCAGACGACTTTGAACAAACGTTCTATTAGCTAACAAACATTTGTTCATAACTTTGAGAGACCCAGCAATTTTGCCGTATTGCATTTTTAAAATATTGAACATGCTAAAGAATGAACGTATGGATATTTTAAAATAAAAATATTTCTATTTTGTGTTTTCATTTCAGCATATGTACATCATCTGGAGGAGGTCAGAGTTGTTTTGCTGGGATGGATCCTCTCCGGAAAGAGCTCAGCCGGAAACACAATCTTGAATCGGGACGCATTTGACATCGGAGGAAGAACGGGAGAGGAAATGAGACGCTACGGAGAGGTAGACGGAAGGAAGATGACCGTTTTAGACACTCCAGGATGGTGGAAGTATTTTGCATCAGAATTAAACCCAAACTTTATTAGATCTGCCATCCTCAAAAATGTTTCCGAGTGCAAGAAATTCCCTCATGCCCTGTTGCTCGTGATCCCAGCCGATACATCATTTCAGGAAGAGCAAAAGAGAATCACTGAGGAAAACATGTCTATATTAGGAGAAGACGTCTGGAGACACACTATAGTTCTGTTCACGTGGGGCGAGCGCTTTAAAGACGTGTCGATCGAGCAGCACATCGAGAGCGA
>NC_139985.1:1300991-1340991 GCF_963993115.1 Abramis brama
ACTGAGCATTTTTATCACGCAATAGCACATTTTTACCACTAGTGGATATACAGCTCTCTGTAGAAAGGCTTGCGAATTCTAGTGATTTTTGCCTGAACAGATTTAGTCTGTTTTGCACTCTTGATGTTTTATAGATTCACCCCTTCACTGTTGAGTCCTTTTTTCTGCATCCTGGCTGATTTGTAGATTTTTTGTGCGTACAAACTCTGTATTTTCACATTTTTGCCAATTTCCCATTCATTTCCTATGGCGGACCATTTGGTCCCGAAGACCTTGAGTGTGTATTTTTTTTACAACCACTTAGACTATTCAAATCCTGTCGCCAATTTTTTTGGGTGTTCATATACCAAGTACCAACAAAGTCACCAAATTTCGGACCATTCCGATGAAGCTATGATTTTATACATTTTTTTATTTAAACATTTTGGGACCATTTGGTCCGAAGGACACCAGAGGGTTAAGTGTAACATTATTAATATTATTAATATTATCCGAGGTCTACGTCAGCAGCGCCGCTCCACTTTGACCCGTGACGTACCGGAAGTTCGCGCGTGACGTTATCCGTCTTTGTCCATCACAGGAGCAGCTAAACGGTGTAGAAATGAACCCTGAATAACCCAGAATGTGAAGCCAGCGATATTTCACACAGCGATTCCTCACAGACTCGTCAGTTTCTGTGAAGATGTGCGATCTGAGCTCCGCGCTCACTGAAGAGGGCTGGTGAGTCTTTCCTCAGAGCTAACGGCTAACATGCTAATGATGCTAGCTCATGTTTACATTCGTTTACTCGCTCCGTTTGACTTTTAGCACGAGTTTATAAGTTAATTTAATATCACTTCATTAGTTTATGTCATTGTCTCTGGCTGTTAGGTGCAGATAGCGACTGAATGATTAGCACGATGTTCAACATTTGTTAACTGCTAAGTTAGTCTATTACCAGTCAATTATTAATACATATGTCATGTCTGATATTTTAATAATCAGCTGATGAAGATTCTAATCGATACCCTTGTAATCAGTCCGGACTGTCACATCAACTTTCACAATCTCAATTAATTAAACACATTACAAGAACAATTAACAGCGTCTTTCAGTATTTAGTGTTGATGTTTATTGAGCTTGAGTTCCTTTACATCTCACACTTGACTGAGTGTTATATTGAAGTGTCCAGTGCTAATACCATGGTATTTTGATGCATTGGTGTTTATCATTAAGTTGGCTCGGAAAAGCCAACTTACTGATATTGTACTTAAGATTATTATTATTATTTTATTATTATTATTCTTAGACTAAATTTCTCCACGCATCTCCTCCTAAACTGTTCAAGCTACAACCACTAAACTCAGACTAGACCTTCAAACTGTTCTGACTCGAGTTGCTTCATCTATTTAGACTGATCAGACTTGCTGTTTTCCTAAAATTGCTGATAAAAACTTGGAAAAATCCCATAGACTTTCATTGCGGAATGTTCAAATTGAGCCAAGACTATTCAAACTTCAACTGCCTAAATTCAAATGTTGACAGTTGGAGAGGCTCATAGACTCCATCAGCCGCCGCTCTATGTGCTATTTCTAATTCATTCAGACTCATTTAAGATTGCTTTCTATCTATCTATCTATCTATCTATCTATCTATCTATCTATCTATCTATCTATCTATCTCTTTCTTTCTTTCTTTCTAACTTCAAACTAAATTCAAATGTTGACAGTTGGAGAGGCTCATAGACTCCATCAGCTGCTGCTCTATGTGCTATTTCTAATTCATTGAGACTCTTTCTTTCTTTCTTTCTTTCTTTCTTTCTTTCTTTCTTTCTTTCTTTCTTCCTAACTTATCTATCTATCTATCTATCTATCTATCTATCTATCTATCTATCTTATATTTCTTTCTTTCTTTCTAACTTCAAACTAAATTCAAATGTTGACAGTTGGAGAGGCTCATAGACTCCATCAGCTTCCATTCTATCTAATATTTCTAAACTGAAAACCTTCAACAAACTTCTACAAACTTTTAAAACTACTAATCTGAAACTTAAACCAATTAAAACTAAAAACCTTCAAACTTCAAACTTTCAACTGAAGGTTCAAAGTTTGTCTACAACATTTTTCATCTAGTTACATTTACATTACTATGGTAAAACTCATGATATGTATTGTAATTTAAATCTACAGATGCAAATAGATAAAGTGCAATAAAATAAATGCCTTAAGTTAGTCTTAAGTTATGAAAGCAATATTGTCCAAAACTGAACAGTGCATGAAAAACTCCCTTCAAATATATGGTATTGTCATTGTAATTTTTCTGTTAGTGTCACTAGATAAATATGATGACATGGCTTGGGATGGGTGAGTAAATTATGGGATATTTTTAATAATTACTGGGTGAACAAACTCTTTAAATCTTCAGTGATAAACGAGCTAGGTCAAAAGTAATCCGAATACAGGTTGGGAGTCCTTTGCACGAGGATGATTATGTCTAAATGACTGACGTAAATCAAACTCTTTTGCTCTAAATCCACACTTTTCTTCACAGGTTCCTTACAGATGAAGGAATAGAGGAGTGTAAAAGTTCTTCAGAGAAGGAGAAAACATCACTGACTGACATCATCCAAGTAGCGTTAAATGTAAGACTGATATTCGACATTATGGTCATTATATTCATAAGTCTCACATTTATAAACCAGTTGTGCTTCTCTGTCTACCTGTGATGATGTATATCTGGGTTTGGGCTCTCCACAGGAGCCGCCACACCTCGAAACACAGAACACAAATAATACTAGTGTTATATAATCCACAGAATGATCTGAGACCCATAGGAAAGAGCTTTCTGCCGGCGGACATCAACAGCGGCCGATTAGAAAAGGTATTAAAGTTACTTATGTTGATCATTAGGTAATTATGGAAGCTTGTTTCCGCCACTGAATAATAAATAAATAATAATAATTACGACTTTTTATCTCACAATATATCAAGTCAGAATTGTGACATTTTTTTCGCAATTGCGGGATATAAAGTCAGAATTGCGTGAAATAAAGTCGCAATTGCGTGTTATAAAGTCAGAATTGTGAGATATAAACTATTCTGAGGTAAAAAAAAAAAGTCTGTCTTTTTTCCCTTAGAATTCTGACTTTATATCTCGCAATTGCGACTTTATTTCACGCAATTCTGACTTTATATCTCGCAATTGCGACTTTATTTCACGCAATTCTGACTTTATATCTCACAATTCTGACTTTATATCTCACAATTCTGACTTTATATCTCGCAATTCCGACTTTATATCTCACAATTCTGACTTTATATCTCGCAATTCTGACTTTATATCTCACAATTGTGACTTTATATCTCGCAATTCTGACTTTATATCTCACAATTCTGACTTTATATCTCACAATTCTGACTTTATATCTCGCAATTCTGACTTTATTTCTCGCAATTCTGACTTTATTTCTCGCAATTGTGACTTTATATCTCGCAATTGTGACTTTATATCTCACAATTGTGACTTTATATCTCGCAATTCTGACTTTATATCTCACAATTCTGACTTTATATCTCACAATTGCGACTTTATTTCACGCAATTCTGACTTTATATCTCACAATTCTGACTTTATATCTCGCAATTCTGACTTTATATCTCACAATTCTGACTTTATATCTCACAATTCTGACTTTATATCTCGCAATTCTGACTTTATATCTCACAATTCTGACTTTATAACACACAATTCTGACTTTATATCTCACAATTCTGACTTTATATCTCACAATTCTGACTTTATATCTCACAATTCTGACTTTATATCTCACAATTCTGACTTTATATCTCGCAATTCTGACTTTATATCTCACAATTCTGACTTTATAACACACAATTCTGACTTTATATCTCACAATTCTGACTTTATATCTCGCAATTCTGACTTTATATCTCGCAATTCTGACTTTATATCTCACAATTCTGACTTTATATCTCACAATTCTGACTTTATATCTCGCAATTCTGACTTTATATCTCACAATTGTGACTTTATATCTCACAATTCTGACTTTATATCTCACAATTCTGACTTTATATCTCGCAATTCCGACTTTATATCTCACAATTCTGACTTTATATCTCGCAATTCTGACTTTATATCTCACAATTGTGACTTTATATCTCGCAATTCTGACTTTATATCTCACAATTCTGACTTTATATCTCACAATTCTGACTTTATATCTCGCAATTCTGACTTTATTTCTCGCAATTCTGACTTTATTTCTCGCAATTGTGACTTTATATCTCGCAATTCTGACTTTATATCTCACAATTGTGACTTTATATCTCGCAATTCTGACTTTATATCTCACAATTCTGACTTTATATCTCACAATTGCGACTTTATTTCACGCAATTCTGACTTTATATCTCACAATTCTGACTTTATATCTCGCAATTCTGACTTTATATCTCACAATTCTGACTTTATATCTCACAATTCTGACTTTATATCTCGCAATTCTGACTTTATATCTCACAATTCTGACTTTATAACACACAATTCTGACTTTATATCTCACAATTCTGACTTTATATCTCACAATTCTGACTTTATATCTCACAATTCTGACTTTATATCTCACAATTCTGACTTTATATCTCGCAATTCTGACTTTATATCTCACAATTCTGACTTTATAACACACAATTCTGACTTTATATCTCACAATTCTGACTTTATATCTCGCAATTCTGACTTTATATCTCGCAATTCTGACTTTATATCTCACAATTCTGACTTTATATCTCACAATTCTGACTTTATATCTCGCAATTCTGACTTTATATCTCACAATTGTGACTTTATATCTCGCAATTCTGACTTTATATCTCGCAATTCTGACTTTATATCTCGCAATTGCGACTTTATTTCACGCAATTCTGACTTTATATCTCACAATTCTGACTTTATATCTCGCAATTCTGACTTTATATCTCGCAATTCTGACTTTATATCTCGCAATTCTGACTTTATATCTCACAATTCTGACTTTATATCTCGCAATTCTGACTTTATATCTCGCAATTCTGACTTTATAACACGCAATTGCGACTTTATTTCACGCAATTCTGAGAAATAAAGTCAGAATTGTGAGATGTAAACTCGCAATTGTGAGATAAAAAGTCGCAATTACCTTTTAAAATGTTTTATTCTGTGGCGGAAACAAGCTTCCATAGATAATGGATAGGATTTTGCAATTGGATTTAAGCTAAAAATAAGCCAAAATAATGCATAGATGACACTGTCCAGCAAATAAATAGGTTCATGCACTTGCTCATGCCGCCCACAAGATGGCGCTGTTAGTAAAGAGAACATCAGCAGGACTCAATGGAAATAAATGTTAAAGCAAAAGAGTAAAAAAAACATTAATTTGACCAAAAGTACATGATGATTCTGCTGAATAATGACTGTGAGCTGCATTTTTCTGAGACAACAGTTGAAACTCATGATGCTTGATGCATTATTACATCCATTTTAGCGCAGTGTTTTATGATCTGTGTGTACTCTGTGTTTCTCCCACAGTTGGAGGGTCCGTGTGTCCTTCAGGTGCAGAAGATTCGTAATGTCGCTGCTTCTAAAGACCACGAGGAGTCGCAGGCGGCCCCCAGAATGCTGCGTGTTCAGATGACGGACGGACACACACTGTGCACTGGCCTCGAGTTTAAACATCTGTCCAAAATCAGGTACAGCTCATGTGTGTCTTCATGTGCACTTGAATGAATCCATGCTGAATAAAAGTATTAATTTCTTGGTTTTGAACACTAGTGTACTGTGTTAACACTAACACTGCCTGTTATTTAGAGAAGTGTGTGAAACAGTATGCGATATGCGGCGTTAAATAATCAAACAGTAGCATGTTGCATTGCTGTTACATGACCTCGTTATGTTGCATGTTTAATTCAGCAAGTGCTTCGTTATCAATCATGTCTTGTATTTTTATTTAAAGTTGTGTAAAAATGTCTCATGGCAGTCTGATTACACAGACAGGGTTCAGACATGGTGCTTGAATTTGACTTTTTGAAATTTAAGTCCTGGAAAACCCTTGAAAACATTTTTATGAAGAGGTACTTATTTAAATACGATATACAGTACAGGTCAAAAGTTTGGAAACATTACTATTTTTAATGTTTTTGAAATAAGTTTCTTCTGCTCATCAAGCCTGCATTTATTTGATCAAAAATACAGAATTTTTTTTAATATTGTGATATATTATTACAACTTAAAATAATAGTTTTCTATTTGAATATACTTTAAAAAATAATTTATTCCTGTGATGCAAAGCTGAATTTTCAGCATCATTACTCCAGTCTTCAGTGTCACATGATCCTTCAGAAATCACTCTAATATTCTGATTTATTATGAGTGTTGGAAACAGTTCTGCTAATATATTTGATGAATAAAAGGTTAAAAAGAATTTATTCAAAATAATAAAAAAATCTAATAATATAAATCTTCTTTACTATCACTTTTTATCAATTTAACACATCCTTGCTGAATAAAAGTATTGATTTATTTCAAAAAAAGAAAGAAAAAAAATTACTGACCCCAAATTACTGACCAGTAGTGTATATTGTTGTTACAAAAGATTTCTATTTTTAAAAAATTTGCTTTTTTTTTTTTTTTTTTTTTTTTTTTTTTACTTTTTATTCATCAAAGTATCCTAAAAAAGTATCACAGGTTATGAAACAATATTAAGCAGCCGAACGGTTTCCAACTTTGATAATGAATCATCATATTAGAGTGATTTCTAAAGGATCATGTGATAGACTGGAGTAATGATCCTGAAAATTCAGCTTTGCATCACAGAAATAAATTATTTTTTAAAGTATATTCAAATTGAAAACCAATTATTTTAAATTGTAATAATATATCACAATATTAAATTTTTTTTCTGTATTTTTGATCAAATAAATGCAGGCTTGATGAGCAGAAGAAACGTCTTTCAAAAACATAAAAAATAGTAATGTTTCCAAACTTTTGACCTGTACTGTATATGATTTTTTTTCCTTCTAAAAACACAAATACAATGTTTTCACGCAAAACGAACACCGCATAAACCCCCATCAGCCCTTTTCTCGATACAAAGTAGGCCAACACCAACATTATAATATAAAATATTACTTATTGAACGATAATAGCCATTATAAACTTTATATTTGATATATATTATTAAATAAGTTGTGTTTTGGATGCTTTATATCTGTAAAAAATCCTAAAGATATTGTTTGATAAGTGCAATCTCTGATTGTTGTCCTTGAAAACCAAAAAAGTAGTGCTTGAAAAGTCCTGGAATTTCTTTTTACATTCTCGGTACGAACCCTGAATAGAGAAAGAGATGTTAAAAATGCAACATCAAGTGCATTGCATTGTGGGATGCTGTAGTTCCAGTGCACATTTATGTTTACTTTGCACACTGCATACTTCAGAAATACTGTGGAATCCGTTCCCATGGAATTCTGTAGAACGTTCTGCACATTCCCGCACCTGACATGATGGTTTATTAGGTATTTTGGCTAATTTGATCAAGCTTATTGATTTCAAACGTCAAGATTTGGCAAGTAAGTGCGATATAAACCTCACAGAATTTCCCTCCCTCACGTCTCGTGGCTGTAAAATCTAGTACCTCGGATATTTAATTGAAGCACGTCTAATTGGACGGGGTAATTTAATGAAATAATGTCTCGGCCCGTCAGACACAGTGAAGTGGCCCATAATGAGGCCAAAAACCCGGGGTTTGATTAAACGCTGCCTTTAATACGATAAGAGGTTCTGTAATTGCCTGGAGTCGGAAGAAAGAGGTTTGATGTAGTGGGAAAGCGTAGTTCTGCCACACACACTGAATTGATGTTCACGCTCCTACAGAGTCATTCAGGGTCGTGGCACTGAGTTGCTTTTGATTTTACTTCAGGCTCATTTTCTCTCTCAATGAAACTAAAACATCAATGTCATTCTGAAATGCGGAAAAAACATTGTGTTTGTGTTGTGTGTGTGCCAAGAATGTGACACTTTTGTTTTTTTAGTAACACTAACTTTTGGCGCTCTTAAAAAAACAAAACTGCATGCATTATTTTATGGAAGAACATTAATTGTTGTTGGTTGTGCTTCGGCTCTGAGTGACTGTGCGGATGAATATGATTCTTTCTCATAACTAAAAGAGAGAGATTATCCTTCTGCTCATAAAACATTCACTACTAGGCTTCAGATATAACCAGTTTAGACTAAAGGATCTCAAGATACTGTAGTTTTACCCATTTATAGACACGGATCTTAAAAATAAACTCCCGCACATGAGCTGAAACAACCATAATGAAATAATCTTCACTATAGATCCTGCTTTACACTGAACTCTGTTAGAGAGACACATTTTACAAGGCATGAAAAGGCATTTTTTTCAAGATTTCTTTTTTAAATATGTCATTTTGGTGATCAAAGAGGAGTTTAAAGGGATAAAATTTACTACAGGGGAACTTCACTTTTTTTTTTTTTTTTTTTTTTTTTTAGTTCCCCTGCAGTTAATAATTGTATCCCTTAAAACTCATCTTGACACATTTAAACGTTTTTTCTTGTGAAAATAGTTTCTTCATGGCTTGAAATATCTTGAATGTAACTCGACACCCTTTGCTTCATGAATATGCAAATGAGTCCCCGCCTCCACTCACTCACAGCAGCTCGGATTACCTGATCCACTCGCTCAACTGTAGTAAACGACACGATCGCAAGTGGAAATATTGGTTTAATTCAGACAAATATGTTTGAACCAGAAACTGATTGAAGAGGAAGAGGAAGAGTGAGTTATACAGGATCATGAATCAGAATCATCATGCGTTTTATACAATGTCGGACACACTGATATGATTAGCGCTTACAGTTTATCTGTTCAATAAAACTCTTACTCTCCTGTTGAGTGATAAAACACCATCATCTCCGCATCGCTTTCAGTTCTCCATCTCCTAAAGCCAAGCCGATGTTGATTCTACAAACACACACACACACACACACACACACACAGCAAAGCAGCCAGAGCAACTTTACTCTATTTACTCTATCAGGAGACACACGGGCGAGCGATGTATGTACGCAATTTCCCGCCAAAACCATCCTGACAGGTCAATTAACGTTATGGAAAAAGGATTGATGATGTTTTGATTCGTTATTTAAATTTGTTAATAAAATAAAAAAAGACGTAGTATACCTTTAATGATCTTGTCAACTGCATAAAGTATGCAAAAACTACATAAAACTTATAATAGTGTCTTTAATACATTATATTAAGGGTTTGCTTAAATCAATGACCCCAATTTTCACTCAGAAATTGCTATTAAATTCCACAAATGATTACTAAGAAACGCATTGAATTAATCGTGAAATAGTATTTTCTTGTATAACGTACTCTAATAATCTTGGCAGCTTCGAAAAATCATTTTCTGAAACTGTCAAACAAACCCAAGGAATCTGCCACTGTAATCTTGTAAAGCCGCTTCAAATTCAAATGACCTTTTCGGTGCTTTCCTTGTACTCCCCTTCCTTTAATCCCAGTTTCAGAGCTTCTGATTGGCTCGGATCCCACCAATCCCACGTCTGCGTTACTGGTGGCCGTCGGCCAGCATCTACAGGTGGAGACTGTGTTGTGCCGTTTGAAGAACAGAGCGCTCTTTATTCATCCGTCCCTTCGCTCGCTCTCTCTCCACATCCACGCCTGTCCATCACGTTCAGAATGAAACTGTTCATTAGAGCTCAAAGCCTCCTTCATTCCCTTGCAGAATCACTAACACAGAATTGCAACATGTGTATGATGGCATTGCATGCTTATAAAGTGTAGTTTGACTTTAGTTATTTACATTAGGAATATGATGCTTAATGCATAGAAATAATTACCCCCTGTGGTGCAAATCAAGCTTTTAATGTTGTTTATATGTCTGTGGTGTTTTTAATGTGCTTAAAGACAAACCATGTGTAAAGTCATCAGTCAACAGCAGCTTCGTAGAGTAGTTTCTCCTTAAAGCTACTGAAGACTGACCATCACAAACATGTGACCAGTCGCGTCACGAGGGGGCGGGGCTTTTCTCCACTGATTTCTATGATGTTTGATGCTGGTGTTCAGAAGGAGCTGTGACTCTGAGATGGGGAACGGGAACATGTGTGTGTGACATTAGCAACACATTATTAGCTGTGTGATGACGTAGTCGAGACAAACGCTAATCATATCAGTGTGTCCGACATTGTATAAAACGCATGATGATTCTGATTCATGATCCTGTATAACTCACTCTTCCTCTTCCTCTTCCTCTTCAATCAGTTTCTGGTTCAAACATATTTGTCTGAATTAAACCAATATTTCCACTTGCGATCGTGTCGTTTACTACAGTTGAGCGAGTGGATCAGGTAATCCGAGCTGCTGTGAGTGAGTGGAGGCGGGACTCATTTGCATATTCATGAAGCAAAGGGTATCGAGTTACATTCAAGATATTTCAAGGCATGAAGAAACTATTTTCACAGGAAAAAACGTTTAAATGTGTCAAGATGAGTTTTAAGGGATACAATTATTGACTGCATGGGAACTTAAAAAAAAAAAAAAAAAAGTAAAGTTCCCCTGTAGTAAATTTTATCCCTTTAAACTCATCTTTGATCACCAAAATGACATATTAAACATTTTTATCTTGAAAAAATGTCTTAAAATAGCTTGAGTGTAACTCGACACCCTTGCCTCATTTAGTATGCGCGGTTCTATGAATATGCAAATGAGCCCCGCCTCCACTCACTCACTCAGCTCAGAGATCCACTGGTTGACGATCACACGTTGATCTGATTGGTTACAAGGTAGTTTGTGACGTCAGAAACACCAGCGATTTCAAAGCGTGTTTTTGAGACTGTCTTTGGTTCACTGCAGTTTTAAGGAGGAAATACTCAGCAATGGAGTCGACTTATGAATTTACACATGGTTTGTCTTAAAGCAGATTAAAAACACCACATAGACACGTAACATTAAACGCTGGATTTTCACCACAATCTTTCTGCTAAATGCATAAAATCTTAACAATTTCAGCTTGGTGTGGCTCGTCTCAAATGATTATTTCACCTTTGACTGAAAGTGGAGCTGTTTGCATGAACCGGAGCATTGTGCTGGAACACACAGTGTTTTGTCTGACGGCTCCGCGGGGTTCGGATCGCATCGGCTCCTTTGAGTTTCGAGCCGATGGACTGGTCAGGAAAGTCTGTAATTGCAATACTCGCGTCACATGTCAGACTCCCCGGGCTCTTCTAACGAGAGCTCGCCTGTGTTCTTGAGGGCGAGTTTATTTGGCGTGTCGGAGAGCATGTATTTTTAGCAGGAGCTTCTTCTGCAGATGCATTAACATTTGATCAGGGTGCACACATTTGAAGAAATAAGCCTGCGTTTTGGAAAACTCACTGCTCCACTTCTCTCCTCGGGGTATTAGAGTGTTTGTGAGGGCAAAATAGAGTTTCTGACTCTTCCTCTCTCTCAATCCATCCCTTCTCCCCCTCCTTTAATCTTTAATTAAAGTCAAACAGCCAGTTCTTAATCCCAACTTACAGCAAATGCCCCACACTTACTAAAGCTGGAAAACATCAGAGAAAAAAAAAAACCCTGATTGACAACCAGGAAATAGAAGCAAGTAAAGCAGAGAAGTGCAATTATGAATTTTAAATTCTCTCACCGCCACTTTTTCTGGAAAGTCATTGCAGACGCCAAATAAGGAAAACTTGACCTATTTTGGGGTCTCTTAAAAATCCCTTGCTCACATTTTACCCCAGAATCAAAAGGAAAAATTCAGAAATTATATTGGTGCTTATCATATACAGACTTATTAAAGACTGTGACTTCTCTTCGTTCAGATATGCACACTTTTCCTCCCAAATTCTTATTTTAATGAGAATAAAATCTGTAATGAGAATGAAATGTGTGTGGAAAATGTTTATCAGATCTTAATGTTCGCAACAATACATTGCTTTTTTTCCCTTTAAAATACTGTATGATTTCATTTCTTTACTTTTTAAAAAAAATTTCTATGACCTGGAAAGTGCGGTCAACAACGATTTTGTTGTTGTTGTAAGAAATGAATACTTTGATTCAGCAAGGACACATTAAAGTGATCAAAAGTGACAGTAATGACTAAAAAACGTATTTTCCTTTGAACTTTCTATTAATCAAAGAATATTTTAAAAGTTTATTATAAAAATGTTAAGCAGCGCAACTGTTTTCAACTGATAATAATCATAAATGTTTGAGCATCATATTAGAATGATTTCTGAAGGATCATGTGACTCTGAAGACTGGAGTAATGATGGTCGATCCACTTTAATTTGATTTCCGCTCCACTTTCAGTCTGAACACGCCGCCTGGGACCAAAGTGAAGCTCCTGGGGGTCGTTCAGGTTAAGAACGGCATCCTGCTATTGGACGATTCCAAGATCTCTGTTCTCGGAGGCGAGGTGGACCACATGATTGAGAAGTGGGAGTTTCAGAGGGTGAGATGCATGTTTTACATCTACATTTACGCTTTTATCCAAAGCGACTTACATTGCATTTCAAGGTACACATTTACATTCTCATCAGTTCTTGCTTTACCTGGGAATCAAACCCATGACCTTGGCGTTACAAGCGCCAATGCTTGAGCTACAGGAAAATCTACAGTTTTCTCTCTTTTATTATGAATGTATTCAGATAATATGATGCAGTTTAATGGAGAAATTGTAGAAAACTGTTTTTTTCTTCTTCTTGCTTCTATTAAATAAAGGTTCACTCTACTATGTAATGATCATGCTAATTTCATTTGAAATACATCTGAGTTTATCAATTTGACCCGTCCTTTTGAACGACATCAGCACACAGAGCTCAGCCAATCACAACAGAGGAAATTTACATATGGAATTCTTAAATACACTGTAGCACAAACTGTTGGTTTTAATTAAAAATGTCAGAAAGTGGGTGTAAAATCATGAAACTAAACTAAATCACAACTGTTTTTAGTGCAAGAAACCTTGACTAACATTTTAAGTGGGCTCTAGGGAGAAATGAAGAGATGCAAAGGTGTAAAATATTGAAAAATGAAAATATGCCCTCTTTAAAGGTTGTATTATTCATTAAAAGTTAAGAAAGCGAAGCCGCGGTGTCAAGCAGTGCCTGTAGCCATCTGTTAATATCATGCTTCAGCTCAGTGATGGATGACACACTGGCAACAGATGATTTATTTTAATTATCAATCAAAGCCAGAAAGCATAAGACACATTTCTTTATTCACCTTGATGTGTAAATGATTTTTCTCCTCTCTGTGGATTCACTATTTTCACATACACTCAAATCAAAGATTATTCAGACACCAGATATAATTTGTTTAATTTTTCTACTAGTGTGATCAGGACACTATAGTTCATTTATGTAAGTGAGGAGAGCAAAATAAACTGTGACATATTACACCCAAATATTCTTCATACAGACCAAGACCAAGAATGATTCAGACACTTCGACCTGAGCAAGTGTTTTTTCTTTAATTGCTAATGCTCTTTTTACACACAGACTGAACAAAATGAAGCACTGCTTGGTGATTGGTCGAGCTAAACTGGTATTATCTAATTGTGTAGTTAAATTTAACAGCTGACAGATATTCAACATAATTCATGTGTGAGACAGTCTAACAGAAGGACGGACAAAACCTGTGAAATATCAACTGAGTTCTGCTCATATTTTATTACCATTTTCTAAACTATAGCGAATAAACTGTGTGAATGTTGAAGGTGTCTGACTCTGTTTCTTAATGAAACCTTCAACTTCTTCTGAAAGAGCCTGGCCAAGCACAACCGCAGGAACATCGGTGCAGAAGGTGGACCTCCTCCGTTCGTTCCCTTCGGACAGGTCAGGACTCTTTACATCTGCTGATCTGAGTCTCCAGGAGAGCCGTGTTGTATAATCTGTTGTGTGATCTGTGTGTAGAAATGTGCTCATAAGGAGCAGGTGGACAGCAGAGCCCTGGACCAGAGGAAGACCCTTCAGAGCGCAAACACTGTCAAATCTGCTGACGACAACGACGAGTTCGAGAAACAAAGAACCGCTGCTATCGCTGAGGTCGCCAAGAGCAAAGAGGTGCGCTGTCGTCCAGAGCGATTATTACCAGATGTGTTTAATACTATTAACAATTACATGTTTGAAGATGTTTGAAATGAATGAACATCTCCGGTCAAATGTTTGGAATGATGACGATTTGAAAGAGTCTCTTCTGCTGCATTTATTTGATCAAAAATACAGTAAAACAGTGAAATATTATTATAGTTTAATATATATGTGAATATATAGTAAAGTGTAATTTATTCCTGTGATCAAAGCTGGATTTTCAGCATCATTACTCCAGTCTTCAGTGTCACATGATCCTTCAGAAATCACTCTAATATGATGATTTTGCTAGATTTGCAAATGAAAAAAATAAAATAATAATGATTTTATTATGCAAGGATGCATTAATTTGATCAAAAGTGAC
The DNA here is from genome assembly GCF_963993115.1 of Abramis brama. NCBI lineage: Eukaryota > Metazoa > Chordata > Actinopteri > Cypriniformes > Leuciscidae > Abramis > Abramis brama. Next base: position 1,315,528 of record NC_139985.1, read on the forward strand.
ATTTAAATACATTTATAATGTTAGCAAAGATTTTATTTCAAATAAATGCTGTTCTTTTGAACTTTCTATTCATCAAAGAATCCTGAAAAAAAAATACAAAAAAATTAAGATGCAAAATAATAATGAGAACCTATTTTTAAAAATTGCGCACCAATTAAAATTGACAATAACTGAGCATCAAATCATCATATTAGAGTGATTTCTGAAGGGTCATGTGACACTGAAGACTGGAGTAATGATGCTGAAAATTCAGCTTTGATCACAGGAATAAATTACACTTTACTATATATTCACATTCGAAACTTACTCGATATTTCACTGTTTTACTGTATTTTTGATCAAATAAATGTAGCCCTGTTGAGCAGAAGACTTTCCAAAAACATTAAAAATCTCTTAATTATTCTAAACCGTTGAAGTGTGGTGTACACATAACCCTCAGATTTCAGCATTTTACAGAATTTACTCGTTCACAACGATATTGGCATTTCAGTTCAGAATAAATATCGCTTTCATTCCCTGCAACAAAGTAGCACCTTTTGATAATGAAATATTGATGTATTAAAGCTGTATATAATTAAATTCGTTCATTCTCATGGCTGTATCCTCAGGCCTTAATATTCTTTGATATTTAATGAAGAAATGTTTGATTTCGAGTATGTAATTATGAATGTAACGTGACAAGTGAACACCACAGAAATGATTAAACCTGGGCTGTGTTTAAAAACCCAGCTTGACTCATGATGTCCAGAAATGTTGTTCTTTGTGCTATAGTTGTGTGTATTAATGGAAGAAATCTGATCTTATAATGCAGGAGTGGCATCAGTGTTTTGTGTTTTTCATAATGCTCTCTGTTTTCTTCTAGACGCGAACGTTTGGCGGCGGAGGTAATGCCGGAGGAAACCTTGCCAATCCAGGATCCTCCTACAGGAGTCGAGACACCTATCAGAGAAGAAGAGAGGAGAGAGAGAAGCCCTGGACGGAGAACAAGTCAGAGGGAGTTTACAGAGATTTGGTAAGATCATCATACAAATAAATGGTGTTTTGTCAGCAGTTTTAAAGTTGAAATGAACAGTAAAAAGTATCATAAAATGTAAAAATGTGGTTTTTGGACATCAGTGTTGTTGCATCTAGGAATCTGAACAGAGATTTTATTGATGTTTTTCTCTTCTGCTCACCATGGCTGCATTTATTTGATCAAAAATACAGTAAAAATTCAGAAATATTATTAGAGTTAAAGGAACACGCCGACTTATTGGATCTTTATCTTATTCACCGTATCCCCCAGAGTTAGATAAGTCCATACATACCCTTCTCATCTCCGTGCGTGCCGTAACTCTGTCTGACGCACCCACCGCTAGCCTAGCTTAGCACAAAGACTGGAGGTAAATGGCTCCAGCTAGCATACTGCTAGCATGTTCCTTTAAAACAAGTTTTCTATGTGAATATATAGTAAAGTGTAATTTATTCCTGTGATCAAAGCTGAATTTTCAGCATCATTACTCCAGTCTTCAGTGTCACATGACCCTTCAGAAATCACTCTAATATGATGATTTGATGCTTTTCGGATTATTATCAATGTTGAAAACAGTTGCTGCTTCATATTTTTGGGAAAACTGATGCACGTTACCATAAGGTTTCATTAGTTAACATATACTAACAATGAACAATACTTCTACAGCATTTATTAATCTTAGTTCATGTTAATTTCAACATTTACTAATACATTATTAAAATCAAAAGTTGTATTTGTTAACATTAATGCACCGTGAACTAACAATTAACAGCTGTATTTTTATTAACTAACATTAACAAAGATTAATAAATACTGTAACAAATGTATTGCTCATTGTTAGTTAATACATTAAATGAAACCTTATTGTAAATTGTCACTTGATTTAATGTGTCCTTGCTGAATACTGAATAAAGCTATTAATTTCTTTAAAAAATGATGAAGGTACTGCTAATAGACGCTAAATTCTACTGTGTTTCTTAAATAACAATCTGGAAAAACATCTCAAGTGTCTAAAAATTGTATGATGGGCTTTTATTAATAATTATATGCCATCATTTTCTTCTAACGCCAGTAGAGTAGCACGTAAATGCCTTCTCTGAATAAAAGATCAGTAGATGTGACCCCTCGGTGTCCTTGACTGTTCTGCTTCATTTTTGTTCTCCAGAAGTGTTTTCTACATGTTCTTTTGTCCCTGCTTGATGGATTTTAATGCAATGCTCAGTGACCCTCGAGTTCATCAAAGCTGTTTCATGTTTCTGCTGTCTCTTCAAGGTTGATGAGCGAGCTTTGAGGGACATCATGGAGATGGGCTTCAACCGTGAGGCGGCCAGACAAGCCTTGCTGGATCACAACAATAACCTGGAGGCGGCCCTCAACTATCTGCTCACCGGAGCCAACCAGCCCAAAGCGGCCCAGACCGAGCAGAGCCGCCCGCCTCCTCGAGGTAAAGCCTTCGGGTGCCGAGGAAAGATCAGAAACCTTCAGATAGTCACTAGATACGCAGCTTCTCATGAAAGAAGGCGGCAGATGTAGGGCAGGATTGTGTTGGTTTCTTACAAGACTCGTAGGATTCGTTTTAGGGTGAATGTTTTCTTTGTTGTGTATTCAGTTCATTCTGCAATAAAAACAAAATCAAATGCAATAAAACCCATTGATAAACACCATCGTCCGGTTGCCAATCGTGTGTTTAGAGGAAAAAACGGCAGGATTTTGTTTCATTTTGGCCGATCTTTGTTCCGGACTTTGCACACAAACTGCATTGCAATTATTTCCCAAATAATAATAATTTTATGTGGAAATATTATGAAACAGGACGTTAATGCAGATCAATCGCTAGGAGTGTGTGATATTGACAAATAAAATTATATCTGGCATTTAGATGCAATTACACAGATTTAATGCAGCTCAGAGGGACATGAATGCATTTAACCTGCAGTTACAAATGCATAATGTTTTGATGTTTTAAATATAAAACGTTGAATGTTGATATTAGAAATGATTTAAAAAATAAAAAGTTGGTGGCAGCAGCATTAGTTGGTGGCAGCAGCAAGTCAGTGTTAATGAGTGAGTCATTGAATCATTCTTTCAACCGATTCATTCGTTCACCGTGTGTTGCTCAGAGATGCAATATTCCTCTTGCTTTGTTTGGAACTATTTTTGTTAGAGCAAAAACAGGCAATATTGTCTAAAAATAACTTCATATTAACTTCTTGTTAATTGAACTGTTGTATAAAATCAATATCACATTTGTACGTTTACAAAGAACTGCACTCTTCGTGTGATATTAATTAACTATGTTAAATTATATAAATATTAAAGACATACAGAGGTATTTGTGCCCCTTATCTTGAATATTTAGGGCATTATAAATGCATTTAATTGAGTAAATCATGCAGTGAAAGTCTAAAATACTAGACTACTTCACATAGTGTATACGTGCACTCTCTATGTGAGGGATATATTCGATAATGACAGATTGCACATCGTTAACAATAACAATATTATCGTAGACGATGTATATCGCACACCCATGCTGAATACGAACGCAAAGGCGAGAGGAGAGCTCAGAACTGTAACCAACTCTCAAACTCACTGGCACAATTGTCCATTTGACACTTTATTTGTCGTCTAACAGGAAAGGGTCGTGGACGGGGGCGTTCCAGACCAGATGAGGATGAGGAAGCAGGAGGAAGACCGTCTGGGCCCAGCACACTGTTTGACTTCCTAGAGTCTAAAATGGGAACATTCTCCATTGACGGTACATTCGGATTTATTTTACCTTTATTATGTTTTTGTGGTGCTTTTATAGACTGTAAAAAATATGGGCGTAGTGTGCGTGACGTCACCCGTAGTGTTTCTGAAGAGCATTTTTGAAGCCTAAAGTGGGCGGAGCCGGCCGTCGCCATCTCTAGTGGCCAGTGGATGAACTGCAGTTTAAGACACTTCTGTGTTGGCTTCAAGAGACTGGAAGGTTTCTGCTTGCGTACTTTACAAAATGGCCAATATTAGGGCTTCTTTAAATTATTGATATCTGAATTGGTTAAAATTATGGCTTATTTTGTTCCTTTTAAATGGTAATAGTGTTTAGTATTGTTTATGTACTGTTAGGGTTCATACGCAGTTTTGGAAAAGTATGGAATTTGAGTCATTTCTAGGTCTAGATAAGTATGGACAAAAATATGTGTTTCCAGACCCTGTTCCGTTCTCTAAAATATAAAATCAGGTATTTTTAAAAATAAATGTATACAAGCAGAGTGTTTTCACAGCAAAAGTTTAGGGATCATTTAGTGTTTGTCAAACATGACCGATGTTTCCAGGAACAGATAAAGGAGCGAACACTCATCTAGGTCAGACATCACACCACATTTACAGCACCAGTCTGATGTGTCACAGGTGAATATGTGCGGGTTCTTATTATCACAGTTCACCCTGAGAAAACCAACGAGAAAATACAAATATTTACAGATGCCTGTACTAGATAGCAAGTATAATGCTGTATGAACCATTTATGTTAAATATGGTCTGAAAAATTTGAGTCTGGAAAAAGTATGGAATTTTTAAATGGAACCCTGATTATAGTTTTGATTAATTTTTTTAATTCACTTTTATGGTTATATTGTTTAATTTTAGTTAACATTTTTATCTTTAGGCCCCGAGCACCAATGGTGTGAGGACCTTATTGGATTTGCTCCGTTTATTTTTTTAAATTAGTGTTTTAAGTTTTATTTAATTAGTTTTAATCAATTTCATTATTAATTTTAGGCCTTTCAACTTATTTTATTCCGTTTTTGTCCTCTAATTTCTAAGTTTTAATATTTAAATTTTATTTCAGCTTTTTCAATTTTTAACAGTCTTAATAAGTTAAAAATTAAAATTAAGTTTGATTTAATTAGTTTTAATCATTAATTGTATTTCATTATTAATTTTAGGCCTTTCAACTAATTTTATTTCTAATTTCTAAGTTTTTCATCTAATATTTATATTTTATTTCAGCTTTTTCAATTTTTAACAGTCTTAAAAAACTCTTTTTCTGTGCCAACTTTAATTAGTGAACACTTCCATATCTCTGCATCGTTCCTATTTCACATCATTTCACTGATTTTCCAGCGTAAATCAGCATTTCAAGCATCTGAGTTAAACGTGGGATAATGTAGTTAGCTTGACAATATTTCAAAACCCTTTTGGGATGATAAAAGACCCTGCCTGGTTTTGAAGTCGCGATCAGCCGGAGAGTTTATTGTGCTTTAATTACTGTCCCGGTGGGCCGTCAGACAGATGGCCAGTCCCAGATGAAGGCTCTTCTATTAGTCAGCTTTAGATAAGTCTCTGCGGCGGGTAAGCTCTGCCTGACATATGGCTTTAGGAGAAAACAGACAGGGCTAATATGTGGAGAAACCATTTCTGCTCTTTCAGTGCCATTGTTTTAACATTAAAAGGGTTAGTTCACCCAAAAATTAAAATTCTGTCAGTAATTACTCTCCCTCATGTTCTTCCAACCCCGTCAGACTTTCGTTCCTCTTCAGAACACAAATTAAGATATTTCTGATTAAATCTGAGAGCTGTCTCACTCCTCCATAGGCTTCTCAGTAATCGATATCTGCCATCCCAGAAAAGTGAGTAAAGACATCGTTAAAATAGTCCAAGTGACTACAGTGGCTCAACCTTAAGTTCATCAAGCGACGAGAATACGCAAACACAAACAAAAATAACGACTTTCTTCTAAATTAACTCTTCATGTTCTTCTGTGTTCCTCTGAGTGAGTTGACGTAGTGTAAGCGCAGCGCTTCTGGGTTGGACGTCAGAACGGAGGCTCACTATTGGCCAGCATCACACACATGACCAGCGTCGGCCAATAGCGAGCCTCCGTTCTGACGTACAACCCAGAAGAGTTGAATAAAGTCGTTATTTTTGTTGTTTTTGCACACAAAAAGTATTCTCGTCGCTTGATGAACTCAAGTTGAGCCACTGTAGTCACTTGGACTATTTTAACGATGTCTTTACTAGGGCTGTCACTTTTGTGAAAAAATCCTGTTCGATTTTTGAGACATAAGTGCTCATTGAATCGATTGTAAAATCGATTTTCCATGTCTAAAGACTTTTCATTTTAAACGCCAAATATGGGCAAATCCACGGACAACTAACAGTCGTTAGGATGAACGTAAAGAGGGCGCTTGAGACGCGTAAAAGTAAGCAAATAATCCTGTTGATTTATTGGCGTGAAGTTTCGTGCACAATGACAAACAGGAGTGCAACATTCTCGAAAAACAATAAGCCATAACATCAATGAACAACATCACTGCAGTCTTCAACATGCCTGTGTTTACGGTTAGAAATGTCAAACAAATTTCGCTTGCGTAGATTGTAGCCCGTAGCCGAATCTGTATCTGTATATCTGGATATCGATTACAGAGAAGCCTATGGAGGAGTGAGCCAGCTCTCAGATTTCATCAAAAATATCTTAATTTGTGTTTCTGAAGATGAACGAAAGTCTTACGGGGTTGGAACGACACGAGGGAGAGTAATTACTGACAGAACTTTCATTTTCGGGTGAACTAACCCTTTCAGTGTGTGAATGACCTGAAGCGCACAGTAAATGTGCTTTTGAAGAGCACTGCATCATCACTGTGTCCTGCATTTAATTACCTGATCTTTCCATCAAGAGACTGTCTGGGTTTGTTGAAAGAACTTTCCTCTTATTATTTCTGATGTATTTCTCATCAAGGTGATTTAAATGCATGCAGTGACTCTAAAGATATGCAGAACCACAGGCTATTCAGTGAGCTTTGGTTATCTTTGCAGGCTTTTCTTAACAAATATTGAAATATTGTTTCTATTAATGCTCGGCTTTTTTAATTATCTTCATCGGCCGATACGTTTCTCTGTTTGTAGTTGGGTCATATATAGCAATTCCGTGACCGTGGAGAGGGAAGGTTCGTTTCTCACTGGATTTGTCATCTATAAAGGTTAAAGAAAAAAATTTGTCAGGGTGCCCCTCACAAAAATGTGGGGAAAATCTTTGAGAGCCCTATATCCAAAATGGCTGCCATTGTGGCTGTCACAGTGACACGGCACATCCGGTAGCTAGTTCAGTGAATATAGGTGAATATACATACACCAAACTTTACAGTTGTATTCGCAACTATATTGTGGTTTGTCCAGAGGGATTTGTTGATACATCATTCTTGGCCTGATTTATATGACATTTTATGGCTAAAAATAGGGCCGAAATGAATTTAAGGCTATTGGCAGTATTTTCTGATTTACAGGGTTCAAAAGGAGATATTCTTGTAATGTATCTTGTAATGTCTTTTCATTGAATATATCAACAAAATGCGCAAATAATTTTGAACCTTGTTTTTTTCAATGGTCAGATTCGTCACTTCAAAATATATGCAAATTAGCGCATATTTAATTAGATATAGCCTGATTAGCATATTTAAACAAAAAATTACAGAAAACTTGCAATACATTTTTTCCTCCTATTCATGCGAGTAATCAACTGGCAAAGTTTCATGGTGATATCTGCAAGTTAAAAAATGTACCCTATTCACCTGTAGTGTCTCGCCTTAAAGAGCCAAAAACTGGCGGCCATCTTGAATTTGAAGGTCAAAAATAGGTCAAATCAATAAATCTACATAATTTATGAATTGCATGACCCAAATAGCCTCAGAAACCATGTATTATGCAGAACTGTGGCCAAAACCATTAAAAAGTTCATTTCCAGCTTGGCTGACGGCAGCCATTTTGGATATAGGGCTCTCAAAGATTTTCCCCACATTTTTGTGAGGGGCACCCCGACTAATTTTTTATTTAACCTTTATAGATGACAAATCCAGTGAGAAACGAACCTTCCCTCTCCACGGTCACGGAATTGCTATATATGACCCAACTATTGGCTAATGTGTTTTATTTTGACGGCGCTGAGAACGTTAGCTTCACTCTCACGTTAGTTTACCGTCTCAGTTTAACAGTTCTGTCAAATAAATTAATTAACGGTATAGAAAGAAGTGTTTGCCGTTTGCTTTTCTGTCATTCAGCAAATAAGCATTTATCTCATTTTACAGGGTTTGTACAAAGTGCTTGACGTAGATGATGCAGCTTTTATTCTTCTGGCCAATCATATATTCATGAAAAATTAATCAGTTTGAATAAAGAAAGCGATATCTTTGTCACAGTATCCTTTCAATTGTTAAAGTTACCGCAGTCACTGCATCTATTTAGTTTATATTTATCTATCTATTGATGTTTTTTAGAGTCTGAAAGATAATAACGATATAGAGAGCCTAAGTCCCTCCCCTTCCGGTGGAACACCATGGGACCTTATTTCGGACAAATATTGTATGGTAGTCAATGGCGAGAGACAACAAATATTTTGATCTCGTTTGAATTGTGCCCTGATGTTCTGATTAGTGAATAGATGGGAATTCTGTTTAAATAACATAAAAATTCACAGAACCAGCAACAGATGCACATTTATCATGATATATAAATATACAAATCATCATTGATACAATAAAAGGCTCAACAGAATTCTATATGGAGTTCTATATAGAACTCCAGGGTTCTTGATTCTATTTTAAAGAACCTTTATGTCAAAAAAGTTGAGAAATGTCTTAAAGTCCCCGTGCAGTTATTAATTTTGCCCCTTAAAACTTATTTTTGATTTAATGTTTTTCCTGTGAAAATAGTTTCTTCATGGCTTAAAATATCTTGAATGTAACTCGACACCCTTGCTTCATGAATATGCAAATTCCGAAATAAGGTCCCATGAGCCGGAAGCGGAGGGGCGGGACTTAGGCTCTCTATTGTTTGATTAGTGAGATCTCTGATTGTAGTTCTTGAAAAAGTTCAAGTTGTTTTTCATTTTACAGTGTCTGAACTATGAACCCTGTTTATTTCCTTTCAGTTCATATCCTTAATTTCTTTATTTGTGAAAAATGCTATAATAGGATTACAGAATCCTCCGTTGCCATCTAAAGTATAAATCAGTTTATTTTGCAGTTTTATATTCATTATCAAATTCTTTATTTCTAATTTAGTAAATGTTATGTCATGAATATAAATTTAATTTAAGCAATTGTTATGCATGTGTTTTTACTATCTTTAAATTAAATGCTTTGAGATATCATCATATATTGGCGTTGGCCATAAAAAAATCAATATTGGTTGATCACTATATTCTATTTCATTCATTGGCATAGCATGTATGGATATGTATGCATTTATCAAAATAAAGCCAAAATTGCAATATGACTGCAATTTAATTGAATAAATATATCGTTTACACGTGAGCAGCTCATGATCCGCCGGTGTTGATGATGATGATGATGATGATGATCTCGAGTCACATGATCTGCATCAATTTGAGTCGCTTTGACATACATTTGCACATTAAAGCAACTCATTATTATTATAATTTTATAGCCATATTGATATATAATCACAATTTTGGCCAAATTGTGCAGCACAGCAAACCTGGATTTTTATTAAATCACATTTTAAATGGCAATTATTATTTTCCGCCCAAATTGTGCCACAATTGACTTCCTGTTTTTCTTATAATTAACTCGCTAGAGTCAAAGAACCAGTCTTCACTACAAGACCACCCAGGAAAGATGACTTTCCCCAGCGCCGATCACATCTCCAGAGACGCCGGCCCGTTCAAACACCCTCCTCGGAGTGAGGGAAGGTCGCAGAGGAACGACAGGCCTCCACGTTTCCAGAGGGACGGAGACTTCCCTAAACCTACTCCAGCCAACTTTTCCCAGCCACAGAAATGGAGGGATGGCGAGCGAACGGGAAGAGGAGGATCAGAGCGATGGAAGAACGACAGTCAAGATGCTAGAATCGCATCTTCCTCGACGGGGAAGCCCAGGGAACAGCAGGGAAAGGACCATAGTGGGTCAAAGGGCTTCCAGCAGGAACCTCATAATGGTGGATGGAAAGAGCATGATGGGACAGGATGGTCCGAAAGGAAAAACCAATCAAATGGATCCACGGCACCCAAATCCTCAAATCCTGCTGCATCCGGTCCAGATCCTAAAGCCAGATATGAGGCGAACAACAGACGGAAAGGCAAGCCGGAAAGGCCAAACTCGGGCTACTTTGAGCGTTCCCAGGATTCAATGAAAAAAGACTTTTCGCAGGATGTGGGATCAGGCCAGTTCATCAAAGTGACTGGGGTTTCAAACACGCAGATCCCTAATGGTGATTTAGAACACAGACGGACCGGTCCAATCAAACCACAGTCTTCAGGCCCGCCTCAAAAGCAGACCAACACGCATAACTCCGCCCCCAGAAAGAGATCCGGGCCAATCAAAGGTCAGAGAGAGCCAGCGGACGCGAATAATTACGAAAACTGGAAAGCTGGTGACCAGTGTCTCGCACTCTACTGGGAAGACAATAAGGTCAGTGATTATTCTTATTTTTTTTGCATTATTATTATTATTATTATTATTATTATTATTATTAGTGCTGGGCAACTATTAATTATAAGTGATTAATCGCATCCAAAATAAAAGTTTGTGTTTACATAATATATGTGTGTGTACTGTGTATAATTTTTTTGTATATATATATATATATATAAAATAAATACACACATGCATGTATATATTTAAGAAATATTTGCATGTTTTTATATTTATACATAATTTATATGATATATATAAATATTTTATATATAAAAATAAAAAAAAACTTAAATATATACATGCATATGTGTGTATTTATATATTTATATATATATATACAAAAAAATTATACACAGTACACACACATATATTATGTAAACACAAACTTTTATTTTGGCTGCGATTAATCGTTGCCCAGCACTAATTATTATACGCTTTTGTTGCATATTAAATGTTGTGTACTTGTGTAACATCTTGCATTTTCATGGCAGTTTTATCGGGCGAGAATCGACGCTGTCCACCCTTCGGGCTCGACGGCTGTGGTCGTGTTCAGCGACTACGGAAACTGCGAAGAAGTTCTGCTTCACAATATCAAACCTCTGCACATGGATGTGTGGGTAAGCATCAGATCACCTGAGATACTTTAAACCCAAAGTAAACTTCGGCCGTCCGGTTTGCGCACACTGTCCACGTGACGTAACTTTCGTCAGCGGGACGGTTCAGCCCACATGCAACCCAATTTTTGAGACCGCGTGCGTGTACAACAGCGCATGCGCAAGGTGAATGACGAGACCGAAGCTCCACTAGGTGGCGATATGCACAGTTACGCAGTGCGTTAGTCGAAGAAGAGTGCATAAAGAGTGATATCCTCCATTGTTTTGATTCTTGTTCTTGTTATTCCACACTGTTAAACTGACCCTAGTTTGAAAACCCCTGTATTAAAGCATTGTGATATTATGCTAATGTAAAACTCACTATTTCTGTGAGTTTCAGAACCTTTTCGTAAGTTTCATTTCAGTTTGTACGCTGCCTTGGTAGACAGTTCCCTATGTAGGCAGCAAAAAATACAGCAAGTTTTGGAACAGACTAAATGTTCATTAAAGACACACGTTCCAAATCCCCAAATTCAAGTTTTGGCTGTGTTGTATTTATTTAAAGAGCAGTCTTGTTTGCCATGACTGATGCACTAGACTTGCGTTTATTAGTAACATTAGTCACTCATGTCCTGGTAACTTCTTTACAGGATGACGAAGACATTTACTATGAGAATTCCCTTGAATTTCGAAGAGGAGGAGACGGACAACCTCGACGCTCTCGACCGACGCAACAATATTATCAACCGCCCCGTGCAAGAGACTGACACACACTCGCACGCAAATCTTTCCCTAGCAAGGCAACTCATTACTCCTAGGAAAACAAAACAAACAATTAGTGCTCTTTTGGTACACCAACACACTTAGATCAGGACTAGAACAGGTTTACGGCTCTTGCTCTTCTGCTAATAGGCACTTCTAGCATTGTGTAGATTCTGTAGAACAGTATAAATGCAACATGATGTTCTCTCCCTATGCAGGTAATTATCATTATCATCTCGTTATCCAGTAAACAACCCTAATTGGGGGAGAAAAAAAAAAGACATGTGGTTTGTAGTACCTTTTCAGAAGCATCAATATTAACAGCTATATAGGAAATGCTAATAGGGTGAATCTCAGAATATTTCATCTTACAATAAAAAAAAATATTTTGCATTGTGATATTTTTTTTTTTTTCTGCATGGAAAATAAGCTCTTTCAGTTCTTTTTACTGTTATAAAAAAGTAATAAATAAAAAAATTATAACTGTCTTTAGTTTGATTTTGATGACTAAAAATGACTAATTAGAATCAATGAAAACTCGACTCAAAAGTTGAACACGTTTCGGTGTGTGCATAATCTTCATGAAAATGTCACAATGCAAAAAAGTCTTAATTATCCTTCAATAGACTTAATTTTCTTTATGCAAAATGTATAATAAAAAAATACGAATGTATGGAAGCTTGTTCCCGCTCTTTTTATCTCACAATTATGACTTTTTATCTCAGAATTGCGTGATTATAAAGTCGCAATTGCGTGTTATAAAGTCAGAATTGTGAGATATAAACATCCTATTCTGAGAAAAAAAGAATAGAATTGGACTAGAATTTTTTTTCCCTTAGAATTGGACTTTATGACTTACAATGGCATATCTCAGAATTTTGAGAAAAGATTTTCTGAGATTTATCTCACAATTGTGAGTTTTATAAAGTCTCAATTATCTTTTAAAATGTTTTATTCAGTGGCGGACACAAGCTTCCATAGGCATGTGATCTGGACTTGAGCTGTCGTGAGATTCACTCAATGAGCATTCAATAAAATGATGCACCGTCTGTAATGGTATTGCAACGGCGAGGTATTTACTGCGCTCGATATGCACTACTTCACGCGAGTTAAAAGGAAACAACTAATCCGTAACTGATGCATTTGTGTTTGGTCTCAAAGATGTTTTTTTTAATTCTAAGACTGATCTGATCTCTGATGAGATTAAAGAACATATCTGACTCTGTCTCGCATGGGAGACGGATCTGTAAGGGCTTGCAGAACATGTGATGAATGCTGGACTGTGAACCTTGCCATGCAAACGGCTGCTGTACACGGTGACTATTTGTAAAGGACTTGATATTAATAATTATAAAAGCGCTACACTCTTTTGTTCAAAGCGTCATTTGTTTTTGTTTTCTATTGTTTCTGATTTGTTTAAAGCTGCTGTGTGTAAAAACAGAACGACGTGTGTGTGTGTGTGAATCGTTCCTAAATTAATTTGTTGTGCCACATTCAATTCAGTGGGACAATTTACGTATGCATTGCTGTACATATGATCTCAGTGAACCTTAAATAGACTTATTAAATAGACTATTTTAACTTTTTGATTTGATTTTAAACTTTTTGAACCATTTGATTTTGGGGTGAAATGAATGGAATCTTGATTCCGCCACAGAATTAAAAATATAAAAGGTAATTGCGACTTTTTTTCTCACAATTGTGAGTTATAAAGTCAGAATTGCGTGATATAAAGTCAGAATTGCGTGATATAAAGTCAGAATTGCGTGATATAAAGTCAGAATTGCGAGTTATGAAGTCAGAATTGCGAGATATAAAGTCAGAATTGCGAGTTATAAAGTCAGAATTGCGAGATATAAAGTCAGAATTGCGAGTTATAAAGTCAGAATTGCGAGTTATAAAGTATAAAGTCAGAATTGCGAGTTATAAAGTCAGAATTGCGAGATATAAAGTCAGAATTGCGAGATATAAAGTCAGAATTGCGAGATATAAAGTCAGAATTGTGAGATATAAAGTCAGAATTGCGAGTTATAAAGTCAGAATTGCGAGATATAAAGTCAGAATTGCGAGTTATAAAGTCAGAATTGCGAGTTATAAAGTCAGAATTGCGAGTTATAAAGTCAGAATTGCGAGATATAAAGTCAGAATTGCGAGTTATAAAGTCAGAATTGCGAGTTATAAAGTCAGAATTGCGAGTTATAAAGTCAGAATTGCGAGATATAAAGTCAGAATTGCGAGTTATAAAGTCACAATTGCGAGTTATAAAGTCAGAATTGCGAGTTATAAAGTCACAATTGCGAGTTATAAAGTCAGAATTGCGAGTTATAAAGTCACAATTGCGAGTTATAAAGTCAGAATTGCGAGTTATAAAGTCAGAATTGCGAGATATAAAGTCAGAATTGCGAGTTATAAAGTCAGAATTGCGAGATATAAACTTGCAATTCTGACTTTATAACACACAATTGGGAGATATAGGCCTAAAGTCAGAATTGCATGATAAAAAGCCGCAATTATCTTTTAAAATGTTTTATTCTGTGGCGGAAACAAGCTTCCATCAAAATGTGACCTGGATTTGATCAAGGGCAGTTTACACAACACCTTTTCAACTAAAAACAGAAAACTTTTTATGTTTTTTGGCTGTTCATTTACATGAAAATGGCGTTTTGGGGGCTTAAAAAACGCAAACTTTAGGAACCCGGTTTCAAAAGTGCAAGTTTTTGAAAAAGATACCGTTATCGTCTCTGTGTGAACTACAAAAAATGCAAATCTGTGAAAATGGTGACGTCGTGCACATGAGTGTTACGTGTTCAGTCTACAGACGTGTAGTGTTTCCTTACAAAGAACATCGCCATCTACTGGCCTGACAGCAGAATACAGCGTTCGCACGGATCTTTGTGAACCGGATCGTTTCGGCAACATTGTCGTCTGAAAAACGCAAAGAACAAACTTTTCCGTTTTAAAAGCAGCGTTGTCGTGTAAATGAACCGCGAGATTCGCTTGCTCATCGTTTACTTTGCATGTTAAACTGGAATATGAGAAAGTTTTTACCATTGAGAATGTGTATGCATCAGCTTTAAAGGGACGGTTCAACCAAAAATGAAAATTCTGTCATTATTTATTCACCAAATCTGTATGACTCTCGTTCTTCTGCAAAACACCGTAATATTTCAACTGGTTTTGTCCATACAATGAAAGTCATTTTGGACCCCATTGACTTTGAATGGATAAAACACTGAGACAAAAATGTAAATAACTTTGTTTGTGGTCCACAGAAGAAAGTAAGTCTCACAGATTTGGGGGAACTTTAATTTTTGTGTGAACGATCCGTTGAAGCATATGAAACCGTAAACACCTGAAACTTAATCAAACATTCGTTCTGACAAGCTGCTGTTTGCACACAATTCGGACACCGAACAGTAGCTTCTAGTTAATATTTAGCAGGGTTTAAATGTGCCGTCTGCCATCTGTCGCTCACCTATTTTGAAGTGTTTTCTGTGTTATTTCATAGGACAGACAGGACAGGACAGGACAGGAGTAGCTCAGAGTTAAAGCACTGAAGCTTCGTGAGGACTGAAGTCAGTGAGATTGCGTCTCGCGTCTTCCCTTATCAGCAAACATCGGACCGGTGTGCCATCCCTCCAGCTTCATTTGTTGTAGCCAGTGAAGCGAACACACAGTAAGTCGATAGCATCCGCCTGAACCCGAGATCTCTGCGGTGGGCCGATATCATTTTTCACATTACAAAAGACACTATGAACAACATCTCATCCGTAGCCAAAGACTCGCTCAGAATAACAACACCAAAACATTCGGATCTTATCCAGAATCCTGGAAAAAGGACTCAGAGATGTCATTGCTTAAGAAAAACTGATGTGTGTTTGTTATTGTGTGTGGCGTCGAGGTCGGGGAGGGGTTTATCGAATGCATGTCGATCTCTGCATTTGCATATATAAATAATTCATAGCATGTGATGTGGAGACCATCTCTGAATAGCTGCGCTTGTACTTCTACATTTTACTGATTAGTGCCGACAAATTAGGTTAGATGTGTGATGAGAAACTGGCCTAGAAAACACAAACTAGAGAACTAGCACAACTGGTGTTGCCTACATAATTATAGGCTGTCAGAATGGAAATGTTTAAGTTCCTCAATAGCATATACACAAGATGACAGCTGAGTTATTAGACGTGCAGCAGAGACTCATCTTAAGTAAACTCATTAAGTTTTCCTGTCAATGTGGGAAAAGTTGTGTTGTGGGTGTGCGACGTCACGCAAACATTGCAACTGTACATTATAAACATTGAGGTTTTAGCAAAAGAAATGCATCAATGAGCAGGGGTGTAAAGCAGGGGTGTAAAGCAGGGTAAACGATCCGGGTGATTCTTTGTTCACATTCAAACACTGTCAAACTTGTGTTACCATTTTGTTTCCTTGTGCATCATTGATGGACGCAGCAGCTTCTGATGGTTGGTGTGCACTGCTGTTCAAATGTTTGTCGTTTGGGTTTGTTTTTTTACTTTTGTACCGTTGGAATGGTACTAAACCTGGTAAAGGTTTTGAAAAGGTTAAATGGTCCTAAAAACAAAGTCTTGTGCTCCTCGGGGTCAAAAACACTCAAACTAAATCTTACCGAAAGCAATTTTTTTGATACATCAACCTCAAATTTGTTTAGATTTATGGCTTTTGATTCCATGTTTTGGAAAATTTATATTTCAAATAAAAATTGTAAATAGTATTCAGCAATAATTTGCCAAGTGTCGTCTTTAAAAAGATGCCGAACTGAAGTCTGCGCTTCAAAGCATTCGAGATTTATGAGAATAAGTTAGAAATGACATTTTCAGGTCAAAAAAAGTTAATAAATGGATAAATACTGCATAAGTGTAATTTAGTACCATAAAATTCCCTAAAAAATATGAATATAATTTAAAAAATGTAATTTCTGACAGTCATGCGAGGAGCACCGATGGGTTAAAACATAAATAAATACTTTTATTCAGCAAGGATGCATTAAATTGATCAAAAGTGACATTTATAATTCTACAAAAGATTTCTATTTCAAATAAATTCTGTTCTTTAACATTGACAATCATAATCAAATCAGAATGATTTCTGAAGGGTCATGTGACACCTGAAATTACAATATATTCACATACAAAATTGTTTTACAATGCAATAATATTTGACTGTTTCTACTGTATTTTGTGCTGTGATATAATCCACTTTCACGTTTCAACACTGTATTGACCAATCAGCATCACTCATTTATTTCTCATCTGAGTATGTAAATGATTCAGCGTGTTTCTTTTAAATTAAAGCTAAAAAACTGCAAGCTTCATGCAAACATATTCACATTTGCAATGTTTCTGGTCACTGAGGTTTGGAAATATGAAACTGTGAAAGTATTCCTCGAGTTAATAAGCCAGTGACACAAATCCTTTGCCGTTCCGCTCTCTGCGCTCGCTTAAAGAGACAGAACCTCTTTTAATGATGTAGAAAGTCCGAGTACAGGAGCTCTGATTCACTCAGCCTGTAGTTTGTTAAACATGACTCTGAACACGGGGCGAGACTCAGACTTTAAGTAGGCTACTAGTTCTCAGTTATTTTCAGACCCAGTTTCTTAAAAGAATTAAAACATCAACATGTTAATGGGATTACGGAGTTTAAACCGAGCGACGGCTGAAAGAAACCGTTTCTCTTTCTCCTCACATTGTCAGACCTGTGTGTTATATTTCCCTACATGCACTGCACTAATAATACACAGTTTTACAGGAGAACGTCCGACTGTATTGCAGCAGGAAAAGAGGCGAGATGAAATCAATGGATGAGATTCATGACCCAATTTACCAGGAAATCAGTTCAGATTCATTTCTAAAGCTCAAATCTGAGGTCTAATGAAGTGCTTTAGTTTAACATAAGCTTAGAATAGAGTAATAATGGCAATTTAAGTGGTTAGAGGTCAAAGTAAAAGGTTGAACTCGATTGACACTCCCAAATCACTGTTATGTCTGGAATGGCATCCGACCGTACTGCTTTTTTCAGTTTTTTTGCATGCATGTTGTGCTTGACAGTTCTTTTGTTTTTTGCATGCATAAAGTACCTGGATGACTCCACAGTTTTGTGCTTTATGCAACATTATCTCCATTTCCTATTTGCCAAATGAACTGAATGTCAACCATATTCTTTCTTGTATCATTATTTGGTGAGATTGTCAAAAGTTGAGACATTTTTGCACCAAAATGCACATGATTAAACATAATAAGGTCATGTGACACATTCATCATTGCATGCAGTTTCCATACACAGGTCTGGAGAGCTTGACCTTCATTCCCTCTGATAATCAATGCATGTTCAACACGTTACGTTCAGTCATGATAATCTCTTTGCAGCTTTATAATACTGAGCTGTGATATCACATGTATGATGTAACCCTCGAGGTACGTACCGTTTCTCCACACTCAACGCTTGTCCTGTTCCTCCTGAGACAAACATCCAGGAACCGAAGTCACAGATCTCAGAATGAACTCATCATTTCTCATCAACTTTTGTGTGTCAAATATTTGTTTCTGTTTCCATTTCACTGCGGATCTTCTAGGAGAAACAACTGAGACGAGGTTGGTACTTCATCTAGACATCTAATGAATATTACTCTAGTATTACTGGACTTTATATGCCAGTAATTCATTTTAACTTCTAATTATCATGATGGAGTTACAAACAATCCATTCACGTGTTTTATTTATTTACTTTCTTGATTATTTCAGTAGGGAGATCTTGAGGGGAAAATATGCTTAGTTTGTATGAAAAAAATATAATGGTCCCATAATCAAGCTTCATTTTTTTTTTAAATTTTTTAAATGCAAGTTATTTTTATATTATTTCAAGTTTTAGAAGAAACAATTTTCACAATGTTGGTACTTCATTTAAACGCATAATATCTAATGGTTCAAATTGCTTTTTTTTTTTTTTCTTTTTTTTAAGTATTACTGGCTTTATACTGAGATGTAGTTATTTATTTATTTTAATTATTATAATTAATTCATGCTAAATTTGTATAAAAAAAAAAAAAAGTGATGGTCCCAAAATCAAGTTTTAATTTTTTTTAATGCATTTTTTTATTTCAGGTTTTAGAAGAAATTGTTTATGTTGGTACTTTATTTAAACATCTAATGATTGTCGTCATCATTATTATTTAGTATTACAGACTTCATACTGAAATGTATTTATCATTTATTATTATGCATTGCAGAAAGGAGAATTTGAGTGAAAAACATGTTAAAATTTGTATGAAAAAACCTTTAATGGTCCCAAAAAAAGCTTAATTTAAAAAAAAAAAAAAAATGATTTGAAGTTGTAGAAGAAACGTGTGAGCCCAGGCTGGTTCTTCATGTGAACATCACGTCTCTCCTGAGCCACGCAAGAGCAACATCAGGTCAATAATAGTGGTTTTCCTCTCTTCACTTGTGTCTCTTAACCTAACATCTCTCTCTCTCTCTTTATGAGGGCTTGCTTTCTTTGCCGCTGTTGTTCTCATGCCGTTCTCTCTTTCATTTCTGCAGTCTGGAACCCGATAAGCGGCGTGAACAGAAAGAGGAATGTTCTCCCGGTCTGGGCTGGAGACTCAGTGTTACATGAACCCTGTGATATAGGCTTCACATGCATGCTTTATGTGCCGTTCTCCCGGGACCACCTCTCAACAGAGGAGCATTGTGGGACAGGAGTGCAAAGGACACACACACAATAGATTTGTTAGTCTCAGGTTTAGTTTATGAGTCTGGGAGCGTTTGGGTCGAGGTGAGCGTGTTTCATCCAGTCGAGCGGAGCTGTATAGATGGAGACTGATCTGGCTCTCTTAATTCATCTTAAACTAGCGGCCCCACACCGAGAGCATTGAGGCCCCTGATGTGTTCATTTCCAGAGCTGAAGACATGCTTGCGCTTCATTACGGCCCTTACAATGAAACTAATGGAGCAACTTCTAATGCTTTAGTTTGAGTTCAGATTCTGGAGTGTGAAACATGTCTGGATCATAATTCAAAAGATAACCAGATCATATCAAGACTGGTTTAAGGACTATTATTTCCCCTTAAGCGCATTCTTAATACTTACAATTGTTTTTCTTTATTCTAATCAAATTATAATAATAAAAAGTATGCCAGTAATTTTTGTTCTTTGCAAATAAATGTAAATATACCAAATAAATCTGTGCATACTAAAGTAATAACATTTAATTTATTTTAGATTATTTGTTTATTTTGCATTGCACTATTGATGTGCATTTGTGCATAAAAACATTTTGGTCCCAAAAATATGATGATTTTATTTAACGACCCAGGAAATGTTCTCGCAAGATTCATCATTTTAGGGCAAAGTCAACTTTTTACAAATTAGGTTAGACAGTAATACCAGGTTATCTCTGGTCGATTCGTCAGAAACTAAGACGAGGAAAGTTAATGTTCTACAGGTCGGGCGTCTGTTTGAGTTCGACCTTCATGATCTTTTCAACTCGTTGCACATCTTGACCTGCAATTGTACAAGTTTACAAGGTTTCTGCAGTTAAAACCTTCCTTTAATGCAAGCCAGAAGTTTTCCCAGTTCTCCTCGTAAGTGTGCAGTTTCTGTCCCGAACGACTGCAAAGGTTTTAAAAGTGTGTGTGCAGGATCACGCTTAGTTAATCTTCGTATACGATCCTTCAACTTCTAGATGATGTGCCGGTGTGGTTTGCATTACCAGTGTGTTTGCCTGTTAAAGCAGACCAACGAAAACTCTCATGTTCTTCTGTCTCTGCCAACGCAGGATTTGCATATTGGCTGGTGGACGAGGAATGCCGGTGACGAACACCAAAACCAGTTTTGCACATCGACCCACAACAATGACACTGGATTAAAAGCGGCATTTGTGAACTCGAGGTGTGTTGAAACCACTCGAGCTGCCAAGTTTCTGAATGAATGATGTTCATATTGAGGGCTGTGAAGTGTCGAGTTATTGTACTTCATTACTAAAGTATCATTGTGTATTATTATAACTGAATGCTTGTACATTTACTCATTACATGTTGATGGAAATAATGAGTTTTGAATTCCCAAGATTATATTTCACAAATTCTTTTTTTCTTTTTTTTTACTCTTCCACAAGTTGTGCTTGACTTTTAGTGCCAATGAAATCCATTTGAGTGTAAAACGCGACGGTCGTTTGTCTCTGAGAAGAAAAGACTCGTTCTTCACGCGACACGATCTCTGACAGCACTTTATCATGAAACTCCACTCAGTCTGGCAAGAGCTCAACAGGTCTGAGAAAACTCAATACGTTACTTTAATGTGGAAATCAGGAGGAAAAAAGCTTTTGTTAAACTTTTTGTTAATTTTACTCAGAACCATCCCTTTAAACACACAGAAACTGATTATAAAAGTTATAATCAGTTTCTGTGTGTTAAAGGGATGGTTCGGAGTAAAATCAACCGAGGGTCGTTTGCACCATGACCTCGAGCCAAACCCCCCCCAGAAGCCTTTTCCCCTTGGATGAACATTATTAAAGTTAGAGCTTATTTAGAGATATCAGCCGGATGGTTTAGTGCGGGCGCTAATGGATCCAAGGCTGTATCTGGTAAATTACCCCACTAATAATGCCCAGAATGGACCAAACTTCTACAGCAGTACAAATAGGTTCTGTACTCATAAAACAAGGCATTGGAAAGTTTGTAAGTACATCAGGAGTTTATTTAAATAACGCTTGTCTCACGGCTAATGCTACCGCTAACCCGGACGTCACTTCAGTGATTTGGGAAAAGCCTGTAAAAGTCCTGGCAGAAAGCGATCATAAGGATGTAGTGTAAATTTATATAAAGCGTTCACAGGCATATTTGCTTTATGTATTTCCCCGGCGTTGAAATCAGGCTCATATAAATGTGAGGAAACATGATTCCTGCTGAATGTCGATATCCACGATCACTGGATCTCTGGTAAGTTGTAATGAACACTATATACTGATAATCGTTTGTTTTATTCACGTTTTTGCAGTTTCCCGTATTAAATCCTGTCACTTCTGCCACTCATCTCTGCGTCGCTTTTACGACATTTCAGATCCCTCATTTTTCCATCTCCTAAAGCCAAGCCGATGTTGATTCTTGTTTTATTACGAGCTCTGTCTCGCTCTTTTCTCCAGCAGACTCTCCTCTGTTCTCTCTCACACACACACACACACGTTTGTTTAACTTTAATTAATTAAATGGACCTTATTATAAAGTGTTACCAAACTTTTCACTTAAGTGTGATTAAATGTAAACACTTTGTAGTGTGTTTTTGACTAGTTTTATTTCTCAGCACTCGCGCTGTAACGGTGAAGTGTGTAAGATCGCCAAACGCGGTTCGTTTTCAGATGATCTGCATCTTTGGTTCAGAAATAAGTCAGTTTGTGAGGCTGGGCGTATTTCTCGTCAAGCGAGAAGTAAATAATAAAGCATTTCAACATCAAACACTTCACACACACTTCACCTTTATCCTGTGTTGTGTTTATAAGAGGAAAGACCTTGCGTGGCTCTCGAGGTCAGTGTAGAATAACTGATCCAGGGTCAGAGGCAGATGAAGGATGAGGACGGCCTGTGATGTGCAAATGAAGCCGGTTGGCCGAAGGTAAACATGATTGTAGTGTGAAGTATTTCGCTGGAAGGCTGTCCTCGGGGCATCGCCTCGCGTGTGTGTGTGTGTGTGTGTATGTCTGACACGCATGTGTGCGTTATATCTACATGCAACGAATCCAATCCTTTAAAGTCCCCCTGTGGTGAAGATCAAGCTTTTAATGCTGATTATTCGGATGCATGTAAATGTTTGAGACTTCATAAGCCAAAAAAGGTGATTATTTTTAAGGAAAAGTGTGTGAACATCATACATACTTCACAGCCTTTTTTCCTTTTTCCACTGTAAAAGCAGTTCTTTGTAAGAACGCTGGGAATGAGGAAGTGACTGTTCAAATGCATAGTTTCGAGGCATCGCTGTACTGTGGTTTAGTGTTTCTGATGTGAAGTTCAGTGTTTCTGATGTGAAGTTCAGTGTTTCTGATGTGAAGTTCAGTGTTTGAGTGATTCCTCAATGCATGTGCAAAACATGTAAAACTCTGCATGCTTTCCTCTGTCCATAAACTGATCGTGTTTGTTATCAGTCATTCCACATCAAGTCAAGTGTTCGCGTGTCTTTCAGTGAACCTCGGACAGTTCAAACGGGAAAGATGAGATGAAACTCATTGATACTTGATTCCCAGATTCCCAAACCTGCATGAGAGGATGTCGGTTTATCCGGGAGTCGATCAGATTACGCTGGATTACAGTAGATCACATACATGTTTACAGTGATTAAAGTTACTTTGTGACTTGTATTTCCAGCTGTTCAGATGTGAGTTTAGAAAACACTTCACAATGAGCTTTGCTGACATTAGCAACAAGAAGTTAATAATCTTAGTTCATGTTAATTGAAACATTACACTTTTAAAAGTCAGTAGTTGTATCTGTTCATTTTATGTAAACTAAAAATAAACAGTATTTTCAAGAAGTAACGTTAACAAATAGTGTTAGATAATGTTATTTATGGAATTAACTAACGTCATCTATATTGTAAAATCAATTTTGCAAAAATGTTGAATGTCATCAAAATGTCACGAAAACATAAAAAATGTTGACAAAATGTTGTTTTGTCAGTTTTGCAGAATGTTGTTCCAGGACCAATAAGGATGTTGATTTAGGAACATGTTTTGCTGGATAACCGTCTGACATATACCGGGGTATTTACACAGAATACTGGACCATCATATTAGCTTTTTCTTATTTTTGGTTAATGTTAGTTGTGTTCCAAATTTTAAGTTGATATCACAAAAGTGTATGAAGAGTTCAGATGCAAAAGCCTCTAAGTGCCATCTGAAATTTTCTTCTAGAATGATCATTTTTTATCAAGCTTGTATATTTAAGTTCAATAATTTCACTTAACCCTTGTGTTATGTTGCGGGTCAATCTGACCCGTTTAGATTTTCTTGATATTTTGTGACTTTTTCTCATTTATCATCATGAACATGCATGCAAAGTTTCAACATGCTGGTTTTTTTTGACATATACAAACAAAATTACTGTTCCTTTCGTGATGTTCGGGGGTCAATTTGACCCGCATATTTTAACGCTCTAAGGCAACTGTACGGACCCAAAATAATAACATTTCTTGGTTATACTTTATTTTATTTTTTTACTACCTTATGAAGCTAAAAAAATAGGTTTTCCACTTCTTTCAATACAGAAAAATATTTTGTCGGCCACAGATGGTAAAAATTACCTATCATTTATTTTTTCAAGCTACCTGAAATAATATTAAATCTTTTTTTTTTTTCTTGATATTTTGTGACTTTTTTGCATTTATCTTCATGAACATGCATGCAAAGTTTCAACATGCTGGTGTGTTTTTTTTTGACATATACAAACAAAATTACTATTACGTTTGTGATGTTCACAGGTCAATTTGACCCCCATAGGCTATTCAAAAGCAACTGTACAGACACAACATAAAAACATTTATTTTATGTATCAACTGGGCATCAACTCCAGTTCTAAAGTGTAAGTGTATCTAAAAGTGCTCTGACCCAAACCAAACACACTTGAAAAAGCTAAATCATGGTGTTCAGAGTTAATTGCAAATTACAAATGAAAATCTTTGACTGACGCAGATAGTAAAATAAGCTCTCATTTATATATTCAAGATATCTGAAATATCTTGAGACTTCGACATAGACTGCAGGAAAAATTAGCTCAGATTAATTGATTAATTGTTCAGTTATGATGTTCTAAGCAAAAAAAGTAAAAAAAAATGTGTATTCAAATATATATAAATATAATGTATATTCAAATTTTGTCAAAGCAAAACAGTTTTAAAAAATGGTTAAAAAACATTTTCATTAAATCATATCTTCAGATATATATTTTTTGGAATATTTGACAAATGTTGATATTAAAAGTTTACAGTTTGTACCTGAATCTTTGTTGTTTTTCATAGTGTGATTTTTGAGGAATTGTATTGAATCCAATGCGGGTCAATTTGACCCGGACCATAAGGGGAGTGCACAGAATTCCAACATAACACAAGGGTTAAATGGCAATGCAAATTACCTATTAATTGTCATTTAAGTGAAATTACTGAACTTAAATATACAAGCTTGATAAAAATGATCTTTCTAGAAGAAAATTTCAGATGGCACTTAGAGGCTTTTGCATCTGAACTCTTCATATGTTTTCACAGGATGACACATGATTTATGACTAATTGTGTGTGCTGCATGCTATAATGCTCCATTAGCTTACAATCATTCTAATATCTATTAAACCTCCTGTTTTCATTTGTAATTCAGTCCACCTCTGCATCTCTGTTTCCATCTTCATTTTCTTCCTCTGCTTTCCGGCTGATCTTCAGACTAACTTCTCTTCTCTTCTCTTTCACAGTATTTTCTTAAGTCAACACTCAGAAGAGGCTTTGCGTCTTAAATGAACTTCTAATGAACATAAACACACAAGGCTAATTCGCCGGTGTGGTTTTCTTTTCAAACAACAGTAATTAGCAGCGCTGTTGCCTTTAATTTAGTCCAAGGTCTGTAATTTATCATCTTCATGCATAATAAACGAGAAGCGAGAAACACAAGCAGAATTCAGATGAGAGCGAGCCAGA
>NC_139985.1:1345991-1448491 GCF_963993115.1 Abramis brama
TTCGATATCGAGCCTTAAAGTGGCTTATGTAAAATTATTCACGTTTTAATTGCTTTTTACTCGGTTTTGCCGGGAAAATCTAAAGCATGAGAGCCTCGTATCGTTCAATGACACATGAAACGAGCGAATGCTTGTACAATGTTCAGGATAATATTCTGAACGAGCCGTTCTGTACTGTAATGTTAGTGTGTGTCATGGATTCATTCAAACTATAGTCTCTCATAGTCAGATCTATATAGTCTACAGTCTCAAATATACTTTATAATCAGACTATCATAACTGTGTAATTTTAACGAGCTCCTTGAGTCGCTTTGGATAAAAGCCTCTGCCAAATGCATGATGTAATGTAATGTAAATGTGTGGTTTTTGGACCAATGATATTTCGCTGTAATTGCAGCATCAGAAACCAATCCCTGGACTCTTTGTGCTTGACCGTTCTGAGAGTGTTTTTAAGCTAGCATTGAACTCAATATCTTCTTTTATCATTCACAATGTTCCGGCTTACTGACCTAAAACAGATTCATGTGCACGAAGTATTATGAAGACAAAAGAACATTCTGCCTTATATTGCATCCATTTTTTTTAAGTGTATTTGAAATAGTTACTGATGGGATGTTTTAAAGGATTCATTTTTCATTTCAAGGAATTTAACTCTGCTTTTTCTGTCATGTCAAGATTGTATGGATCTGGAGGTTTATCAGCGCTGTGGGTCGAGGGTTAATCTATAGTTAGACTTTTCCTCTACGGGTTTAGCGTTTTGGGACACGGTCTTCAGAGAGAGAGCATGACAGACGGATTATTTCTTTGACCGCGAAGTCACATAACACCACGTAACATTATTAATATCTCACATAATATCTCTTTTTTTACATAGCAAATCTGTTTAAGCAAGTGAAACGCTATTGTTCTCCGAACTGTTTGGGGGGATTTAGAATAACAGAAATCACACAAATATTAATAACTAAAAAAAACTATTTTTGAAAAACATTTTACATGTGAAATATATTTTACACTTGCTTGGATATTTCAGAAACAATTTACAATCATTATTACCTTTATTTAACCAGAAAGAAAACCCAAGACAGGCCAGGACAATTGTTAATCAACAATAAGATTAAGGCTAGTTAATGCATTGACTAGCTCACAATGAACACATTTATTAATCTTCACTAGTGTTTGTTAATAAAAAACACAACTGTTCATTGTGAATTCATGTTAGTTCAGGTCTATTAAATAATATTAACAGATGCAACCTCAAGATTTGATCAAATGTTGAAATTAACATAAAATAATAATTGCTTTAGAAGTATTTTACAAATGTTAGCAAATGGAACTTTATTGTAAGTGTTAGCCATATTTTTATTTAATGTGCTGAAAAAAATTGGAGTATTGGATTTACTTGAATAAAATGATTTTCATTTTGATAGAAAATTTCACAAAGAGTTACACAAAGAAATGGCAAGTAACATTTTGAAGTAGAAAGACTGATATACTGTATTATTTCCTTGTAACAAGAACATTCAGACAGTGTCCAAATACATTGGACAGTGAATCATCTCAGTATCAAAACAGGCGTCTATGGTTCCATGAAGAACCTTTAACATCCATGAAATCTTTCCATTGCATTTTTTATAATGGAAAAAGGTTCTTTAGATTATTAAAATGTTCTTCACAAAAAAAAAAAAAAAAAAGTTATTTTAAGAACTGATCACTGAAAGGGTTCCATAGGGAACCAAAAAATGGTTCTTCTATCGGCACCTTTATTTTAATTTTAAAAATGCATATTGAAAAACACTTTATTATGAAGGGTTTTACTGAATTAGACAAACTCCTGCTTCTCTACTAAGAGTCCAGTTAGTGTGTGTGATGATATATCACACTATAAACGCTGGACCGCAGGAGTGTTTTCCTCCTTTTAAGGCTTGTCCAGCTCCAGAAGTGTGTGTGATGTGGGCACACCGGAGCCCATAAGAGGAGTGGTGGAGCGTTTCGTCTGTTCATCTTCTTGAGCGAGTCGGGGTCGGGACTGGCGAAACGCCTCAGTGGCCGGAGTTAACGAGGACTTCGTTCAGGGCTCGCGTCACTAATGTGATCTGAAGCCACAGTGTGACCGGATGAGGCCCGTCTCATTTAGACCCGATCATTGGTTCTGAGAGCCAGAAGAGGAGAATTGGAAAGTCTGAGATCACCGGTCAGAACTTTTTGCTCGTGTCAAAGAATGTATAGCTTGGAAATTAGTAGGGGCAGTGATATCAAAAAAGATTTTTTACTAATTCAGAGGCTGCATCCTACGAGGGACGCGCGTCAGACCGAGCGATGTTAATGGAGGACTGTTGAGTCCAGTGCTTAATTTGTGATTAACTCTCTGGTATTGTTCATTTGGGAGTCAAACTTGTGTTGTTCGACGGAACACCTGAAATGTAACTTTTTTTTTTAATTTTCAGTAAGAATCAATGTAATATATTTTTGTTCAGTGATATTTTTTTCTTTTGAATTTTGAGAGAATTTCATGGTACTAATTCATATTTATGCAATAATTATGATACATTTTTCCCCATTGAAAAAGATTTTTTTTAAAACTTTTTTTTTAAAATTACTTTTCAATTAAAGCAGTATTTCATGTTTAAATAGAGATAATGCTTTCAAAATCAAATTTTTGATTAAAAAAAAATTGGGAGTAAAAAAAGAAAAACTTGAATGCTGTGCTGTAACCACTAGATTCCTATAGATCTCTATATTTAACAGTAGGGCAACAATATGCAAGTGCTATGACCCTTCCCAGTTTAATCTAACGCAGTACATGTAACTATCTATATAAAAAGGCTTATAAACTGTATAGTTGTTTTTAGAGATAAACACTTATTTTTATTAAGTTGTGGATTTGGATATATACATATATATTTAGACATCCTCAAAGACTTGTGAAGGTTTAGAATTTTTTTGTTTGAAATGTTGATTTGAAGTGTCAGTTTTTGCATACATTTTTACTTTCATAAGAGCAGTGATAAAACCATGTTTCTGAATGACAGATCCTAGTGATGACATGTAGATGGAGAAGAGAAGCGGTCCCAGCACTGAGCCCTGAGGCACTCCAGTCGCTAGATGTTGGGTCTGAGACGCCTCACCCCCCCACGACACCCTGAAGGACCTACTGAGAGGTAAGACCTGAACCATCGGAGTGCCGTCCCCGAGATGCCCTTCGTCACGAGGGTTGACAGGAGGATCTGGTGGATAACTGTGTCAAAAGCTGCAGACAGATCCAGCAAGATGAGTAGGTTTTGACCTCAGTTTTACCGGAACATAAAATGCCACTAAACGGTGATGATAGAACTAAATAAGAGCATATTTCCCAAGTTTCTGCATGATCCTATAACTACAGCCTGGTGTATCATTCTGTCATGTACATATTATAGCTACATTGAGACCAAATATCATTCAGTTTGATCAGTGATATATAGGGCCCTATTTTAACGATCTGAAACGCAAGTATCAAGCGCGGAACGCAAGTAACTTTGTGGGCGGATCTCGGGCGCTGTTGCTATTATACCGGCGGGATAAATGACTCTTGCGCCCGACGCAAATCTAAAATGTGTTGGTCTGAAGTAGCTTCATTACTCATAGGTGTGGTTTGGGCGTAACGTGAAATAAACCAATCAGAGCGTCATCTCACATTCCCTTTAAGAGCAGGCGCGCTTGTTCCATGGCGGATTGCTATTATAACGGCGGATTTGCCAGGAGCGGTTCACAGCCGAGGAGACCGACGTTCTCGTCAGGGCCGTAAAACACAGAGAAGTGACATTGGGGATGGAGAAACACACCCAGATGAGCTTCGGTTAAACAGGCGTATAATAATTTGGGTAAATGTGTAAGCTAGATGTATGCTTTTATAATAAACTGTCTATCTATCTATTGTAATAATGTATGATTTGCAAAAATGAGAACTGCTGCTTCTGTGTAGATGAGAGAATCAAAGTGTATGCGCGTTGTGCACTCGCTACATTGATTATGGCCAAGCATGCGCCCTTAAAATAGCATATGAATATCATGCGCAACACGCCACTGACTTTAGACGAGGTTTCTCCTGGTCAGTGGCGGGATTGTTTTCTGAAACTGCAAAATAGCACCAGGGAATGTTTGCGCTGGAACACGCCTCCTCTTTTCGCTGAACCGCCCCCGGGAGCGTAAGTTCATTCCCTAATTTACCGACGTGCGTCTGTGGAGGGAAGAGTCTGCTGTGCGTCGGGTGCAAAATAGGAATGACACATGTGTCGCTGTACAGAGTCAATTGCGCTGGGTGCGAGATAGGGCCCTGAGTGTGCAACAGTGCTCGTCCCCTTTTTCAGCGGTACTGGTTCCGAAAGTATTTTTTTCGTTCATTTTTCCTATAGGGATTTTAAAATAGTCTTTGTTAAAGAGTTATATGCCATGAACCAATGAACCAAGCCAATCAGCTACAAAGTGAATCACAACTCTACAAACTTAGATTTTAAGCCAAAAAAACAAAACAAAAACATAACGACTTTAGTGAGGAAAATAACTACAATCCCATGAAGCATGGCAAACAGCATAAATTAAATAAAAAATTATGGAGGAATATAAAACTACTCAAATATTGATTATATGCATAAAAACAATATATTTAATTTTTTTTGCAAATATGCATATACATATATTTTAGTATTTTGAGAGCATAGAGAGAGCTACTCAATTACATGGAAGTAGGCGGAGCTAAAGAGCTCTTTTGGGGTGTGTTGCTTTTTTCGACTCTCTGATTGGTGGAACTTTCTCTACAGTTATGGGTAATGTAGTTTTTTCACCTGTTAAACACGACTATTTTAAAAATACGCTGAATTAATGCGGGCTGACGGCTTCAACAGAATCAAATACCATCAATTAACAACCTCGTAGCTCACAGTCGGTCTTTAAAGATTTATAAATTATCGTTCGAAATCAATTTCCCTATGGAGAAAATTAAGGGAGTTTATACTTCCGGAACCGACTGTTGCACAACATAATATATAAATAATACTAAATCATCACTGGTTGCTAGTGTGTTCTGATGGTTTATTTTACGTTCACCCTCGAGTCTCTGATATCGGCTCAGTTCCCCAATTCAATGCAACTCTGTGAGATTTTTTTTAACCTATTTTATTGTTGGCCAGGCGAAAATATTAATATCTGTAGCACAAATGCTGGTAGTTGCATGAGGAAGTTTAATATGTAGTGTTATCAAAGTATGAGCACAGCACTGCTTGACTTGGTAAACGCCACTACTGTTAGGTTTTTGTGAGTTTTCATTGACGTGCATTTAAGACCTCCGTCTGACTCAAATTGCAGTACTTTGTATTGTTGCAAAAGCAGGATTTCTATAGTGCGCTAAACCCTCATGCCTGTGTCCTTCAACTGTTCTCCGAGCGCTTGCTCTTGTGGACTGACAGCCTGTCTGTCGCCACTAACGTCATGCTCAGATATAAGATCTGACATGATGGACTCCAGAGGCCTAATGCTTCTGCCCGCCTCTCCGTCGCCACGGTTACCAGACAATAATAGGCCACACCCACCAGTTTAAAAACAATTCAAACATGACCAGTGACGGGAAAGGTGCTATTAGCACAAGTGTATATTCACAAAACCTCACTGAGTGACATGCAACCAAGAGCTAATAAACATGTCGAACGATTTACTCATGCAAACAGGAAATTAGCTATAATATTAATAATTAGACTCAATGCAAGTTATTCAAATAATAGAATTCCAAACATGCATTGCATGCATTAAATCTTCAATGCATCACAATCAGAATAGAACAGAACTGTATTTTCATTGGCATCAACAGATGAAACTCACTTTTTTTTTTCTATACTTTATTTATGAGTTTCAAGGCAATATTAAAACAAAGAAAACAAAGCAAAACAAAAGACAAAATCATCTTAAATAATTATACCAAAAAAAAAGGTAAATAGAAGTGTGGCTTAGCAAAACTATGAAAGTTCACAGTATGCATGATAAAAGAAAATGTAACTGAAAATGAATGCTGGAAATCAGATTAATTCTAGATCAGACAATAAAACATGTTCCATGACATATTGCTTAAAAGGGCACGCAAGCTTTATTAGACTGGTCAGACAAGCCTCTTATAGAGCGTTTAATGTTCTCTAACTTTAAGAAAAAGAGGACATTTCAAATCCGTCGTGTTGGAGTTCCTTCCATCTCGGCAATATTAATGGTTTGGCTAAGAGCATGAGGAAAGCTGCACTGAAACTCACTTCTGATGCACTCACTGTACGCTCTTGTTTTATGCCGTCCGATAACCGACCAGCACTTTATGATATGCATTTTTAATCATTCATCATATCAAATGCTCTTAGATCTCTGAAAGAGAAAGCGCCCTCGCATAACGAGCTATTAGTTATAGATCTGACTCTGTTCTTCTCAGCTCTGGTTGCACTAGTGAAGCATCTTGCATACACATTTTTAGAGAACTGTTTGATTAAGCGACACTGAACAAGGTGTGTGTGTGAGAGAGTGAGAATCTCATTCATGACATTCACATTATTATTAGATCTTCATTTTGTTACAGTATTTCAGGGCGGATGGTGAGGCATCTATTGCTGTGCTTTCCTTAGATATCAAATATAACTTTGTAAAAAAAAAAAAGTCATTTTTATTCAAGTTCTGAGAATTTGACAAAGTGAGGTTGAACTGTAATGTTGCCAACAAATAGTCGTGCTGTTAAAAATATGCAACATCTGTCAGCCAATCAGAATCAAGTATTTAGCAAGCCACAGTAATAGTGCAACAGTCCCCGCCCCCTTTTTGCTAGTTCCAGAAGTATTTTCTCCATTTATTTTTCACATAGGGATTCTAAAGTCATGAACTAAACCAAGCAGATACGAGGTGAATCAAAGCATTACAAACTTTTATTTGAGGCAAAAAACGTTTTTGAAAATCGGATAAAAAGACAAAGGACTTTAAGTGAGGGAAAGAACTACAATCCCAAGAAGCATTGCGAACAGCATAATCCAATTTAAAATGATGGAGAAATATAAATCTACTCATTTAAAAATGTTGATTATATGTGTAAAAACAATAAATATTCATTGCAAAATATGCATATCAAAATATATATACCAACATTGAAGTATTTTAAGAGCGTAGAGAGATTGACTTCATGGGAGTGGGCGGAGCTAAAGGGCTCTGCTCTCTGATTGGTGGGATTTTCTATACAGCATCATGGGTAATATAGTTTTTCACCAGAAATTCCACTATTAAACACGACTATTTTAAAAATAAGCTGAAATAATGTGGGCTGACGGCTTCAACAGAAGCAAATACCATCGATTAACAACCTCATGTCACATGCCTGTCCTGTCTTGTGTAGCACATGTGGTGTTTGTGTTCCTGTCTCTGTTTTGACCCCACCCTCCTTGTTATCTCATTATTGGTTTCATTTGTCCCACCTGTTGTTCCCTCATTATCTGCCTGATTTTTCCCTTTTATAAGTTCCTTTGTGTTTGCAGTCTTTGTCGGATCGTTGTCTTGTTTACGTCTCCCGCTCTCCTGTGAAACCCCGGTATGTGTTGTTTTTGAAGTTGTTGTTTTGTTTGTTATCATGTTTTCCCCCTTGTGGGTTTTTGTTTCATTTTATGTTTCTTTTATTTAATAAATCATTCTTTCTGCACTTGAGTCCTCTCCCTTAGTTTTCTTTAGTTAACGTGACACATAGTCCGTCTATCTTTAAAGGTTTACAAGTTATCGTTCAAAATCATTTGGAGAAAATGAATGTTTTTACACATTCAAAACACACAACAAAATTTCTAAAACCTTAATAAAAAAAAAGTAAAAACTGATTCAAAATATTAATGACAATTATAATAGTACTAAAATAACACGGCCGCCAATGGTTATACAGGAGAAAAAAAGCAATTTTAGTAAACTAGACTTAAAGGAGTGATGAACTGAGAAATCAAATTTTCCTTGAGCTTTTGACATATAAGAGGTCATCATACTATAAGAATATCCTGTAAGTTTCAGAACCGAGCGTTTCAGGAGCTATGCTCAAAACCAGGGTAGAAAATAGCCTATTACTTATTCATTTTGATGTTTTTGAATGTAAAAACCAAGCGAACTTCATAAATTGACCTCAGACAACAATTTAAAAAAATGAAAAAAGCCAGTTCATGACCCCTTTAATTTACTGTGTTTATCCAATTGATTTGCCCAATGCATTTGAATTGACAAAATTTTAAAATGTCATCTCAACTTTTGATGTCATCTCAACTTTTGGGAGTAGAAATATGACTTTCTGCCCTCAATATACAGTTCCTCTCATGGATATCTTGTTTACCCGCATCCAGTGATCAAAATGAGTTGTAGACATGACATTATATCTCTGATAAACTAAACGTGGGTCTCTTTACTCGAAGCCGGCCAATCAGATTACAGTTTTCCAGATTGAGAAGGAACGTTTCAGTTTTGAGTTGAATGTGCGTCAGGCTGAGGCTGACACTGCGAGGTCATTGATGCTGGATATTAAATCAAAATTGGTTCATGCAAGGAGCAAATTGCCTTCCAGCCTCCGAGAGAATATCTGGCTTCTCTTTTAGAGTGAAAGCGTAATGTAATGAGACTGGGAGACGGAGCGGCCGGGACGGAAGGGGACAGTATGAAACGAGAGGACGATTTGTGCCTCTGTACTACATCAAACTTTCATCAGGAATGTTAATAGAGTAAAGAGGAAGATGCTGGTGGAGGGTTTCCAGTAGATGTGCGGCTTCTGTCAGGACGCCAGCAGAGATATATCTAATTAAAACCAGAGCTGTTCATGCCAATCTGATTTAGCCTGATCTGAACTTCCTCTTTCCTGCATCAACACGGCCTTTTAGATGTCATGGAACGGAACGAAACATGATCCGCAAATGAGCAAAATTCACATAACACAGATTCTTACTTCTGTCAAACATCTGATGAATCTTGGCATCGCTCCTGCACTTTATGCTCCGACTCTCATCAGTTATTCCTTTAATTGATGCATGAGCTCAGCCCGCAAATATGACAATGGAACTCTGTGAAAGTGCATCATAATTCTCTTAAAGGTTTTTTTAATACCACAAACATGTGATATTGCTTGTTTTTCTAACATGTGTCACTAATGGAGTCACGAGCATCAGCACATCGTGACAAATTACACACAGCCATTCAGTAATGCTTCTGAAGCCGTAGTGGACTGTATAAAAATAAATAGAATATATACACACACACGTACACCCACACACACACATATATGTGTGTGTGGGTGGGTGTACGTGTGTGTATATTCTGTTTATTTATTTAGTATTGTATTTGTTGTGCCTATTTATTTATTTATGCCTATTTATTTATTTATTTATTTATCTATTTGTTTATTTATTGTATATTTTAATCGTAGTAAAAGTAGTATTTTTAATTTTTATTTAGATTGATTATATTTATATATTTTAAATTTATTATATATATTATTTATAAATGTATATATTATACATTTTAAATTCTTAGAGATTAATTAAATTATAATACAATTATATTATTATAATTATGTTATATATAATTTTATATATGATTAGAATTATATATATATATATATATATATATATATATATATATATACTGTATATATATATATTAATAGTTACTATAATAAAGTAGTATTTAATTACATTTTAATATATATATGTATTTTTTTATTTTATTGTTTATTTTTAATAGCAGTAAATTTTTATTTAGGCCTATAATTTTATAATATTTATGTATATATATATATATATATATATAAAGATTTTTTTTTTGGGTTAAATAGTAAATCAAAAATGTTTGTTTTTACTTTAATCTCCTTGTTTTTTGGTTTGAAATGCATTTATCTGAGTTTTTGCTAGTTTACCATTTATTCGTTCATGCATTCTTGCATGTTTGTGTGAGAGTTTGTAGCTCTCGTTCATCTCTTCTGACACGTACAGTACGAGATCTGTCAGCATATTCTCTGTGATGTTGACGTGTGTTTCTGATCATTGATCTGCAGAAAAGCATCTTCCAGAACCTGCTTTCAAACCCCTCCATTCATACATTATTACACACATTCTTCAGAAATGAAGAATACTTTTAAAACTGCAAGACTTTAGTTTTTGAATTATGCCCTTTATAAATGTGCTCAGAAGTTCAGTGATAATTACGTTGTATTTGAAGTATGAAGTTCATTTTTAATATTCTGTACTAATGTGCTACGATTAAATGGATCACACTCTGCTTTTGATAATGTGTGTCCGTGATGTAGTTAAAACAGTACTTTACTTGATAGGTGGCTTCACAATGTCTGCGGTCTGTGAAAGCGCTATATAAATGCAGTCCATTTACCATTTACAATGTATTCACAAGCCCATCAAATAACTTTAAAGATAAAGTGTCATATTTTAAAATCTAAAATATAGAAGCTTGTTTCCAAAACAGAATAAAACATAAAAAAGGTTATTGCGACTTTTTTAATAAAGTCGCAGTTGTGTGTTATAAAGTCAAAATTGTGTGATTAAGTCAGAATTGCGTGTTATAAAGTCAGAATTGTGTGATATTAAGTCGCAATTGCGTGTTTTAAAGTCAGAATTGCGTGTTATAAAGTCATAATTGCGTGTTATAAAGTCAGAATTGTGTGATATAAAGTCGCAATTGTGTGATATAAAGTCAGAATTGCGTGTTATAAAGTCAGAATTGTGTGATATTAAGTCGCAATTGCGTGTTATAAAGTCAGAATTGCGTGTTATAAAGTCAGAATTGCGTGTTATAAAGTCAGAATTGTGTGATATAAAGTCGCAATTGCGTGTTATAAAGTCAGAATTGTGTGATATAAAGACGCAATTGCGTGTTATAAAGTCAGAATTGTGTGATATTAAGACGCAATTGCGTGTTATAAAGTCAGAATTGTGTGATATAAAGACGCAATTGCGTGTTATAAAGTCAGAATTGTGTGATATTAAGTCGCAATTGCGTGTTATAAAGTCAGAATTGCGTGTTATAAAGTCAGAATTGCGTGTTATAAAGTCAGAATTGTGTGATATAAAGACGCAATTGCGTGTTATAAAGTCAGAATTGTGTGATATAAAGACGCAATTGCGTGTTATAAAGTCAGAATTGTGTGATATAAAGACGCAATTGTGTGTTATAAAGTCAGAATTGTGTGATATAAAGTCGCTATTGCGTGTTATAAAGTCAGAATTGTGTGATATTAAGTCACAATTGCAAGATATAAAGTCAGAATTGTGTGATATAAAGTCGCAATTGTGTGTTATAAAGTCAGAATTGTGTGATATAAAGTCACAATTGCGAGTTATAAAGTCAGAATTGTGTGATATTAAGTCACAATTGCAAGATATAAAGTCAGAATTGTGATATAAAGTCGCAATTGTGTGTTATAAAGTCAGAATTGTGTGATATAAAGTCGCTATTGTGTGTTATAAAGTCAGAATTGTGATATAAAGTCACAATTGTGTTATAAAGTCAGAGTTGTGTGATATAAGTCGCAATTGCGAGTTATAAAGTCAGAATTGTGTGTTATAAAGTCAGAATTGCGTGTTATAAAGTCAGAATTGTGTGTTATAAAGTCAGAATTGTGTGTTATAAAGTCAGAATTATTTGTTATAAAGTCAGAATTGTGTGATATCAAGTCAGAATTGTGAGATATTAAGTCGCAATTGCGAGTTATAAAGTCAGAATTGTGTGTTATAAAGTCAGAATTGCGTGTTATAAAGTCAGAATTATTTGTTATAAAGTCAGAATTGTGTGTTATAAAGTCAGAATTGTGTGATATCAAGTCACAATTGTGTGATATCAAGTCACAATTGTGTGATATAAAGTCAGAATTGTGTGTTATAAAGTCAGAATTGTGTGTTATAAAGTCAGAATTGTGTGATATCAAGTCACAATTGTGTGTTATAAAGTCAGAATTGTGAGATATAAAGTCAGAATTGTGAGATATAAAGTCAGAATTGCGAGACATAAACTCGCAATTATCTTTTAAAATGTTTTATTTTGTGGCGGAAACAAGCTTCCACACTAAAAGACCTTCTCTCCTGCAGTTAAACAAGTGAAGAGTAACTCCGTAGTTCGGACTCTTTCAAATTCAAAACATAATTTCCCCAAACACGCTCAAAGCGCTCGACCAATCACAACACACTGCTCCAGTCGACCAATCAGAGCACAGTGTGCTTTTCAGAAGGAGGGGCTTGCATAAACCTGTCTACACATGTATTAGATCATATCTGACAGATGCTTTGAGCCTAAAACCTGCATCTGGTCCTGACCCACTAACATCTGTAGCCTGTACGGTTTATTTTCTTGCTTCAGTAGAATCAGAAATGCAGTGATAATCTTAATCTGGCATTTAGAGGGTCTATAATCTCTATTCACCAATCCTGACCCCCACATACGCATCTATACCTTCACATCTATCTTACATTAGCCACTGATTACTCTGCACATAAGCTCTCACACAGAGACACAACAACAGATGCAGATCTGAGCGCGGCGGAAAGCGTTAAAATAACGTTCCGGTGCAAAACAAATTAAGCATCTGCAGCCGGTAGTTCATTTACACAGATGATCATTTGAACTCTGTTTGTAAAAATGAACTAAAGTCATGATTGCAGTAATGCAATATGGCTCATATTAATTTGTCATTTGTGCTGTGCAGAAAAACACTTCTCTCTGCTCCTCAAATACATGAAACATTAACCTTGAGTAAAGAAAACACTGTACTTATATTTAACCCTCTGGTGCTCCTCGTGTTGGTAAAAAAAATTTCAATGAAATTAATGTACTATATTTTAGTTCGATAATGTTTTTTATTTAATATTTTGTATTTTTAGGGGATTTTATGCTACTAAATTATATTTACACTGTATTTATAATCCATTTATTCACTTTTTGAGCATAGACCTGAAAATTAAATTTCCAACTTAAACTGTGGTAAATCTTGAATGCTTTAGATTTCAGTTTGATCTCTTTTCAAAGACGACACTTGGCAGATTATTGCTGAAGTGAACAAAACTTTTAAAAAGTTACAGAAATTTATGTTTATTGTTATGAAAAAATGTGCAAAAATACTATTTACTGTTACTATAGTAATACTAACAAAAACATGTTTTACTCTAAAATGGTGAGAAAATCAAAGCCATAAATCTAAACAAGTTGTGTTCAAAATTTGAGCCTGATATCTCAAAAAATGAGCTTTCATTTCATTTGGAAATTAATTTCCAATGCGTTAATTTTTGACCGCGAGAAGCACAAGTGTGACTATTTTCTTTCTGGAGCATTTAACCTGTTCAAATCATGTAGATGAATTTATTTTATGTGTGTGTTCACATAGAAAGTGCCAAAACCTTTAGCAAGTTTCGTACCATTCCGATGAAGAATAAAAAAAAAAATTAAGTTCCAGTCGTTTATTTACCCTGCATTGCAAACAAGCATAGACGTTCCAGACTGCATTCACAGTAGAGGAGGGGCGGAGTTATGAGGTTTGACTGACAGTTTGAGCAGCCAATGGAGTTTCGAGGTTCAGTCACAAGCTCTTTTGAATACTTTTCATTGGTTAGATATATGCAAAACCCACGTATATACGTAAAAGGTGACCAGTAGTAATGATTTATGGGGGAAAATGAAGATACAAGGTTCCGGCCTGATTTATAATTTAAAATAGTTCCTTCAAGCAAAGCAACAACACTGTGTTCAGTGAAGGCCAGAATCTGAGTGCCATGTGAACAA
Source organism: Abramis brama (assembly GCF_963993115.1). Taxonomy (NCBI): domain Eukaryota; kingdom Metazoa; phylum Chordata; class Actinopteri; order Cypriniformes; family Leuciscidae; genus Abramis; species Abramis brama. The sequence continues at coordinate 1,359,774 of NC_139985.1, forward strand.
TGGGGTACAGAAATAGGTCAAAGCACCAGGGGGTTTACTTTCCTTTAATTAAGAGGGGTTTACACGCGGGTCGTCTCTGCATATGGGCCTAAACCACAGAAGAATCATCTGCCAGTGGATTAAATAAGGTCATGGCAATGCACTGGATGTCTGCATTAAAAAACGAGAGATTTTTCACAAACGTGCATTATGCTGTCAGGAGGTTGATTATGGTTTTTATGCTTTTTTTATGGCAGTCAGTCATATTAAACACCAGACCATTTCTCTCCCGTGTGAATTTATGTGCGTATTTAGAGAGATTCCGAGAAAAATAAAACATTAGGAAACGGTGAATAATGCGTCTGAAATCCACTAACATCATTATTATGTAAATGTGACGCTATGAACAAACTATAAAGCAGAGAGGCTGATGGGAAATGCAGAAAATCTTTTGGTGCAGGTATTTGCATATATGAGCTGGTTATGGATTATTGCTGATAAATGAATCAGTATTGAAGTTTATCGATCATACAAGGAAAATTATCACAGCTTCTTTTAAAAATAATGTTAGAATACTGCATTACTCATTATAAAAATTAACAAATCATATTATATTGTTATTGAATGATCACGTTGAAGCTATTCATGGGGAAATATCTTTTAAAATATTTAACTCTTCTATCAAATTTATTTAAAATATTTGATGAAATGTTTTTTTGTGTGTGCATCAGATCAGTATTTATTTGGCATAAAACTTTGAGAATCTTGATCAGACTCACAGTATCAAACTGATATTTCACTACACAGAAGAAAATGTGAAATGCTGCACTGGAAAAAATATATTTTTCTGAATAAATTGATTCGCTAAAATTAATTAGACTTTTTCTACTGTAAACCCTAACGCTCAAAATAATTGGTTTGAGTAGGGCAAACTCAAATTAAACAAATTAGTTAAAGGTAGGGTATGGGATTTGCAAAACGGCCAGCAGATTTTGAAAATACACAACTCAAATGGTCCTACCTTCTTTCCTCCAACGCTGGCCCTGACTCCACCCGTGTGTGTGTGTGTGCGAGGGGGATGGGGGGAGGGGGGTATGGTACGACCGTTTGATTGACGAACTTACTGTCCAATGATTCTAGGTGGTCTTGGAAATGATTGGCTGGAGTTTTTCGAGTCCTGCCTGTTCCACAGATGATTAAATTGCTTAATTTTCATTTCAGTGCTTCTAACTCAGTGGCTGTAAGTGGGTTAGGAATAGGATTTCAAGTGATTTTGAAAAAAATGGACAAAAAAGAGAATCACAAACCCCACCTTTAAATTTATCTGACTTATTACACTACCATAACCCACCCAGGTCACTTAGGTCTAGTAACCTGGATTGCTCTCTGTGCGTAGATCTGAAACATCGAGGTGACCGAGCTTTTGCAGTAGCAGGCCCCAAATTATTGAATAGCCTACCACTATCAGTCAGAACAGTTTCGTCATTTGCCACTTTCAAATCAAAGCTTAAAAAACACTTTCTTAATGTGGATCCTTAATGCACTTTCTTAACCTTCAAATGTACTATATTTAATGTATTATTTATTCTATTGCTTGTAATTGTATCGATTGCTCTTGCAATTCTATTATATTGTATTGCCCTTGTACTGATTATTCTGTCCTGTTCAGCACTTTGGTCAACCATAGGTTGTTTTTAAATGTGCTTTACAAATAAATAATGAATGAATGAATGAATAAATCAAATTAACTTTCATGAGTATTCAGAACTTTCTTTTGAGTTCACGAAACTGACACTTTTTAAGTAATCTAAATTGTTCAATTGTTGAGTTTTATGAACTTAAATTTAGACAAACTTACCAGCATGCTTTGCCATGACACTCAAAAGTGAGGGTGAATGCTAAAATTAAGTGTTATATTATGGGGGTTTTTGTGCAAAATTTAATGTGAAATGAGAGATTTAGTAGTGTTTAATGCTTTGCTATGCTAATTTAGAAGAGTTTCTGTTATGTCGGGTTTGAATATGCAAAATGTTCAAGTTAAGAGCCATTAAAATGTATGAGTACAAAATTTAAATCTGCCAGTTCTGCTAACTTAAACTTGAACTTCAACTTCTTAACTTAAATTTGATGTATAACTCGCAATTTCGACTTTATATCTCGCAATTCTGACTTTATATCGCGCAATTCTGACTTTATATCTCGCAATTCTGACTTTATATCTCGCAATTCTGACTTTATATCTCGCAATTTCGACTTTATATCTCGCAATTCTGACTTTATAACTCGCAATTCTGACTTTATATCATGCAATTCTGACTTTATAACTCACAATTCTGACTTTATAACTCGCAATTTCGACTTTATATCTCGCAATTCTGACTTTATAACTCGCAATTCTGACTTTATATCATGCAATTCTGACTTTATAACTCACAATTCTGACTTTATATCTCGCAATTGCGACTTTATAACACACAATTCTGACTTTATATCACGCAATTGTGACTTTATATCTCGCAATTCTGACTTTATATCTCACAATTCTGACTTTATATCTCGCAATTTCGACTTTATATCTCGCAATTCTGACTTTATATCTCGCAATTTCGACTTTATATCTCACAATTCTGACTTTATAACTCGCAATTCTGACTTTATATCACGCAATTCTGACTTTATAACACGCAATTCTGACTTTATATCTCGCAATTCTGACTTTATAACACGCAATTCTGACTTTATATCATGCAATTCTGACTTTATAACTCGCAATTTCGACTTTATATCTCGCAATTCTGACTTTATAACTCACAATTCTGACTTTATATCACGCAATTCTGACTTTATATCTCGCAATTCTGACTTTATATCTCACAATTCTGACTTTATATCTCGCAATTTCGACTTTATATCTCGCAATTCTGACTTTATATCTCGCAATTGCGACTTTATAACACACAATTCTGACTTTATATCACGCAATTGTGACTTTATATCTCGCAATTCTGACTTTATATCTCACAATTCTGACTTTATATCTCGCAATTTCGACTTTATATCTCGCAATTCTGACTTTATATCTCGCAATTTCGACTTTATATCTCACAATTCTGACTTTATAACTCGCAATTCTGACTTTATATCACGCAATTCTGACTTTATAACACGCAATTCTGACTTTATATCTCGCAATTCTGACTTTATAACTCGCAATTCTGACTTTATATCATGCAATTCTGACTTTATAACTCGCAATTTCGACTTTATATCTCGCAATTCTGACTTTATAACTCACAATTCTGACTTTATATCACGCAATTCTGACTTTATATCTCACAATTCTGACTTTATAACTCGCAATTGCGACTTTATAACTCGCAATTGCGACTTTATAACACACAATTCTGACTTTATATCTCGCAATTCTGACTTTATAACTTGCAATTCTGACTTTATAACACGCAATTCTGACTTTATAACACGCAATTCTGACTTTATATCTCGCAATTCTGACTTTATAACACGCAATTCTGACTTTATATCTCGCAATTCTGACTTTATAACTCGCAATTCTGACTTTATAACTCGCAATTCTGACTTTATAACACACAATTCTGACTTTATATCAGACAATTCTGACTTTATAACACACAATTCTGACTTTATAACTCGCAATTCTGACTTTATATCACGCAATTCTGACTTTATAACTCGCAATTCTGACTTTATAACTCGCAATTGCGACTTTATATCACGCAGTTCTGACTTTTTATTTTTAAAAGTCAGAATTGTGAGATGTAAACTCGCAATTACCTTTTTTATCTTTTAGCCTACTCTGTGGTGAAAACAGGCTTTCATACCTATCAGCTTTACATATGGCCTACGGTATCTATTAATCTCTCTTACAACAGCAGACAATAACCAGTAGTGAATAGGTCACAAAGTTTGATATGACTAACTAAACAAACTAAGGCAGAACAGCAAGCCGCTTTGTGATTCAAGTTCTGGATGCTGTTTGTGTCATTGTGTTTTTGGCTCCATTCCTGCTTTGACAACAGCTATTATGTCTTAAAACGGATCCGGAAAGCTTTCACAGGCCCATCATCATCTTCACTTATTCCGAGGCAGCGAGAGATATATAGTAGGAAACGGGAACGAAATCAGCAACATAATCCGGACGAGGATCAAAAGGCTTGGACCGGATTATTTTCTATTGCATCACGGGCCTGAAAGACCTGTTAGATCAAAGGCCGAGATTTTTGGAAGGAGAATGATATGTGAATGCATTATTGAAATGCGGAGACAGGAGTGAGAAGATGAAGACGGATCCGGTGTCATAACGGGAACGGTGGCCGGTCCGTGACGGAGAAACCCGATCCCGAGCTCCATTGTGCGACCGCGTTTGTTTGGATTCAAAGCATAGGAGGAACTATAAGAGCGATCTGGTAACAGGATCAGCCCATGACTGATAGTAATTACTTGCTGTCTACGCGTTTAATAATTGAAAGTAATTTCAGATCCAGCACTTTCCAAAGGAAGAGAATGGCACGCTGTCAAACACTCAATACCAACTGTGCTGTTCATAAAATCAAAATAGACAATTCTTGTTTTTCCATGAAATATTACCGTAGGCCTATTTATTATAAATGACTTTTCTGTGCACGTAATTTTCATGTGCCTCGTAATCTTGAATCAGAATAACAGCGACATCTCTTCTCTTCTCTGATGACGTGGGCGGAGGAACCTGTCACTCACATGAGATCCACCAATAGCAAACCACAACCGTCCAATCAATTGCCCACAGACACAATCAAGCCCCGCCCTACAGTTTTTCTCATCCGAGAAGTGTTTCACTAAATAGGGAAGAAATCCTATCAACTCCTATTTCATGCAAACTTTAAAGTCCCCCTGTGGTGAAAATCCAGCTTTTAATGTTGTTTATGTGTCTGTGTGGTGTTTTTAACATGCTTTAAGACAAACCATGTGTAAATTCATAAGTCGACAGCATTGCTGAGTATTTCCTCCTTAAAACTGCAGTGAACCAAAGACAGTCTCAAAAACACGCTTTGAAATCGCTGGTGTTTCTGACTTCACAAACTACCTTGTAACCAATCAGATCAACGTGTGATCGTCAACCAGTGGATCTCTGAGCTGAGTGAGTGAGTGAGTGGAGGCGGGGCTCATTTGCATATTCATAGAACCGCGCATACTAAATGAGGCAAGGGTGTCGAGTTACACTCAAGATATTTTAAGGCATGAAGACATTATTTTTCCAAGGAAAAAACATTTAAATATGTAATTTTTATGATCAAAGATGATTTTTAAGGGATAAAATTATTGACTACAGGGGGACTTTAAACACAACAGAACGAGACGCCCATCTAAATCTGCTTAGCCTGACACCAAATCCTCAAATTAATATTTGTAAAAGAACCATCACATATCTGCTCTATAAAAACATCAGTAGATGAAATGTAATGAAATAATAACAAGGCTGTTTGCAGTTCCCCGTGTCTGACCCGACAGAGCCAAGAAAAGCAGAGCAGACATCAGAGGATTGTGTGCGTTATGAGGTCAGGGCGATGTCATTTCCTGTGTTTGCACCTTACACTTCAACATGTTACAATATACGCAAACTGACAGTTATGAGCAAGAAGGCAACACAGGTGTTTAAATATGTAAAATAATTACTTTCTTAATGTTCTCAGTCTTTTTGGAACATGATTCACCAGGGTTGCCAAGTCTGTGGTTTTCCCGCAGAATTGGGCTACCTGTGTCCCCCTGTGTTGAAAATCAAGGATTTAATGTTGTTTATATGTCCATGTGGTGTTTTTAATATGCTTTAAAACAAACCATGTGTAAATTCATAAGTCGACACCATTGCTGAGTATTTTCTCCGGTGTTTCTGATGTCACAAACTACCTTGTAACCAATCAGATCAACGTGTGATCGTCAACGAGTGGATCTCTGAGTGAGTGAGTGGAGGTGGGGCTCATTTGCATATTCATAGAACCGTGCATACTAAATGAGGCATGGGTGTCGAGTTACAGGGAAAAATACATTGAGATGTTACATTCTAACAATGAACTGTGCTGGATGATGTGTTTTGTGAGGACTAATACTAATATACAGTGAATTGTGTGTAGCCTAATGCAGAAAGTGCATGCATATTTTAGGAATGGGAGGCATATTTTGAGTTTTAATATTTGGGATAGGGCTGATTTTTATCTACTTTTGTTTTGACCACATTGAGCTGGTTTTGTTACGCAGACCTGGCAACCCTGCCAACTTTCCCGACCTTCATTTCCACTTTGCAGATGCATTTGACTGTGACTTTTGAATTGTGGCAGAATCGTCGCACCTCATAATCTGTAAAGTAAAATCTGCGGGCATTGAGGCAATGAGTCAATTTGAATCACATTTCATCTGCAAAGTAGATGGTTATCGTGTTATGTGGAATGATTAACAGTGTCAAGAGTCTTCGGAAACATGTTGGTCAGGTTTTCGGGAAGCTCATTGCCAAGATTGGAGAAAATGATACAAGCATACCAACTCATTTTTAACAAGAAAAATGATAGTAATTGTGCTTTAAACACTATAAGCCCAATGGACAACAGAACCTGAGTTACATTTCTAACAGCCTTTTTTGGTAGCCGCACATTTCATTTCAAGCAGCAATCAGAGCGAGAGCTGGAGCAGGACGGGAATAACGTGTATTTTATTAATCAGAGGCTGTTTGTTGTGCGTCTCTCACAGGTTCTCCATCATCACCACACGCAATCAGGCCCTTCGTCTCCAGGCTAATGTTCTGTTTGTGTTGGTCTCGGTCGAGCGCCGTGAGACACACACACACTCGTCTGGCCAGGTGGGAAAGCGGAGAGGAAAGCCGATTGTACACTGGAGGAGTGAGAACATACACACATACTTATAGAGTGACATAAGTAATCAAGCTCAGATTAAATGTGACCCGACCGTACCCCATCATAGTGAACATATTGAATAACAGAAGAGGAGAGAAAAAAATGTGTGTTATACAGGCTGTACTCTTGCATAATATGCATTTAGTGTACGTACACTATAGTAGAAATGCATATTATGCAAGAGTACCTCTATAACACACTTTTTAACATAATTGTTAAAAAGTGTAAAAAATTATATGATCAATAAGTTATGACAACATATGTTTTTATATTGCTCATACTCATCAAAATAAGTTAAGCAATTTATAACTTTTTTTTATAGTTATACAAGATTCAACTCATTTTTTTTGTCATTTAATGTAATTTAAGTTGAAATGACTTAAAAATCCAAGTTGTACACTGTAAAAAGTGATCAGTTGACTTAACTTTAATTGAGGAAACCTGTTACCTTAAAATTATTAAGTAAACAAACTTCATGCTTAATCAAAAAAAATTAAGTAATGTGGAATTGTCAAGTTCACATAACTTAATTTTTTCAATTAAGCATTAAGTTTATTTACTTAAAAAAATTGAGTAAACCCGTTGCCTTAAAATGATTAAGTAAGTGAACTAAACACTTTTTACAGTGAAAAATTGAAGGCAGCAATTTTTTTTACAGTGTACAATATTACAGAATAATTTTGTTTTAATGCATTTAGATGTGTTTATTGAATCAGCGCTGTGGTGTTTGCTAAATAAAGCATCATTGTTGCTCATATTTAGGTGATTTAAACAAACCTTTAACGCTATTAAACTTCAGTTTGTGCTGCAAACATCAAATCCTGCGGCGGCTTTTCTAACTAATTCACTTCACTTGGTAGACCATAAAACGGACAAAAAAACATGCAACGATTGAGATGCAAGATCTTAGGTTAGATTCCCTGGAAATGCGTCAACAGATCAAATGTATACCTTGAATGCAATGTAAGTCACTTTGGATAAAAGCGTCTGCTGAATGCATAGATGTAATCACCTAAAAACACACTAAAAACACTCAGATCACCTTAGCAAACACATAGCATCATGATGTTGAGTTTTGCACATGCACTTGGTTCTTCTCACTGCAAGTGACATAATATGACAGAACTCGAATGTTCCCTTTATAATCAAAGCTGTTTAAACTGCTCTTTATACTGTTTATATGACTGAACTCAGTCATCAAAATATTGTGTTGAGAGTTCACTTTGAACTGGAATAATCTGAGTTTAACTTTGTGCAAATGAGTTGCTCACACTCTAGTCAACTCAATTCGTCAACTCTCATTAAACATGAATGATCAGTCACTTTAAATCACGGCCAATGTGAACACTCGCTTAGGTTTGGTTATAGTGCTGCCTTGTAAAAAAAATTAGAAGTTGTAAATAATTGGAGATTATTCTAGTGTTTTTCAAGATTTTTAAACTTCTAATTTTTTTTTCTTCATAAGTTTTTTTTTTTTTTTTCAGTAAAAAATATCTAAACATTCTTAAATCAAGATTCATCATCATCATTTACTTGAAATGCAAAATGACTTCAGATATATTAAGTCTTGTTTTCTGAAAAAAACCATCAAAATTAAGCAAGTTTATACTTGCAACTAACAATATCTTCCATTGGGGTCAGAAAAATCAACTTAATTCAACGATAAAACTACATTATTTTTCTGACCGCATTGGCAGATATTTGTTCTTGTTTTAAGCATAAACTTGATACATTTTTCATAAAACAAGAAGTCATTTTGCTTCTCAAGTAATTGGATCTTGATTTAAGAATGTTTAGATATTTTTAAGACAAAAATACAAAGAAAATACTAGCAATTTTTGAGTGAAAATAGTTTTTTTTTTCAGTGAATGTAATGCATTTGCATCTATGCATTTGCCAAATGCTCTTATCTGAAGCAATCTACAATATATTTGGGGAATATATTATATAGAAATCCCGAACCCATGACATTGGCATTGCTAACACCACCAATTTATGCACTATAAGTTGCTTGATCTTGACCCGCAGATGAAAATGTTCTCTGGTGGAGTTCGGTCTGGTTTCTGAACACATGTTGCTGGTGAAGTAAGCAGCTTAAGCGGTGAACCTGACCTCAGGTGACAGGCCCTACTCGCAACCTGTGCACCGCAAAGCCTCGATACATTATCTGTCCTCTGGCTTCTCGTGGTTTTAAATGACTGCTTTCCATTGTGAGTGTTTCAGAGAGTTCCAGAGAGAGAAAGGGAAAAATGAAACCGAACTGGTTTTTGGAATAATAGAAGTGGCGTGTGGCCATGGCTGTTTTTTAGAGAGCTGAATGGTGTTCCACTAGTGACGACAAGCTAAACACACACTCCCGATCTGACCTCTGCGATGGGTCGGGACACTGGAGAAAACATCCCATTGGTCCGACACAAAGAGGGAGATTAAAAAAGGACAGGCCGAGATGCCAATCACACCACAACAAAAAGACTACTCATGTTTTGATGACTTATGCAATACAGTTCTGTGTTGCATTTCGATAACAGCAGAATTTGTGTAAACAAGTTTGTGGCTTGGCTTCTGATAAGACGTTTTCTCGATAACCCTTCGGATTTTATCTCTTACTAAGAAAAATTCAATGCTATGTGTAGACATTTCAAGACAGGCGCACTTCAACTTGTAAACAGTGTAGACGAGATCAAATCAAACATTGAGATGGTATTTGAATTCGCATAATGATTTAGATTCCCCAAGAACAATATCTTGATAAATTGACTGTGCATATTTATGCGTTCCAGTCGATTTATGTCAGTCGAGTCATGCAATAATACAAAATAAAAAAACACCACCAGTTTAGTTGCTAATGCATGAAAAAACATCATATCCAAGCTATTAATAAGAAAATAAAGCACTTTAATGTTCATGAATTCTTTGCTTGCACATCAGAGAAACAAGATCTGAGAAATGCTGCATTAGCTTCTTTGAAAAAAAGTGCACAAATGTTAAGAATTCATCACAAACCAGTTGGAGAAACCAAGACATTTTGGGGCTCAAGAGATTCATTGCACACCAGACTAGTATCCTACAGAAAACACAACTTCTGCAAATCACTGAGAAATCAACGTGGCATTAATTTCTCACGGTGATGACAAACATGAGGAGCATTACATCTGAACGGGAACCATTGGGAGAACGACGTTCCTGTAGATTAATGCAAAGACAGGCATATAAAAGAGCTTTGACGAGAATTTGACACAACACACTGCTGAGGGCACCATTGTAAGATACATTAAAAGCATGTTGGGCAGCAAATGCAAAGAGCAAAATCTTTATATTTTGCAGCGATCTTCTCAATATATATATATATATTTATAGAGTTCATCATAGTTATAAAACATACTGTATGCACAATATATACAATATATCTTCACTTCTTAAGAGATGCACAAAACACATTGTAAACAGAATAGTTTGGGCAGTCTTTTGCTGAGCAGGCAAGTGTCATATGTTTGAAATCTCCATTGGGATCTTGTCCACCATTTCATGGTTGAGTTTTAAAGGAATCTCAATTTCTGACCTCTTCTTTTTCGTCTTTCTTTTCTTGCAGCAGATAAACGTCACCAATGACACGACGGTCAGAAACAGTCCGAGGCAAGTCACCGTAAGCGCAAGCAATACCATCATCAACTCGCCACACGGATTTGGCACTCGTTCTCCTTCCCTCCCTTCCTTAACCGGAGGATCCTCACCATGATTGATATCTACCGCTCTGGGCAATAAGCTTTGAATGAGCGTCTCATTGCTAACCGTTTCATTCACAAACAGGTTGACCAGTACAGTAGAGTACAGTTCTGGCTGACCGTGATCCCTCACTTTGACCCACAAACTGTAAAGACCTCGATTGTTCAAGGCTTTCCTCAAGGTGATGTTTCCCGTGTACGGGTCGATATCAAACGATCCCGGTTCTCCGTCAGTTCTCTTGATGATGCTGTAAGCGATAACAGCATTCATTCCCGTGTCCCGGTCCACCGCGTAGACCTCTGTTATCGACGTTCCTGGAAGCGTGTTGGGAAGCACCAGCATGAACGATTGGTTGGACTGAGGGAAAAGAACAGTGGGAGGGTTATCGTTCACATCTAGGAGGAGAACGGTCACCATTGTGACGCAAGAAAGAGCCGGTTCGCCTCCATCGATAGCCTCGATCCACACATAGTACGTTCCCTGCTGTTCCCGATCCAAAGGGGTTTTGGCGCGTAACGCGCCTCGTCCGGTGTCAATCACGAAGATGTCACTCCCGTTTAGGATTGACAACGCCACCCAGCCGTTTTCCCCAGCATCCGCATCTGTAACCGTAAGCACACCAATCTCCCCGAATCCTGGAAAGTTTTCCGGCACGAAGAAAGTAAAGTCCTTGTTGATAAACCGAGGGCTGTTGTCATTGCGATCCCGCACGGTTATAATCACAGTGGCGATTGACTCTCTTCTCGGCGTCCCACGGTCGACGGCTCGCACCATGAATCGGTACGTCTCCTTTTCCTCGCGGTCAAGAGAAGTGGACACCGACAAAACCCCGGTTGACTTATCCAAGGCAAAAATGGTGGGAGCGTCGGCACCGAGTAGATAATAAACCTGACCTCTGCTTTCACTGTCCGCGTCGCTCGCCTGAAGCTGAACGAGGAACGTGTTCGGTGGGTTGTTCTCCTCCACTGTGATCTCGACGAAGGATTGCTTGAAAACCGGAGCGTTGTCGTTAACGTCCAACACATGGACCTTAACCACGGTATTAACTACTAATCCGTAAGCATTACGAACCACAACGACCAGTTCATAATCCTGTTGCTGCTCATAATCCAGTGGTTCGGTGGTCTCAAGCAAGTACTCGTTTTTAAAGCGCTCGTAAGGTACGAGCCGAAATGGACCTGTAGTTTCTAGAAAACACTCTATCTTCGGTTGTGGCTCTGTGTTCTTGATGGTAAAAAAAGCAATTGGTGAAAACGGTGGCTCTGATTCACTTAGACTGACAACACCGTCTTTCTCGAACGCGATGTAACGTGGCAGAACAGCCGGAGGTCCGGAAAGCTGTCGGATAACATGAACGGTGACCGTTGCGACTTCTGGAATACACGTCGGCCCATTAGCCAGTACGATTAGTTTGTAGAGCTTTCCGGTGTTGTTGTCTATCTTCCCAGCTAGCTTAAGAAGTCCAGTGATTGTATCCAAATGAAACAGGTTTCTGCTTTCTTGGGTGACCCGTTCGCTGAAGGAATACGTGATTAAGGCGTTTTCCCCCTCGTCTGGGTCGTAGGCTTGCAGACGAGCCAACTGCATGCCTTTAGTGGCGTTTCCGTAAAGAGTAACGTTCACTTGCGACTCTGTAAACTTAGGGCAGTTGTCGTTGACGTCAGTAATGATAATCCTCAGAGTGGCAGTGCCTAAAAGTGGCGGAGTTCCTCCGTCCTCAGCGATAATATCAGTCACGTACTCCGCTTGGGTTTCTCTATCAAGATTCTCGGTTATTATGAGGAACGGCGTCAGCTCTCCGCCTTCGTTCTCCTCTACGTCTAACGTGAAAAACCCATAGTCGTTAACAAGCCAGTACGTTTGAACACTGTGAATCCCGATGTCTGGATCCACTGCTGATTGCTCAACTGCGAACCTGGCGTTAACAGGAGCGTTTTCCGGGACGAAAACCCTGATTTCGTCAACGGGGAAATGCGGACGGTTGTCGTTGACATCCTCGATTATGATTTTAATCTTAACCAGCTGAAAGTATTGCTGAGGAAGGATTAGCACGTCTAGGAAGATTGCGCAGCCTTGGCCCTCGTGGGACTCGGCACACAGAGTCTCTCGGTCGATCTCCACGGCTGACGTGAAAAGCTCCCCCGTCGTGTTGTTCAGAGTCACGTACTGCTGGCTGCTCGTCTTCTGCTCCAGACTGAACGAGCGAGAGGGATCACTGGAAAGACCCAAGTTTAAGTCCGCAGCGATAGACCCAATGAGTGTCCCTTTAGATAATCCTTCTTTTATCTTATAGATGAGGTGACTGAAATTTGAAGAGCAGGAGAGAGGAGCGGTGTACAAGAGGAGAATGAACAAACCCTGAAAATAAACAACAAAAAGTGTTTAGTATATAAGTAAAAAAGCATCACTTTAAAATCAAATGGAATACATAATAATCAAAAAAGCAATGCAGATTAATTATGCATTAGGCACAGTTTGACATTTTATGTGGAGAGGGTTGGACTAAAGCAACGTCCACACTAATATATGAATATTTACCCAATTATTTACCATGGTAAACATAATTTATATAGTTATTTTACTACTGAAAGAATATTGTTATATAAATCTCTTTGAAACAGTGTTCAATGCTTATAGAATATTTCTCTCAGTTTGATTAATTTGGTCATGACAGTGGTGGTAACAGTTTTAAATAATAACAAATGTTTTTCGACAGAAACTATGATTATTAAAAATGTTTTTAATGAACATGCAAACTAAATAATAATACTTTATGCTCACAAAACTAATTTATGTTAACACACACACACACACACACACACACACACACACTCACTCACTCACTCTCACACACACACACACACACTCACACTCACTCACTCATTCACTCTCTCTCTCTCACACACACACACACACTCACACTCACTCACTCTCTCTCTCACACACACACACACACTCACACTCACTCACTCTCTCTCTCACACACACACACACACACAAATCTTTATAAAAATCCATCAAAATACTTATTAGACTTTGATTCATATACATATAGAATTGATATAAGTATTAGGATGGATTTGGATTATATAAAAAAATCTTGGATTAAAGATATATATATAATCCAAAATCCTAACATCCATTCAAAAACTTATTAGACTTTGATTCATATACATATAGAATTGATATAAGTATTAGGATGCATTTGGATTATATAAAAATCCTGAATTAAAGATATTATTAAAAAATATCAAAGATACTATTAAGAGAATTTGATGTCATGAAAATTCAGTTTTCCATGAATGTAAGAAACTTACCCATAACTCTCTTTTGCTGCGAAGGCATGTTCCTCTGTTAGTGTTCCACATGTTTCCCGTTCAGTGTTGGCGTCACAGGGAACGGGAGCGGGATGAGTTCACAGTAACAGCCGCATTATGAGCGCCTGTGAGCGGCTGATTCCTCGCTCGCTGCCCGATGCGCGACTGACGCGCGACTGACGCGCTCTACTCATTCATCTGACCGATACACTCCGACACGCCCACCGCATGCTAATGAGCTCCGGCGCGACCAATCAGCGTGGGAGGAGGAGGAGGGCCGTCTAGGAAGAACTTATTTGCATGTCAAATCATTTTTTTTTTTTTTTTTAACGTTTGGAATAGTTTTAGTCTGAATGATTTATTATTTTGTGGTTAGGAAAACACCAGCATGACAGGAATGTAGATTATCTTTTCAACACTTTGGAATTCATTTAACATTATATAATATAATATAATATAATATAATCATTTGATGTAAATTGCTTGTGCTTTTCCTCATTTGTAAGTCACTGGATAAAGCAGCTGCTAACAATCATAAATGTGATGTGTATGATTATAGTGTTCACTGATAAAGTAAATTATTTGGATTCTGCATAGAATGCTAAAGAACCTTTTTGACTGTAAAGGGTTCTTGAGGTAATATTTATTTTTTTTACTATAGAGAGTAAAAAGTTTTGATGTTTCATTAGGTTCTTCAGATCAGTATTTTTAAGAGCACACCATAATATCTGCACCACAACTGTGCAACCCTAGAGAAAAGGATATTAATATGCATGAGTATTATTCCATGTATCAGACAGCACAGATGATCAATACTGCATGTACAGATCAATACTGCAGTAACTAAATAATAAGTTCCCGATGGAAGGAAAGCAAGTACGCTTCTACAGGCCTGCGGTTGAGATTACATTAACACTCAGCTATACATTAACAAGCTCATAGTAAATATGAGTCACTTTCTTGATGAACAATTATTGTAGAACTAAACACTTGCTTATTTGCTGCATCTTTTTTTTTTTTTTACCCTATAGTGGTTTTTCCTTGCCTTCCACTTCATGTGATCATGTGAGGATTAGTGTTAAAGAATACATGATGAAGCATCAGCGTAACCTTCACCAAATCAACTTCTCTTAATCTGAGCATTTTTAACCACATCAACAGATGCTGAAGTGATTGAGAACATACTGTCCAGAGTAATACACACACTGAACTTTAACTCTGGGATTGATTACACACAGTCCCGCGGAAGACTTTACATCTCATGACGTTTAAGATCGACATATTTATCTCAAAAATAAACCGTTGATGTATGTTTTCTTTTTTTTTGCCTTGCAAAAAATGTCATTTCTTTTAAATTCACATAACCTACATTCAAATATCACCATGAAATCAAAATGAATTTTCCTCCTTTTTTTTAATGGAATATTACAGTTTATTAGAAACTATTTATCCATGCACATCATTATTTTTAAACCCATGTGCCTCTTTAATAATAATAATAAATAATAATCTTTAATGAAAATTATTTCTCCCTCTGGCAGTGACATCTCTGATAACGAGGGCGGGGCAACCTGTCACTCACATGAGATCCACCAATAGCAAACCACAATCATCCAATTAATTCCCAACAAACACAATCAAGCCCTTCCCACAATTTTTTTATTTTTTTTATTGCATAAATTCTACATACAAAACCAGGGCATAAAGCATGGTTATATCTCTGACAATGAACAATCATAATGACAGAAACAAAACATAAATATCATGGATTTGCGTACATTAAAATATGAAATTGTGCACAGAAAAAAAGAAAAGCACAATAATAAGTGTAAATCATATAAGTCCTCATGTTGCGTAAAAAACCCCACTTTTTCTTGTTATTTATAAGTCTAAGGGGTGAAATAATAGAGTTAAATTTAGCAAGAAAAAGGAAGACATAAAGGAGACTTAAGCCATTTTTGCTTGTGAATTCAGATTTTTATATTTATATAGGCTATGAAGAAATTAGCATATTCATTAGACAACAGCTTTGGGTTTTCATAAATAAAAGATAACATCTTTGAAGACGAAGATGTGGATCACATTTGTAGGGCTAGAAAAAATAAGAACTTAATTCACACATTTGTTCTTGTTAGCGAAGACGTTAATTCGGAAATACGTCACAATAGGGCAGTGCTCGAAGTGGGGCGGTACTCACCGGTACGCAGTACCGGCACTTCTGCATTTTACTCCAAAGCGTACCTGCACTTTTTCTTGTGTACCACTACTTCTCGCATGTAGCCGGTACTCTACCACTGACAAAAAAGGCGTCAGTGTCACGCCCATTTCACATATAGTCCGTTTGCAATGCGTATGCGGTACTTATTTTTTTCCGCACCCATATTAACAGGTTAGAGCGTTCACACTGTACGCGGATGCGGTCCGGCAATGCGTGGAGCGGTGCGTATACAGCAGTGCAACGATCATTTCTGCACCGAGTCTATTTTCGCTGTGCTGCACGCGCTGAATTAAAGTGACAGCGCATGGTTCGTGGTCAAAATTAACACAGAATATGACATGAAAATATAATAATCTCACTATAAATGCATTTAATTAAATAAAATGTAGTAATCTCACCATAAATGTATTTTTGGACTTGCAGTAGTTCCGTTTTCACACACACACACACACGCACGCACACACACACACGCACGCACACACACACACAAACACGACTTGTTTAAATACATTTATGTTGTTAATAAATATCAATAAATTGTTGTTGTACCAGCAATATCTCCAAGTTTTGTTTTTCACTGTAGAAATCTCAAATGTCATGATTAATGCAAGAGAGTACCGGCACCTTCGGTATTGAGCCTGACTGAACCTGATCCAGATATTTGAGCTCATTTCTGGATTGTCGTTGTCGGTTGTTAAACGGAAGTTGCTTCCGTTTAACAACCGACAACGACAATCCAGAAATGAGCTCAAATATCTGGATCAGGTTCAGTCAGAGACGACTCGATTCACCTGAGCAAACAGCTCTTGAGTAAACACTCACTATAACTGTGTTCGCTGTGGTTTAGCTGCAGGCCAGAGTGTTAGTATTGCGACACTCAAGGAATGTTGTGCTCAATATTGGGCTTTTGTTTTCAGGCCTATCCAAAGCGGCATGCAATTCAGATCAGAGAGTAGAGCATTGTTGCTGTAGTATAATGTGTTTACAGGAATACATAGGGAAAAATCATTATTTTCAATTCTAATTGACAGAATTTAGAGTTTTCAAATTTACACCCTGAACGCAACAACAATGCCGTGAATGAAACTCGTTATTTAAACTCTGAGTCGCTTTTGTGCTTAAACTTGTTTCCACCACAGGTGTGACAGTCAGCGTGCGTCAGAAACCCTCAGTCATCTCTGTGTGTGTGTGTGTGTTCTCGCTCTCGGAAGGTTTCGACACGCCTCGTGAGGTTTCAGAAGAGTGCAGTTCTGCGGAACAGGATTTCGGATAGGCTGAACGGTGGGTGGGAAATTAAAGAACCGTTTCTCACTCTTCAGTCCCTCAGGGCTCGCACAGTAGCCTATGAGTTTACAGTCTTACAGGAGGATCAGTCTCCGTGCAAATCAACGGACTGTTTGTTAACTAAGTTAGTCATTTTTCCGAATTTTCACAATGCAGGGGAGACCAGGGACGGTTGCAACACTTTTTGCATTACTCAGAGACTATTTGGACTAGACCAACCAAATTTGTATATTAAATTACATCTGTCTGCTAATTACCCATGCCATTTAAAGATGATTACATATGACATATCGTTCACAGTATTTATTTGAATGGAAGAAGCCAGATGTTGCAACTGACCCCGACCCAGGGACGGTTGCAACATGTTAAAAATACCTTAAATTTCACTAATTAACTTTAGCTTTTTGTCTCAATGAGCATAGAATTCTGAAAATATTAACTGTTTTAGGCCTGTTTTAATATTGTAGTCTTATTTATTTATACAATAATATTATTGTAGCCTATTATTTATTTATTTAGTCATATTTATCAAGTAACAGTTATTGAGTTTTGTTTGTTTATGTGTAGAACATAGGCTTACATAGATTCAGTGTGCAGGTGTTACAGATGCTATTCAATCTCTCCATATTTCAGTGTCAGACAGGGAGAACTGAACAATTTGCAATGCAACAAACTTTTATTAAACATGCAATTTATAACTTGTTGCAACCGTCCCCAAACCCATCAGCCATGACAGAACATCATACGCCTGCTAGACACACTGACTCTGACACATGCTAACCGTCACTTAGAAGTCAACAAAACAATAATTCAAACTAAGTTTTGATTCATTCATACAAAATGTCAGGACAGTATAACAAAAATACATCTCATGAAAAAATTTACTTTCATACCTCCAAAACAAGTTTTGTTCAATAAATGCAGCTGCTGTTGCACCTTTAAGGCTAAAAGTCACTCTATGTCCAGTACATTAAAAAAAAAATATATTTTAAACTATAAACCTCAATTTAACACAAAAATGGAGGTAGTGACTTTTTCATATTGTGACATGACGTACATCCGAGAGAACAATTATCCAAAAAGAAAAAATCTACAGCAGGAACTTGTTTCTATTAATGAGTTGTTATTTGTATTTTGAGATGTGGACTTTGCATTTAAAAAAATAAAATATATGCATGGAATAATTGTTTGCTAGATTAATAATATGCATTTAGAAAATAGATTTGATTTTCATTTCACGCTGACTTTAATTGTCATTTTTCTGTGGCCAGTTGCATAAACTACAAAAGTTAGTCGTGATTTTTTGTTAACGTAACTTGTTCAAAACCTGTTAGATAAAAATGTAGATTGAATCTGAAAAGTAAGACTGATTAGCCAGTTGTTGTTTGGGTTTTGCATTTAAAAAATAAAACATATGCATGGATTAATCGATTGCAATTAGACCAACAAGACTAGTTGGTCAAACTAGTTCTGAAGACACAGTTTATGCAGCTGACGCCTGAAGTTAGAGAGTGTTTCTGGCCTACAACTTATTCTTTTCTTAGTTATTATTTGCATGTTTAACAGAAAAAGGTTTTCAATGCATATAAAGTTGCTCCCAACAGATGTGCCAAATAGTCGTAAAACCCACCAAATCTACTAGAGGAACAAATGTTTGCTTTGCTGATTGTGCTCCTGGTTTTCTGTTCTTCATTCAGTGAGAGTGACAGAACTTCCAGATCTCCCAGATCTCCCTTCTCCTGTCTGATGTATTTGCATGCAGGTACGAGACGTTTACATGTCAAAGCATGTCTTTATGACACTCGTGTGTCAAATGATCACACACAAACACAATGCATGTGAGAAATGAGAGTATGACTAAATGTAGTATTTTCTAATTCTTTTTGTTAGTGCTGAGATGAAGACATTTACACATTTCCATCAGCCGTATGGTTTTATTTATTCAGGAAATGAGATTTGGGCACATGGTGTGTGTGTGTGTGTGTGAGATCTCATTTAATGCTGCTTAAGGACACAGGGAGGCTGTACGGTGAAACTCTGATTGCCAGTAAATGCAGTGAATGTTGCGTTAGATTTCAGGCCAGATGTCGTGATACTCTGTGCTCCAGTTTTAATTAAAGCGCCTTTAAGCTTCATTGATAGCAGAGCTTAGAATATATGAGAAACACGTCCCGGGACGACCCGTGGGGAACAGGCGAGAACAACAGATATGTTTTACACTCATTTAACATCCAGAAAAAGAGATTGAAAGGGTGTAAAGATAAACTCAATGTTTGTCTGAACTCAAACTCCGTCACACTGAAGCTTCGGCTGCTGGAACACAGAACATCTGTTACAGTATTTATAAATCTTTATTAATGTTAGTTAATAAAAATACAGATGTTCATTGTTTGTTCAGGTTAGTTCACAGTGGATTAACTAATGTTAACAAATACAACTTTTAATTCTAAATGTATTAGAAAATGTTGAAATTAACATTAATTTAGATTAATAAATACTGTAGAAGTATTGTTCATTCTTAATTCACGTTAACTAAAGTAGTTAACTAATGAAACCTTATTGTAAAGTGTTATATAGACTTATATATATATATGTGTGTGTGTGTGTGTGTGTGTGTATGTGTATATAAGCTGAAACAAAATAAGTTAATTTTTTTATGTATTTTATTTTATTTTAGTTAAAGTGTATTTCAAGGAACTAAAATCTTATTATTATTTTTATTTAACTATAATAACCCCGACCTGGACACCTACTTTGGGAATTCTGGGAAAACCTTTGCAACCAAAAATGTGAAGTTTTCTAATGCTAGTGATACCAGTAAAGACTTGAAGAAACAAACATGCCTTATTGCTTTCCTCTCTCCCTCTCTCTCTCCCTCTCTCTCTCTCTCTCTCTCTCTCTCTCTCTCTCTCTCTCTCTCTCTCTCTCTCTCCCTCTCTCTCTCACTCTCTCTCTCTCTCTCTCTCTCTCTCTCTCTCCTCTCTCCCTCTCTCTCTCTGTCTCTCTCTCTCTCCCTCTCTCTCTCTGTCTCTCTCCCTCCTCTCTCTCTCCCCCCCCCTCTCTCCCTCTCTCTCTCTCTCTCTCCCTCTCTCCCTCTCTCTCTCTCTCCCTCTCTCTCCCTCTCTCTCTCCCTCTCCCTCTCTCTCTCTCCCTCTCTCTCTCTCTCTCTCTCTCTCTCCTCTCGCCCTCTCTCTCTCTGTCTCTCTCTCTCTATTAAATGAGCCTTTAATTTCACACATTATACAGCATGAGCTGCATTAGCACAAGACTGAGCTGGATTTGTGTTATTTAAGTCTGTGAAACATTAATGTAACAGCACTTTTGCATAAGCCACGTCTCAAACACTCCATTCAGTGCGACATTAAAACCCCAGTGACCTGCAGGCCTTCATTTATAACATGTAGAAACCGTTCTACATTTGGTCTAAGATCATCTCTCAAAAGTGTGTACGTGTGATTCAGAGAAACAAATGTATACGCACAAAAAACGTGCCTACGCCTCTTTTCCAGATGTGAAATCTATGAATGATATTGACGTGCCCAGCTGAAACAGACCTAATTAACAATGTTAAAATTCTTTACACTGTAAAAAATTATTTTCATGACTTTTTTTCTTTTGTCAAATCAACTTAGATAATTAATGTGGTTCAGATAACGCAATATTTTGAGATTCTGTTGATTAAACCAATCTCCTTCTTTGTATTAACTCAAATTTTTAATTTCAATGAACTCAAAATTTTAAGGCAACCAGGTAACTTACTTTTTTAAGTTAAACCAACAGTTATTTTTTACAGTAGAACGGCAAGCGGTTTCGATTTTCAAATGCCTGCAGTTCACCGTCTCGCCACAAGGAAAAACGTTTTCCACGTCAAAGACCGTTTTTAAAAATATGAACGTTGGTGTGGATTTTAGCGAACACACACACTCTAACACCATTTTCAACTAAAAAAATGTAAAACTTTTTATGCATTTTAGCCGTTTATTTACACGACAACGGCGTTTTAGGGGCCAGAAAACGCAAACAGGTTTCAAAGCACAAGCTTTTAAAAATGATACCGTTATCGACTCTGTGTAAACTATGAAAACGGTGACGTCATGCGTGTTGTGTGTTCAGTCTACAGGCTCGTGTGTTTCTTTACAAAGTGACATCGCCATCTACTGGCCTGACAGCAGAATAGCTACAGCGTTTTTAGTCGTTTTCGCGGATCCGTGTGAACAGAGATCGTTTTGACAATGTTGTCGTCTGTACACGAAAAACGCAAAGGAAAAACTTTTCCGTTTTTATTTCATCGCTGTCGTTTAAACGAACCCTAAGATCAACCCATGCTTATTTCTTTATGGGGGTATATTTATAAATGTATTTAGTGAATTCATTTTATTGAGGCGATTTATAGTGATTCATTTATTTATTTTAGTTGGGGGGAAGGATATTTTTTTTTGGATTTTTTAAATGTATTTATTTATTTATTTATTTATTCAGTACATTTATTTTATATTGGGAGTACACATTAAAGAAAAAATCCTCCTGTTGAAAATTGCTTAACATAATTTTTAACAAAGTTATACAAGATTCAACTTTTTTCTTTGAGTCGATTTAATGCAATTTAAGTTGAAATGACTTAAACATCCAAGATGATTTTACTTAAATTTAAGGCAGCAAAAAAAAAAATTTCACAGTGTATTAAAATAAAAAAATTTAAAAAATATTTTATTGGATTTATTTATTTATTTTTGCGTTAATTTTTAAATGAATTCTGTGTCTAGACATCTTTTGAGGACAATGCAAATTCCTGATTTCATGTTATTGTGTAAGTTCATTATCTGTTCTTGAAAAGTAAAGCAAAGTAAGAAATGAATAGTAATAAGTTTGAGTAAAGTTTAAGGGTTAAGACTGTTTTCTTACACCTGATCTAGCGATGTGAAGATCTGACACTCTCTATCGTCTGAATAATGATGGCGCCCTGAAGCGAAACTCAATGTGTGGCAAGAAAACATGAGTGGAATCTTTTTTTATCTTTTCTGCACACATTATTTATGACTATAGTCAAATCATGGCATTATAAGTGATTTTACAATAGCCATGGTAATGTACGTAAAACCATCCACAAGAATAGCATTACATGTTGAGGTGAGTGTATTGTGTGTGTGTTTTATGTTTGCGTGCCAGAGATCTCTCTCACACACACTCACACTGCGCTGGGCGGATCTGGAATGCATTGTTTACTTTTATTTGCTGAATCTGGAGAATAGATCACTGACATGTCAGGTGCAGTTTTTATTTATTTATGTAATTACTATTAGAACTAGAAGCTACAGTCAAAAACATAGTCGTCGTCCCCCCAAATTTGAGATTTTGGGCTATTTTGCTTCCATAACTTGCTTTCTTTCAGACTAGCAGAAATAAAACGTTCAAAACGTGAATTATACATGGTGAAGGAAACATTTTTTGTAAATGCTTTTGAACACAAAATCAAAAACATCGAAATATATATTTTTCTTCCCATCTCATGTGTGTTCCATCACCATGTCCTATCAGGGGCTCCGTACTTTTAAGTGTTTATTTATAACTTTATTTGCGTTTGTAGATTTCAACTACAATACATAGATAATATAAAAGATAAAACTTTAAATATAGCCTATCTTTAAAGAGTCAGAAATCTCCACTTCAGCAGCTTTACACACCAAACACAAGTTTCCTTTTATTCATTTCTGAATTTTGTTCATATATCATTCGTCTGATGTTATACAACATTATATTCCTAAAACACAGTGATGCTTTTTTTTCTGTCTGTTGACAGTATTTTTTTCAGTATTGAATTATCTACAGTATTTTATTCAGGCACATTTATAGAGTGATAAAAATAATTTTGAACCTGATTTAGGCCTATTTATTGTTCAGAATTCTGTTGTGGAAATCCATACAAATGATTAATAATGCCTCATTGGCTTATTCAAACATTTCTGAAATACTTGTCATAAAAAAACAACTGTCTTAAAGGGACAGTTCACCCAAAAATGTTACTGACTCACTCTCAAGTTGTTTCAAACCTGTATAAATATATATTTTTTCAGCTGAACACAAAATATGATATTTTGGAAAATGTTTGTAACCAAAAAGTTTTTTTTCCCCCATACTATGGAAGTCAAAGGATCCTGTCTGGTTTCTTCTGAAGACTTCTTGCCCGTGCAAAACTTGTTTTCCGTGTAGTTATGCTTCTGATATTTGTTTATATCACTTCCACAGTTGATCTCGTTGGACTCATTATTTAATCAGGCTAATGTTTAAGGCAATATTGAATTAAAAATGATTTTAGACACACTGCCACCAGCTGGTGAAAGATGGAACAACACTCAATTTCAGCACATTGTTCTCTTTAATTATAATTATAAAAGTATTCATTCATGACCAACGATCACACAGACTTCGATTCATGCATTAGTATATATCTTTCAATTAAACTGACCTCTGATCAGACAAATTACAAAAACATGAACATACAAATGACAGATATAACTGGATATATCTGCACACGGTTAACAGCTGCTGTCACGTGATTGGCTACAAACAGTGCATCGCAATCTAACACACAACGCTACTACAGACATTTCATATAACTTTTATATTTGGACAGCCAGTGAGTTTTTTTTTGCAATTTTCACATACGCCAACAGTTCAAAAAGACCAACCGACTAATTTGCATACTTCATACGTAAATACGTACATAAAAAATAAATATTTTAACAAAAATAGCACAGGTCAAATATAACATCTACACATTACAGTACTTAATTTCTCCTGAGTCCCATGTATTTGGATATTTTTAACAGGAAGAGCATTTAATGAGAGGATATTTATATTTGACATTTATGTACAAAATGTAAAAAGAAGGAGGGAAAAAAATTAAAATTGCATAATGCATGATTTTTTTAAAACAATTTTAAAAAGCTCTAAGTGGACATATTCCATTTAGCACCATATATGCATCATGTGAACATTTCGGGGCAAAGATCAGCAAACTGTGTCTCCAAGGCACTTCAGAATAAACAAAAAATACATTTATTTCTGAAATATTGGCATGATTTATGAGTGTATATTTGAGCATGTGAGCGTAAACATTGCACTTCACAGAATGGTTGTCTCCATCAGGTCGGCATCCGAACGCTGGAGGAATCACACACACCTCCACACGAACACACTGAGAGATAGAACACAGGCGTTAATAAGAGTACACACACACACACACACACACGAACACACTGAGAGACAGAACACAGGCGTTAATAAGAGTACACACACACACACACACACACGAACACACTGAGAGATAGAACACAGGTGTTAATAAGAGTACACACACACACACACACACACACACACACACGAACACACTGAGAGATAGAACACAGGCGTTAATAAGAGTACACACACACACACACACACACACACACACACACACACACACACGAACACACTGAGAGACAGAACACAGGCATTAATAAGAGTACACACACACACACACACACACACACGAACACACTGAGAGACAGAACACAGGCATTAATAAGAGTACACACACACACACACACACACGAACACACTGAGAGACAGAACACAGGCATTAATAAGAGTACACACACACACACACACACACGAACACACTGAGAGACAGAACACAGGCGTTAATAAGAGTACACACACACACACACACACACACACACACACTGAGAGACAGAACACAGGCATTAATAAGAGTACACACACACACACACACACACACGAACACACTGAGAGACAGAACACAGGCATTAATAAGAGTACACACACACACACACACACACACACACACACACACACACACTGAGAGACAGAACACAGGCATTAATAAGAGTACACACACACACACACACAAACACACTGAGAGACAGAACACAGGCATTAATAAGAGTACACACACACACACACACACACACACACACACACACACACACACACTGAGAGACAGAACACAGGCATTAATAAGAGTACACACACACACACACACAAACACACTGAGAGACAGAACACAGGCATTAATAAGAGTACACACACACACACACACACACACACACACGTCAGCTCACCTACAGTCGTTGCCTCCTACACTTATCACATATTTGTCATCATAAGAGAAGCGGATGTTGGTCACGTGTGCAGAGTGACCGAAGTATCGCTTGTGTTTGGCCTGTGAAGAAGAGCAAACCAACAGTAAAAACATCAAAATCTCTCAAACATAAACCATTCAAGGGTTAATAATAAGGGTTAATGATAATACATATATATTATTAACCCTTATTATTATATAAAAGTGTTAATATTGTTAGCGAAAAGTATGATAAAATGTTCAACAACTTTCGTTTCCACGCCTGAGACGAGACGATGACAAGATGACGCCACAGAAGACACTTTTTTTTTAAAAAGCCACCAGCATTTTTAATAATTTTCACAAAAGTTTCAGAATGTTTAGTTGTATGAATATCTGAACATGCAATATATCAGAGGAAAGAACCGAGCTTCTGCTTTTAAACAAACTCATTTTATTCCATCTTCGTGCATTTCTTAAATCTGAAGATTAAACCTTCTTAGTTATGAACTGTAATAAATCCAAACATAAATCTCAACTAAATTTGTGATTGTTGATGCTGAAAAAATGCACTTACTATGTGTCTTTTAATGCTTTTATGAATTAATTTAATTTAGAACTATTGGAATAACTTTAAGGAATTTCACCGTTTACATTTTTTAGAGAAGTTTGAGTTACACTTTATTTTAAGGTGTCATTATTACAGTGTAATTATATATTTAAGTACTGAGTAATATTAAGCAACTACATGTAGGCCTACTTGGGGGTGTTGAGGGTTCGTTGCATGTAATTATGCATAATTTACTGTTATTACTATGGTAAGTACATGTAACAAGGACACTAAAATAAAGTATTACCGAAGTTTCTTGTTTTGCCTGTTTTCATAATGTGTGTTAATTTATATGATAAATAGCCTATAAAAAGCCAAACTAGAAGAGGTTAAATAAAGCATGAGTTGTGCAATAATTCTGATGAGATGTAAACATACATTTCTTAAATGACAACAATCGTTAATATTTTGAGAAAAATAATCCTGATTATCAATTTAACCATTATGCAGCATGACGAAAGTTTTGACTGACTAAGATGTGCATGTTTTAGTCTGTGGAAAAAAACATGATTTTCTCTACTATTATAACATTTACTTATTTAATCTGTCATGTAATAACAATCAGCCACTCTCCCGTATAGACGGCTACAGTACAACATCACGAAGTCGCACTTAATTGGCATTTTTTTCAAAAACCGATCATTTGACAAAGTAAAAAAAAAAAAAAGTCATTTATAAAAGCAAGAATATAGAGATACACAAACATAACATTTACTCACCTAATCTGTCAATCAAATCAGCTCCTCTCCCGCCACAGTCGCACTTAAAGCCTAGAAATACATGTGACTTGAGTTGAGGGTTGACTTACAAATTTCTCCGTGCAGGGGAAGTCGAAGAGCTTCACGAGGCCGAAGTCGTCCCCGGTGACCACGTTCAGCCCGGCGTGAGAAACACAAGCGCAGTTCACATCGGCTTTCTCTGCGTTACGAGGCCAGACGCCCAGAACCTCGTCGCCCAGGACACTGCACAGGAGAGAGAGTTTACCACGGTACACTGACATCATCATCATCACACACAGATCTGAGAGTCACCTGGTCCATGTGGCCCATGTGATCCTGTCCACCAGAGCCGGTTCTGTGACCATCTTCCCGCTGGGAACCTCGTGAACCTGCCGCTTATAAGAGCCTGTGGAGACCTGAACACACGACCCGCGTTAACATCCTGCCCTCGCAGAGCACCAAAACTAGACTTCAGTGTTTGTTTGTCCTGAAAGATTTTTTTTTCATTTTGATAATATTTTTTCTATTTTTTAATGCAATTTGTTTGGAGATTTTTTGTGATTTTTCATTTTATTTACCTTAAAATGACTAGATTTAATCAATAAATTATTAATAAATAGTAATTTAGAAGCACATTCCTCACATTGTTGAACAACAGTGTATATGTATGTATATATATAGTGTGTGTGTGTATATATACAGTGCAATGCATAAGTGAATACACCCATGCTAAAGTTGACTAAAAAGAGGAATAAAAAATCATATTTTGGAAATTGAACTTAATGCCTTAATTTAAAAAATTAGGAAAAATCCAACCTTTAAGGACACCAATTTTCTTTGTGAATGAATAATGTATCGTAAATAAATAAATGTTCTTCCTTAAAATACATGGTGCATAAGTGTGTACACCCCTATGTTAAATTCCCATAGAGGCAGGCAGATTTTTATTTTTAAGTATTTTTTTATTTATTTTTTTAGGATACTATGCATCCTGATAAAGTTCCCTTGGCCTTTGGAATTAAAATAGCCCCACATCATCACATAGCCTTCACCATACCTAGAGATTGGCATGATTTTATTTCAGTTAGCCTAATAGCTGGTTTGATTTGCATTGAGAGATGATCTTATGGAAAGTACCCCATGCCAATCTCTAGGTATGGTGAAGGCTATGTGATGATGTGGGGCTATTTTAATTCCAAAGGCCAAGGGAACTTTATCAGGATGCATAGTATCCTAAAAAAAGAAATAAAAAAATACTTAAAAATAAAAATTGGTGTCCTTAAAGGTTGGATTTTTCCTAATTTTTTAAATTAAGGCATTAAGTTCAATTTCCAAAATATGATTTTTTATTCCTCTTTTTAGTCAACTTTAGCATGGGTGTATTCACTTATGCATTGCACTGTATATATATATATATGTGTGTGTATATATATAGTGTATATATATATTGGTTGGATCTTAAAAAAAAAAAAAAACTTTAAATAAACTTTAAAATAACTTAAAATCCATGCAATATCCTTTGTTTGTGCAAAATTGTACATGCACAAAAAAAAACATTTCAGCTATGCATGTAATTTTGTGGAAACAACTGTTCTTCTGATTATGTAGTCAGTTGTACCTCGATGTATTTGCTGTCGGCGGAGAAGTCCAGCTGGATCACAAAGCCAGGAATATCTTTGCAATATCCGATGCGATTGAGAGCCGGACCCAGAGTCAGATCGTAGAAGTCGACAGCGCACTCCACCGAGCCGACGGCCAGCAGCCGGTTATCAGAACTGAACCTGTGAGGCGTTATTAAATATGATCAATGCACTGCAAACACGCTTTCTGAAATATCAAAACATTCATAAATCAAGACGCACTTACAGAAGCAAAATTACTTCAGATAGTAAGTCTTGTTTTTTTTGCAGTCTGTCAATGTGTTCAGAATAATAAACTCTTATTTTATTCCTTTTCTTCCCCATTGAGATATTTTTTCTCATTTTAAGCAAAAACTTGCTTAGTTTTGACAAGACTTAATATCTTCAGTCATTTTGCTTCTCAAGTAAATCAAATTTTTGGTTACACTTTATTTTAAGGTGTTATTATTACAGTGTAATTATACATTTGAGTAATATTAAGCAACTACATGTGCTTACTATAGGGTTAGGGTAGAATTAGGGTTTGGTTGAGGGTTAATTGCATGTAATTATGCATAATTTACTGTTATTACTATGGTAAGTACATGTAACATATGTAACAAGGACACTGTAAAATAAAGTGTTACTGAATTGTTATATATTTTTGATCATGTATTTTAACTAGAGATGCACAGATACTAAATATCTCAGATATCATAAATAATCGATGTCTGCTGATACCGATAGTTTGATTTTCTTAAACTACACAGAGAATCGTCTCATTTGGTTCATTACTATAATATTAGGTTAAAATTAACAACAGAGCCTAAACTATTACATTCAACTACTATTTATTTTCAGATTTAATAATTACACTCAAAAAACTGATTTGTTTGTATAAAGCTGTTTCAGATAAGGTAGTTTATATAAACACTTCTTCATGACAAAATAATTGAAACATGCATATATAATTGATGAGCTCCTCTCTAGTGTTTTTATTGCTAACGAACTGTGAACACTGGATCACTTTCCTGAGGTAAATCCAACATTAAGCAGTTTTATTGACATCTTTCCGCTATTAAAGTGGTGTAAATCCAGCTTTTAATGTAGTTTGTGTCTATGTGGTGTTTTTAATATGCTTTAAGACAAACCATGTGTAAATTCATAAGTCGACTCCATTGCTGAGTATTTCCTCCTTAAAACTGCAGTGAACCAAAGACAGTCTCAAAAACACGCTTTGAAATCGCTGGTGTTTCTGACGTCACAAACTACCTTGTAACCAATCAGATCAACGTGTGATCGTCAACCAGTGGATCTCTGAGCTGAGGGAGTGAGTGGAGGCGGGGCTCATTTGCATATGCATAGAACCGCACATACTAAATGAGGCAAGGGTGTCGAGTTACATTCAAGATATTTTAAGAAATTTTTTCAAGATAAAAATGTTTAAATGTCATTATGGTGATCAAAGATGAGTTTTAAGGGATAAAATGATCGACTACAGGGGAACTTTAAACACTGATGGAGCGATTACTTGAGACATGATTCATTTCAGTAAGTTGTACTGTATCTTTAAACATACATTTTGATGTTAATTCATGTTTTTTGGCGCTAAAACGAAAGACTCGAGTTCCGCTTGAACTGAGGGACTACAGCAATCGGTCAGCGTCAAAATGCCTCTTAGGATTTCGTGATAAAATGGACAGAAATTGAAAGCTGAGACTGTTTTTTTATCAAAAGTTCTTTGTGATTATGGAATGAGAGACACTAAATAATGTTTTATGTAGGGAAAAACCTAGCTTGAACTACACGTGATTCGCAGGGTCAAAGCCTGCTTTAACGTCACTGTTAATGCGTTATTGCTGCGCTAAATTTCTCTAAATTCAACACGAGAGATTTAGTTCACACACAATCTGATACGTTTTTCTGTCCATTTTGATTGACAGGATATAATCAGACCTGATCATCGGCTGTTTTTAAACAGTGAAAAACTTGGCTTTTACACATCGATGCATCTCTAATTTGTAATGTTTTGTGGGTTTGATTTTATTACTTTTCTTCCCCACTGACATATTTGTTCTCATTTTTAGCAAAAACTTGCATAAATTTTTCAGTAGACGACTTAATATCTTCAGTCATTTTTATATATTTTTGATAATTAGAGATGTATCTTGTAGTGTTTTGTGTGATTGCTCGAGCTGTTTCCCCTGTGTTTGACGTGCGGTGTGTCTTCTGACCGTATGTCCTGGATGGCCACGCTTCGGTCTCTCTTTTTGCCCCACACAGTCAGTGAATTCACCAGCAGAACGATGAACTCTCCGTTCTCCATCCCGATCGCCACCATCTCACCGTTCACACTGTACGCCGTGCACTTCGCCGGATGACCCAGACTGACTTTGTTCAGAAGTTTCTGGGAGACAAAAAAATAAAGTATTAATAGACATACACTGCCATTCAAAAGTTTGGGGTCGGTAAGATTTTGAATGTTTTTGAAAAAAGTGCTCTCCATTTTACATTTATCTGATCAAAAATATTTTTAAATATTTTTACAATGTAAATCAGCTGTTGTCTATGTGAATATATAGTAAAGTGTCATTTATTCCTGTGATCAAAGCTGAATTTTCAGCATCATTAGTCTTCAGTGTCACATGATCCTTCAGAAATCACTCTAATATGATGATTTGACGGTTCATATTTTGGTGGAAACTGTGATACACGTGGGCTCCTATCTTACACCCGATGCAATGCAGTGTCAGGCACGACTCAAGTGTTTTTCGCTAGTTTCAGCCCGACGCAGTTATCATTTTCACGTCCTATGCCACGTTGTTTAAATAGCATTTAAATAGTTATTTAAATGCATTTGTGCCTATTTGTGCGCTCATAGGCTGCCGGTCTGAAAACCAGGTGCGAGCGCAACTGGCTTTTAAAGGGAATGGGAGATGAGACTCTGATTGGTTTATTGCACGTTACGCCCAAAACACACCCATTACTCATTAAGAGAATAGAGACAACCCTTTTAGACCATGCGCCGGGAGCGCTGACCATTTGTCTCATCGTTAAACTAGCAAAAGTGGATTCAGACACGCACTGAGTGCACTTGCGCCGAGCGCTTTAGACCATGCGCTTAGATCGTTAAAATAGGACCTTTATTTTTCAGGATTCTTTGATTCTTTGAAGTTCAAAAGAACAGTGTTTATTTGAAATAGAATCTTTTGTAACATTATAAATGTCTTTACTGATGCATTTGATCAAATTAATGTGTCCTTGATAGTTAATTGAATCATCTTATTGACGGTGGTGTAAACACTCCCATTTCTCCATTACCCACAATCCCTCACCTTATCTGCCAGGTCCCAGATGCGTATGGTTCCATCATCGCTGGCGGAGATGAAGACGTCTTTGGAGGGGTGTGTGGCCAGACCCCAGATGCGTCCCTGTGTGTGTCCGTTTATCATGGTGTTGGAGGCGGCGTTCTTCTCTCCCACCTCGATGATCTCGCCATCCTTCGTTCCCACCAAGATCTTTCCCTTTCATCCAACAAAGAAACATCATACGACTGTCCGTCTTCTAAACTAAGGCTGTGTCCGAAATCGCTCCCTATACCCTTAAATAGGGCACTATTTGAGGGAACAGCCATTTGTAGTAGTGTCTGAAACCATAGTGCACTCATTCAATCCCACAATGCACCACAATAACGAGTGTACAACCGATGTACGCTCAACAGCTAGAGAATACCCATAATGCACTGTGAGAGTCATGTGCTGAATGAATTCCTGCGTCTCGCCAGAAGATGGCGCTGCAGCTCAATCAAATCATCCATCCATTTTCCAAACCTTGCTGGTCCAGTGTATTATCATACATGTTTAAATTCCTTTTTCATGGCAGAGTTCAAGATAAATCTTTTAATTACTACTGGATCTGCCAGTTTGCTGTTTCAAATTATTATTCTTAAAGGGGTGGTATAATGCCCTTTTCACAAGATGTAAAATAAGTCTCTGATGTCCCCAGAGTGTGTGTGTGAAGTTTTAGCTCAAAATACCCCACAGATATTTGTATATAGTGTTAAAATTGTCACTTTTTGAGGGTGAGCAAAAACGCACCGTTTTGTGTCTGTCCCTTTAAATGCAAATGAGCTGCTGCTCCCGGCACAGGGGGCGGAGCTTCAATTACCTCCTCACACACACATGCACTGAAAATTTCTAAAACTTTTAGCCTTTTATGTTCAAACCGGAGTCAGACAATGATGGAGAGACTCTAGAAGAAGTGACAACATGTAGAAGCAACAGGACATTTCTGAATGGATAGTTGATGAATTTATGAAGCTGATGTGTAGTTATCTTCTA
The DNA here is from genome assembly GCF_963993115.1 of Abramis brama. Taxonomy (NCBI): domain Eukaryota; kingdom Metazoa; phylum Chordata; class Actinopteri; order Cypriniformes; family Leuciscidae; genus Abramis; species Abramis brama. The sequence goes on from NC_139985.1 coordinate 1,392,622, forward strand.
GTCATTGATTAGCATATTCTGTCATGATAATCTAGAAATCATGCTCAGGGGGCGGGGTTTATGTAAATTCTAGGGTTGGTGATGTCACTAACCCGTGGAGAAGCTCACTGTAGTCTCTACCAGCCGTTTGTTGTAGTCCTTAAAAAGCGATTTCTTTAAAAGCAAATATCTCCCTTTGCTTTGAACTTTGAGCGTTGTAACTTTTAGGGCTGTACTGTCCTAGTCGATTAGTCGATTAATTGGTCGATACATTCTGGTTCGACCAAAATTCTGATTGGTCGATTTTCTGCCGCGTTTATTTCATCAGTTTTGCCGCGCTGAGGCGCGCTCATTTCATCAGGTGGAAAGCACTAACTGCTAATGGGGGTGTTTTCAGAGTACCCTCGTTTCACTGTAACAGTCTGTCTTCAAAACACCCCCCTTGTTTTCACCTTTTTTGGATTAGCCCAACCCAAGAGAGAGCGTCGAGCATAGAAGGTTTGATGCTGAATATTATTTATTTAATTGTGAGAGCGTTTAATAGTCAGTCCTCTTCTAACATGTCAACAACAAAGAAATCGACAGTGTGGCAGCATTTTGTTAAAATTGATAACAGGAAAAAGGTCGAATGCAAAGTTTGCAAGCAACAGTTTTCCACAGCTCGACGACAAACATGACATATCATCTAAAAGTGGTAAGCTCACTTGTCTGCGTTAGCTTGCCCTGTCTGTTTTGAGTAGGCTATATGAACATATCAGAATTTGCATATTTCAATGTTTTAGTGTGATAACCTAACTTTTTTATTTTTTATTTGGAGCCTAATGCGCAATTGCGCTGTGCTGTTGGTTGTGTTAGTTTTGAGCCTAGGATGCTTTATTTTTCAGTTATGCACTTTATTTCGTTTCTGCTCTTGATCTGGTTTGTTTAATAAATATTATTTTTTTATTAAAGTGGACGTGCCTTTTGTGTTTATTAAGAGTAAAAGCTTTAGTTAATAGTCTATTCGTGTCTCAGCTGCGAAGCTGAGCTCATGTTCAGCCTCGCTCGGTGCGAGGACATGCATGGTGAAATGATAGTGTCTGACAGTTATAACTTATTATTATAACATATGACAAAAATAATTGTCTAAATTATGTTGCATATTCCTCAACAGTTCTTGTGATGATATCACTAGTTGACAACATAGTACTATTTTCGGAAATCATAAGCTATGATATTGCGCAGGTGCACGTGATGCAGCGCTGTCAGAGCCGACAGACTCGAGTGTCAAACTCATTTCAGTGCAAAATAATTAGGTCAAAAACGATTTAATATACTGCAAATAGCCTACTAGTTGTTTATGTTTATTTATAATTAATTTAGGCGGACAACAAGGCTACCAAGTACTGCGCACAGTGCGCATCTAATTCATTTAACGTTTTTTTTTTCTAACGTCATTTTTAGTCGATTTTAGTCGATTTTTAGTCGAAAATTTCAGGACTTCAGTCGACCAAGATTTTCTTTGGTTGAGTACAGCCCTAGTAACTTTGCAGATGTTGTTTATGCTCAAACAGCAACATTACACACTAACTAAAGTTAGAAAAGTCAAATCATAATCAACCACTCCTTTAAACAGCAAGCACAAACTACGCAAAATCGACAGTGTCCGCATTCACTCGCTCGTTTTCATCGACTCGTAGGGATTCGTGAATGAGGGTATAGGGGGCGATTTCAAACACAGCACAAGACTTTAAATGAACACAGATAGCAGGGCTCTTTTTAGATGCCAATAACTCAAAAACACTTGCATAAAGCATAAGCATGACTGACCTTTCCTCTGCACACAGATCTGACGGTCTCGACTGGCAGTCCCGTCTCCAGCTGAAACGCTCTGCATCTCTTCATCTCCTGATCCCACAGTTTCACAGCGCCGCCCTCTTTAGTCCTGCACACAAATACAGTCAACACAGCCATTTACAACTACAGAACGATATGTACACTTCCACTACTGTTAAATTAATACTTTTATTCATCAAAAGGACACATTAAATTGATAAAAAGTGACAGTAAAGACATTTATAATGTTACAAAAGATTATATTTAAAAAAAATGCTGTTCTTTTGAAATTTCTATTCATCAAAGAATCATGAAAAACATAATTTATCATAGTTTCAACTAAAATATGAACCATTTTCAATGCTGATAATAATCATAAATGTTACTTGAGCATCAAATCCTCATATTAGAGTGATTTCTGAAGGATCATGTGACACTGAAGACTGGAGTAATGATGCTGAAAATTCAGCTTTGATCACAGGAATACATTACACTTTACTACAGTATATATTCACTTAGAAACGTTAGAAAAGAACATTTTTACTGTATTTTTGATCAAATAAATGCTGAGCATAAGAGACTTCTTTTTAAAAAACATCTTACAAACTCCAGACTTTTGAACTTTTGTATTCAAGGTATAAGAAAAATGTGCTATTTTTTTTATTTATGGTGCCTAAAAAAAAAAAAAAATTGAATAGAAAATGGTATAAAGGACATATAAAACTAACAGTAACACTTAAGTTTAGGGTCTGATTCTCATTATTAACTAGTTGTTTATTAGCATACATATTACTAGGATATTGGCTGTTTATTAAAGCACATATTAATGCCTTATGATCATATTCTCCATCCCTTAATCCTTCAATACCTAAACTTCACAAATACCTTGCTAACTATTAATAAGCAGTAATTATGAGTTTATTGAGGGAAAAGTCTGAAGAGCGGGCCCCATCTGGACGTCAGCTGAACTCACGGCCTCTCTTTGCCTCCGGTCACGATGAGCCCGTCTCGGAGCGTGGTGTACATGGTGAACACCGGTCCAGTGTGCGCTTTAGCCACCACACGCACCAGGAAATGCTCCCGCCACACGTACACGTCACCGTTGATGGCCCCGGTGAACGTCAGGTTATTCTGTCAGACGATACAAACATCTTAGTCACATGATCCTTCAGAAGTCATCCTAATATGATGATTTGCTGCTTAAGAACATTTATGATTATGTTGAAAACAGTTCATATTTTTGTGATAATATCCATGAACAGGGTTTGAAATTAAAATTACAACTAACGCTGTCAAATCACGAGCCAATTTGGTGTGTTACTATGTTTACTCACTTTGCTGGGGAAGTTCGTTTAAGACAAATCTGCTCAGATTTAGCACAAATACTCATGAGTCACCATGATATATTAAATACAGTGTATTACGCAGAATCTGCTCATATCTGGCTCACTTGAACACACACTTCACTACACAACAAATAACGGTGCGCTTGTTCATTTGCATTGAAGCAACAGAAGATTAAAAAGCATTTGGTGAACAGAAAAGACATTGTTATTTTCCAACATCCTACATTTATTTGATGTTCTTTGTCCTGTGTTGATCTGACCAACTAAAACACACTTTTGGTGAAAAGGATGAGGATGAAAGAGGAAGAGAGGAGATGCTGGATGACAGGATTTTGTTTGAATAAGAAATGAATGTATGAAATCCAAATTTAAATATATATATATATATATATATATATATGAAATAAAATTCGGATTTCATGCATTCTTATATATAAGCTGTGATTAATTTTTATTTTTTGGTTAGTAGAAGTTCTGAACGGCCGATAACTTATAAATGAAGTAGCCAAATTTTCCGTTGAGTGAAAAGGTGAATTTGAAAGCCTGTCCCTGAATGCGCGAGACTCACGGCTCCGAACGCCACCGAGAGCATGGTCTGCATGCGGCCGTCCTCCACCGCTCCGATCACTCCTTTCTTATACAGCAGAGATCCTCCCACCAGCGTCCAGAACTTGATGTGTTTAATCCCCACAGACACAAACTGCGTGTCCGAGTCGGGCCTGAACTCCACCACGAAGATCCGGTCTGTGTGACCGCCTTTACTGCAAACCCTCGAGCCTGAGCACACAATTAAAGAAGATTACAGGTTTTTACAATCGCTAGAACAGACTTCTCAATACTTGAGTCACTTTATCAAAACTCTGGATTATTTAACCCTTAAAAATATTTTTTTCAATTAAATGAATGTACTATATTTTAGTTCAATAGTGTTTTTTAAATATTTTTATTTAAATAAAATTTTAAATTGTAATATTTATATAATATTTTGTATTTTTAGGGGATTGTATGGTATTAAATTATATTTACGATATATTTATAATCCATTTATTCACTTTTTGAGTATAGACCTGAAAATTTAATTTCCAACTTAAACCTTGGTAAATCTTGAATGCTTTAGAGCGACAGACTGAAGTTTGATCTCTTTTCAAAGACGACACTTGGCAGATTATTGCTGAAGTGAAAAAAGTTTAAAAAAGTGAACTTAAAAAAAAGTTACAGAAGTTTATGTTTATTGTTATAAAAAATTGTATATGAAATATATATTTTCAGAAACATGTTTTAATCTAAAACTGTGAGAAAATCAAAGCCATAAATCTAAACAAGTTGTGTTCCAAATCTGAGCTTGATATCTAAAAAAATGAGCGTTCAGTCACAGAGTGTGTTTGGCCGCAGTACCAAACGCTTCCACTAGAGGAAATCCGTCTCCCAATCATTTCCAATGAGAGGATCACAAGTGTGACTATTTTTTTCAGGACCATTTAACCTGTTCCAATCATGTCCACATTTTTTGCGTTCACATAGTAAGTGCCAAAACCTTTACCATGTTTTGCACCATTCCGATGAAGAAAACAATAAAAATAAAAAAAAAGTAAAATTTTGCCTGAAGAGCACCAGAGGGCTGATTAGTAACCACACCTTTCAAATTACATGAATTATCTCACTTAGATACAAATATCCCTAAAACTCTATGTACCTACAGGCCAATTTGCACATTTACTACTAACACATTTAAATATTAACCTTAAACTGCCCCTATTATGCTTTTCAGGTATTCCCTTTTATAGTGTGTAATAAAGATGCCTGTGAATGTAAAAGTTCTGCAAAGTTTCAAATATTCAAAGTTTCGATTCCTAGGGAAAGCAAGATCTGATAAGGATGTAAATGTGTACCTTGAAATGCAATGCAAGTCGCTTTGGATAAAAGCATCTGCAAAATGCATAAATGTAAAATGTAATTTCAGTCTCTCTTCCTGCAGAACCTACCTAGGTTTGTAACAGATTTGCATAATTGTCTTCATTGGCTGAACTTTGCCCCGCCCACTCAAACACATATTTTAGTAGTTATAGTGCATTATGAATGTGAAATTACCAAACTGTTCAGGAGAACTGTGTTAAGCTTTGAAAAAGTGACCTAACTATTGAGAAATGGGTCTTGTCGAGTGTGAATAGTAAATGCATGGATCAATAGTTCTCACACACACACACCTTCCTGCCATCTCCACACAGTGATGGTGTGTTCGGGATCCACTCCCACAGACAGCAGGAGTTTCCCCGTGGCGCTGAAGTTGACGTATCCGACTCCTTTGGCGTGAGAGCAGCGCAGCACAGACAGAGTCTGCTTACTCATGGCGTCCCACACGTGAATGCACGGCGCCAGGCCTACAGGAACACACACACACACACACACATCACCGTCAGTACTCAGAGCTGAAGGGGCAAACAAGCTTCCCAAACGAGAACATGTGACAAATAAAACACATTAGGTTTATTACAAGACATTGATTATGCAAATATATATATATAAACAGTGATGGGAAGCTACTAAGAAACTGGCTTAAAATAGTTACACTACAGTTAAGATGCATTTACAAAAAGTAGTAGTATATAAGTATATAAAACTAGACTATAAGCAACTAACAAGAAGCAGTTAACTACATTGAAGCTATTTAAAAGGAGTATTTATATATATTTTATATTATATAAGTTCCCTTTCAAGGGAACTCGCGTTGCGTCGAGTTTGACGCTATGGGAACGCTTTGCGTGATGACGTCTTGAAGCACATGTAAAATCAGTCCAATGGTGTGGCGGAACGTCAGAGGCGGGTGACGTCACGTACCAGGAAGCTATAAAAGCCGGCCCGAAACAGAAAACGAAAGCTTTCTGAGTCTTCAGTTGCGCTCTGTGTGAAATCTGTCTGTATATTTGGTGTTGTCTGTCTATATCATATATATATATATTCAGTATGGCGAGCGAGCAGCAGTTTAGAGTGTGTGTCCATCCCTGCCCGCGTTATTTAACGGGAGGTGACACACACACTCTTTGTGTTGTTTGTTTGGGAGAGGAGCATGCCCAGTCAGCACTCGAGGGTGGTGACTGTGTGCATTGCTGTGCGCTTCCATTGCGTACGCTCCGATCCCGCTTGGCTCGGTTCAATCCCGACCACGCTCCCCAGGGCTCGGGTCCCGCCGCTGCCGAGGCACGGCGTCTATCTCAGACCTGGGGTTCACAGATGGATTTATCAGTGGATGTTGAGACGGGCTCTGCCTTATCTCAGCATCCGTCTGATAGATCCAGTGCCTCTTATCAGGGTGTGGAAGCACGCGCTGCGGTTTCTTCCCCCCCGATAGAGGTACCAGTACTGCAACTATCCAGCTCTGAGGAGTTGGATGTTGTGAGTATTGTAGCTGAGTCTGAGGATTCGCCACCTCAGTCTCATGCGTTTGAGGAACTGCTCGATGTCATTACTAGAGCTGTTGACAGACTATCTATTGAGTGGCCAGAAGATAGGCAGGACGTTCGTTCGAAAAGTAAGCTCGACGAACGCTTCCTGCCATCTCGTGCGCAGCCCCAGCGCAGGAGCCTGCCGTTTTTCCCCGATCTCCACACCGAGGTGTCGAGATCGTGGGCGAAACCAGTGTCATATCGAGTGTATACTGCACAAACATCACACTATTCATCCATTCACAATTATAAAGAGCATGGTTATGGGGAGATGCCGAAGGTGGAAGAGACGCTCGCGAGCTATCTCTCTCCAGCAACGGCATTTTCTCTGAAGGCTCCTGCACTTCCATCCAAGCCAGTAAAAGTTACTTCTTCCCTGGTTCATAAAGCTTATGCCGCCGCCGGTCAAGCTGCAGCGTGTTTACATACAATGTCCATAATGCAGGCTTACCAGGCTGAGTTATTGGGTGATTTTGAGGAGGGCGGGGGTATTAGTGCTGATACGGTGTCTGAACTGCGTAGAGCCACGGATTTGTCTCTCAGGGCCACCAAGGAGACGGCTAAATCCATCGGCCGCTCTATGGCAGCCCTGGTGGCCACTGAGAGGCATCTGTGGCTTAACTTAAGTGACATAAAGGACAAAGAAAAACATGTTCTTTTAGATGCACCAGTATCTACGCAAGGGTTATTTGGAGACGCAGTTAATAGTGCTGTAGCGAAGTCACAAGAAGCTTCAAAACAGGCAGCTGCACTTCAGAAACTTCTCCCCCGCCGTTCTTTCTATGAGGCTGCTGAGCGGGAGCAGCCTCACTCCTCTAAAAAGAGCGTTGTGCACCGCGCCACTCAGAAACAGAGCGTTTCCTCCCGTGCTCCCCCACAAAAATCTCGGGGACACGGAGGGCGCTCTCAAACCCAGCAGTCTTCGAGGGGTAAAACGGATCTGCGGACCGTTATTACCGCCAAGAAGGCTGCTGGGAAAAAGTCCTGATGTCTGAGGGCTCAGGACAAATGAGGGTAGTCCCCCCGAAGCAGAGCGGTTAACACCTCTTTTCACGGTGCCCGTCTCTCTTCAGTGCCCTCAGGGGACCGTTCTGCCAACCCTGCCGCCTCCGGCGTTACAGGGCGCAGCGGTCTCCGGCGAGCACATATCTCAAGGTCCACCCGGAAACGTAGTGGCCTCGGGATGCCCGCCCCCTCTGAGGAGGGTGCTAGAGCAGTCTGTTTGGTCGTTCCCTGCCGGTGCGCCGTTACAGGGCGACGAACCGACTACTCAACAGCAACAAAATCCAGAAACCAGTCTCGAGAGACTGGTACCTCTAGTAGAATCTTTGACAGCGTGGAAGCTACTGTCAAATGTTTCTCGTTGGGTCCTGCAGACCGTGGAAAAAGGGTATTAGATACAATTCTAGTAACGCCCACCGCGGTTTATGGGGGTCCTGCCCACAATGGTGGGCCCCGAGCAGGTTCTGGTTATGGAACAGGAAGTAAACACTCTGTTAGAGAAAGGGGCCATAGAATATGTACCTCCCTCCAACAGGGAAACCGGGTTTTACAGCCGGTACTTCATAGTTCCAAAGTAGGACGGGGGATTGCGTCCCATTTTAGGTCTTCGAGTTGTCATGCAGCTCAAGTTCGAAATGTTAACATTGAGACAATCGTGCCACAGATTAGTCCGAGGACTGGTTTGTCACGATAGACCTCAAGGACGCATATTTCCATCCGTCCGTGTCATTGGAAGTTCCTGAGGTTTGCTTTCGGGGGCAAAGCATACCAATATCGAATTCTTCCATTCGGCCTGGCTTTATCACCCCGCACTTTCACCAAATGCGTGGATGCAGCTCTGGCGCCTCTGCGCCTCCGGGGTATTCGCATCACGAACTACATCGACGATTGGTTGATTTTAGCTCAGTCGCATTAGATGGCGGTTCAACATCGAGATGTTGTTCTCGCCCATATGAAAGAGTTGGGGTTACGGCTGAACGCCAAGAAGAGTGTGCTTCTCTATTTTAGAGGACCACTTTTTTAGGCGTGGTTTGGGATTCAGTGTCGATGCAGGCGCGCCTGTCATCGCCACGCTTCGATCCTGGCAGCTGTGAGAAGTGTAAAGCTAGGCCAGCTACTCACTGTCAAACAGTTCCAGAGACTGTTGGGTCTCATGGCAGCAGCTTCCAACGGGATACCTTTTGGACTGCTGCACATGAGGCCCCTGCAGTGGTGGCTCAGGACCAGAGGGTTTTTCCCCGAGGGGCAACCCATTTCGCACAATCAAGGTCACGCGGTGACGCCTACGTGCCTTGGTTATGTGGAAGAAACCTTGGTTCCTGTCCCAGGGCCCAGTGCTGGGAGCTCCTTGTCGTCGCAAACTGCTAACGACGGATGCTTCCCTCACGGGTTGGGGAGCGATCCTGAGGGTCGCTCATCTCAAGGTCTGTGGGAAGACCATCATCGTTCCTGGCATTCTATAGCCTAGAGATGTTAGCTGTCTTCCGGGCTCTGAGGAGCTTTATCACAGGTCTCAGGGGACACCATGTGTAGTACATACGGACAACACGTCGGTAGTCGCCTATATCAAGGGGGTTTGCGCTGGCACGCCATATCCTCTTGTGGTCCCAGGGGAAGTTGCTGTCACTCAAGGCAGCCTACATCCCCGGGGTCCAGAATATAGGAGCAGACACTCTGTCGAGACAGGGGCCGAGGCCCGGGGAATGGTGGCTCCACCCCCGAGGTGGTGGAGCTGATATGGAAATTATAAGTGGGTCTGTTTGCGTCTCGAGAGACGTCTCACTGTCCACTTTGGTTCTCCCTCACGCATCCAGCTCCTTTGGACTGGATGCTATGGTGCAGACGTGGCCGAGGCTACGTCTGTACGCTTTTCCCCCAGTTGCTCTGCTCCCGGGAGTTCTGGAGAGAGTTCGCAGGGACCGGGTTTGCCTGCTTCTTATAGCCCCGCGCTGGCCGGGCAGAGTATGGTTTCCCGATCTTGTGTCGCTCCTCGACGGGCCTCCTCTGGAGCTACCCGTCAGGAGGGACCTTCTGTCCCAGGCGGAGGGCTCGATATTTCACCCCCGCCCAGAACTGTGGAACCTGTGGGCTTGGCCTCTGAGGGGGCCCAGCTCATAGAGTCAGGTCTCTCAACTGAGGTTGTTGAGACCATTCTACAGTCCAGAGCTCCCTCCACGAGGAAACTTTATGCCCTGAACTGGAGAGTATTCACCTCTTCGTGTAGTGACCGTCGGTTGGATCCAGTCAACTGCCCAATTGGTACAGTTCTGGAGTTCCTGCAGGACTGGTTCACTGCAGGTCTGACCCCTCCACCTTAAAGGTTTATGTGGCGGCCATAGGTGCTTACCACATTCCTTTGGGTGGAATGTCTGTGGGGAAAGACCCCTTTGGTATCTCGTTTCCCTCGTGGCACTTGGAGGTCCTCCTCCCTTTCGAAATCGGACCAGGAGGCTAATAATTTGCTTTGCCCTGTTCGGGCGTTAGACGCGTATGTCCACAGAGCTGCCCTGTGGCGTAAAAGTGACATTTGCTCCCCTAACAAGGGAGGTCCAGTGTCTAAGCAAAGGATGAGCAAGTGGGTGGTTGAGACTATCTCACTTGCTTATGAGGCGGCTGGACAGCCTTCTCCTTTGGCTGTCCGGTCGCACTCTACGAGGAGTATGGCGGCCTCTAAGGCCCTTATATCAGGAGTTTCGTTACAGGACGTTTGTGATGCGGCAGGCTGGTCCTCACCGCACACTTTCGTCAGGTTCTACTCTCTGGATCTAGACTCTGCTCCAGGGTCTCATGTTTTGTCTTCCTAGTGCTGCTCACCAGATTTCACACAGGACAGACATTTGTAGCTATGGAGGCGTTGGTATAGACGTTCCCATAGCGTCAAACTCGACGCAACGCGAGTTCCCTTGAAAGGGAACGCCTCGGTTACGACTGTAACCTCGGTTCCCTGAAGAGGGAACGAGCGTTGCGTCACCTTGCCATATCTCCTTCATGCCTGTCAACACGACTTCAGACTTTACGAAGCTTTCGTTTTCTGTTTCGGGCCGGCTTTCATAGCTTCCTGGTACGTGACGTCACCCGCCTCTGACGTTCCGCCACACCATTGGACTGATTTTACATGTGCTTCAAGACGTCATCACGCAAAGCGTTCCCATAGCGTCAAACTCGACGCAACGCTCGTTCCCTCTTCAGGGAACCGAGGTTACAGTCGTAACCGAGGCGTTTATTATTCAATCAGAGCTGTATTTTTCTGGCAGAATTATTTCTAATTTAAATTATTTTTAACAGACAAATCTGTGCACTAAATGCAAAAATAAATGCACATTGCAAAAATAAATGAAATGCATAAATAAATCCAAAAATCAATTCACTAAATGCATAAATAAATGCATCAATAAAATAAATAAATTGCACAAAAAATAAATAAATAAAATTAGTTGAAAACACTGGTGAAAAGCAGCATTTAATTAAATATTCATCACGCTACACCTATGCAAAATAAATGCATAAATAAATGCAAAAATAATTAAACTAAATGCATAAATACATTTTAAAAATGCAGTAAATGCAGTAAATGCATCAATAAATGCACTAAATGCATAAATAAATGCAAAAATAAAAAATAAATGTACTAAATGCATAAACAAATACGTACAAAATAAATAAATTAGTCGAAAACACTGATGAAAAGCAGCATTTAGTTAAATATTCATCACCACTATAGCTTGGGAAAAAATAGGCTGTTACTGGAAACGCTACTGTAATTTGAAAACAACTATTGTCCTTAAAAAATGTACCGACCTTAAAAAAAATATTAAAAATGTAGTTAACAGTCCAGCTTTGTTTAGTTAGTGACTCCCCAACACTGTTAAAGAAGCAGTAGGATGAGTTTGGGATGAGTATTAGGAGGTCCTCAGGGTTTTCAACATGACAGAACAAACACATGTCAACGTTAGAGATGTATTCCAGCGCTGAGGGAGGGAAAGGGTCAACATGACTCTATATGAAAAATGATTTCTGAGATGATAGAAAATCAAGCAGCATGATGCGTCATGCAAACATGTAATCTTCATAGCCATGTCTTTAATGAAACCAGGACATGAAACACAAGGGAAATAAGAAGTGAAATATGAGGCATCAAACTTCAAGATCCTCATGAGCCACAGACAGATAGTATTTGATTATTTGATTAATTATTCTATATTAAGTGGTTTTGCATGCATTAACACTAGTGAAGTGTCACAGAACTATTAAAATGACATCACTGAACCGAAATGCAATGTTGAGTTTTGAATGCATATTAAACCCTGATCACTGCTTTAAAAGTAGAAGTGCGTGTGTTCTAGTTTGGAGAAACTGAAATCTGTCCTGGATTTCTGGAGAGAAGCACACAAGGTCAGTGGGATGAAGTGCAGATCGCAGGAGGTTTCTGTGTCCTACCTGGCAGATCGGTGATGTCGCCTGTGTGTTGGTGTGTTGGATGAGAGGATGAGACGGTGATGAACAAAAAAATGAGAGAAGCTGCTCTTAGTGCCAAAGCAGAATTACGTGAGAGATTCAAAGTATTTGCAAAATCACAGGCAGGGCTTTTGTTATCAACACAAAACCAAGCAGTGCACGCTGAAAGAAGCGAACGTAAGCCAATGAAAATGATCAGACGGTGAAAATTACATCTATTAGCGTTCAGAGACGCCAGGCTGAACACGTGCACACGTACCGATCTGACCGGTGGCGATGACATTTTGATATTTGGGATGTTGATTGACAGTCAGGCAGAGGATATCATCCGTGTGCTCCAGGTAAAAGCTCTGAGTTCCTGCAGATCACAGAGTCAGGCTCTACTTCATCTAAAAACACTTCAGATCATTCACAAATCCTTATGCATGCATCATATTAATAGAAAGACTAATGCAATATTATTTTAGTGAACTGCAAATGAGAAATACACTTCCCTCGTACACTATCATTTAAAAGTTTGGGTTTTTTAAAAGTCTCTTCTCAGCAAGGATGCATTTATTTGATCAAAAATATCAGTGAAATATTATTCCAGTGTAAATCATCTGTTTTCTATGTGAATATATAGTAAAGTGTAATTTATTCCTGTGATCAAAGCTGAATTTTCAGCATCATTACTCCAGTCTTCAGTGTCACATGATCCTTCAGAAATCACTCTAATATGATGATCTGATGATCAAGAAACATTTATGATTATTATCAGTGTTGAAAACAGCTTAATATTTTTTGTGGAAACCGTCATACATTTTATTTTTAAGGATTCTTTGTCACTTAAGAATCTTTACTGTCACTTTTGATCAATTAAATGCATCCTTGCTGAATAAAAGTATTAATTTCTTTCAAAAAACTAAATCTTTCTGACACCGGACTGTATATTCTAGTTTTATATTCTTTAAACCTACAAAAAAACATAATTTGAAAATATAATAACCAAGCAGTCATTTTGATAATAATTTTCATATGTGTGACCCTGGATCACGTCACCAGTCTCGAGTCGCACGGGTATATCTGTGGCAATAGCCAACAATACAGTGTATGGGTCAAAATTATAGATTTTTCTTTTATGCCAAAAATCATGAGGATATTCAGTAAAGATCATGTTCCATGAAGATATTTAGTAAATTTCCTACCGTAAATATATAAAACATGTATTTCTGTGAGTGAATGCAGCACAATCGTGAACATAAATGAACAACTTTAAAGGAGATTTTCTCAATGTTTAATTTTTTTGCACCCTCAGATTCCAGATTTTCAATAGTTGTATCTCGACCAAATATTGTCCTATCCTAACAAACCACACATCAATGGGAATATTATTTATTCAGCTTTCAGGTTATGTATAAATCTCAATTTCAAAAAATTGACCCATGTGACTGTGGTCCAGGGTGATTAGAAGTGATTTAGTTAATTAAGCTTTTCCACTTCTTTTTTAACCAGACGTGCAGTTCCACCTGCAGCCTCTAGAGGGCGTCACCGCCTCATGTCAGATCTGGAATCAGATTAGTCTCAGAAGACACGCCCACAAACCCATAAAGCCAAAAGGCATTATTTCAAAGTCTTCACAAACATCTAGCATATTTGCCACATGTTGAGACAAGAATGGGACAGCAAGCCCGAGTTCAGAGGTCATGTGTGTGTGTACCAGCAGAGAGGTTCTGAATCACAGCAGCAGCGGCTGTGTGAAAGATGATGTCGGCTCCATCATTGAGGTAGTGAAGGTTGTTTCGACAATCAAAGCCTCTGTAGCCAAACACATGGTCCAGAGAAAGCTCCTATAAACACACGGACATAAGCGTACACATTGAGAATAATGAGGACCACGTTATATCTTCATGAGCTCATGACCCGTCTGACCTCCACGATCTTCTTCTTCTTCGTGATGTTGTTCTTCACCAGCTTTTCAGGTAACGGTGCGGCGCGACTCACTGGAGGTCTGCAGGGAACAAATAATGGAGTTTCGACATGAAGAAACGCAGTCACTGCAAAACAATTACACTCTTCCTCAGTATTTTTGTCTTGTTTTCCAGTACAAATATCTAAACATTTTTTAAACCAAGATACTTTTATTTGAGAAGCAAAATTACTGAAGATATTCCGTCTTGATTTCTGAAAAACTGATTAAAAATGAAGTGAGTTTGTGCCCTTAAAACAAGAACTAATATCTGCCAATGGGGTTAGAAAAAAAAGATTTATATATATATGATATAACAACCAGAGCTGTATTTTTCTGGCACAAAAACAAGTAGGATTTTTTTTTAACAGACAAAAACATATGTACTAAATGCATCAATAAATGCATCAATAAATGTACTAAATGCATCAATACAAAAATAAATGCAAAAATAAATAAACAAAATGTATAAATAAATGCAAAAATAAATGTACTAAATGCATCAATAAATGCATCAATAAATGCACTAAATGCATCAATGCAAAAATAAATAAACTAAATGTATAAATAAATGCAAAAATAAATGTAATAAATGCATCAATAAATGCACAATGCAAAAATAAATAAACTAAATGCATAAATAAATGCAAATATAAATGCACTAATTGCATAAATAAATGCAAAAAATAAATGCACTAAATGCATAAACAAATGCATAAAAAACTAATACATTTTGAAAAATATATAATATCTGCCAGTGGAGTCAGAAAAAATTTACTTAAAGTCAGAATTAAGTGAATTTATGCTTAAGTGAATTTAAATTTTCCCTTTGAATTTTTGATTTGAATATTTTGCAGTAATCATAACTTCATCTGCATTATCCAGTTCTGTGGCTTTTCTCACCGTTCGTCCACCAGGATCTCCTTCTGCTGTTGGTGTGGCTTTACGCCCGTCATCTGTCTTATACTGACGGCGTAGATCTTCGTCGTGTAATCCATGTTCTTTTCCCGGGCGACGTCGCTGTCGTACCCTAAACACAGACATTCGTCAAATAAACATCTCTAAATTCAGTTTATCCTCACGAACAAAAACTAAAACATTACCTCCATCCTCCTCGGCGTCGTCATCTGATTCCTCACTGTCCACGGCTTTGCTCTCGCGTGGACCAATCCCCTCTCTCGCCCAGATCATGAGGGCCGTGTCGGCCCCGCCCACCGACAACAGCATCGCATCATCATTCGACCATCGCACATTTGTCACATTGGCACTGTGAGCCACGTACTTCTTAAACTTGGCAAACTGACCCTGTATAAAACAAAAAACATCAAGAAAATACTTTCTAATCGTTTAATGCATAAACCTCAAGACTTATACACTATTGTTCATTTATTTAAAGACAATAGCAAGGATGCATTAAATTGATCAAGAGTGACAGTAAAGACATTTATAATGTTACAAAGATTCTATTTCAGATAAATGTTCTTTTCAACTTTATATCCATCAAAGAATCCTGAAAAATAAAAAGCATCAGTTTCCAGAAAAATATGACTTGTTTTCAACACTGATAATAATCATAAATGTTTCTTGAGCATCAAATCATCATATTAGAATGATTTCTGAAGGATCATGTGACACTGAAGACTGGAGTAATGATGCTGAAAATTCAACTTTGATCACAGGAATAAATTACACTTTACTATATATTCACATAGAAAACAGATGATTTACATTAGAATAATATTTCACAATTTTTACTGTATTTTTGATCAAATAAACGCAGCCTTGCTGAGCAGAAGACATTTCTTTCATAAACACTGAAAAAAGTGGTGTGTAAGAATACATGATGTGATCATGTGACCTTGCAGGGGAAGCTGAAGAGCTTGACGAAGCCGAAGTCGTCTCCGGTGGCCAGCAGCTTCTTGTCTTTGGTAAGTGAAGAGGCGTTGACGAAGCTGAGCGTGGGCCAGACGCCCTCACAGGTGGAGCCCAGAACCGACGTCCATGTGGCCCATTCCATCTTCTCAGACTGAACACACACACACACACACGGTCACAGCGCTGCACTTAGCCACGTAACTGGATGTGTGTCTGGTTTCTCTACCTCTAAACTGCTGATAGTTTGTCGTCTTCCTCGTGGAGCTTCGAAGAAAAGCTGCTCTTTGGCACCAGTGTTGACTTGAAGCAGTTTTCCTGCATTAATGCACACAAACATGTTTAGCTCCCTATACTTTTACTTCTTTCATTGATGGATTTCTGCAGCTTTTTGATACCAAAGCAAAATTACCAAAGCAAATGTCAAAAGTTAGTAAAAACTGGCTTTGGTGAGAAAATTATCAGTTATTGGAACTGCAATAATAAGCACTAAATAATCCCTTAAAGCGGTGGTATAATGCCCTTTTCACAAGATGTAAAATAAGTCTCTGATGTCCCCAGAGTGTGTGTGTGAAGTTTTAGCTCAAAATACCCCACAGATATTTTTATATAGTGTTAAAATTGTCACTTTTTGAGGGTGAGCAAAAACACACCGTTTTTTGTGTCTGTCCCTTTAAATGCAAATGAGCTGCTGCTCCCGGCACAGGTGGCAAAGTGGCAAAAAGTGTGTTTGTGTGTTAGCAGCTCCGATTACCTCACACACACATGCACTGAAAATTTCAAAAACTTTTAGCCTTTTATGTTCAAACCGGAGTCAGACAATGATGGAGAGACTCAAGAAGAAGTGACAACATGTAGAAGCAACAGGACATTTCTGAATGGTTAGTTGATGAATTTATGAAGCTTATGTGTAGTTATCTTCTAGTCATTGATTAGCATATTCTGTCTTGATAATCTATAAATCGTGTTCAGGGGGCGGGGTTTATGTAAATTCTAGGGTTGGTGATGTCACTAACCCGGGAGGAATGTGGTGTAGTCTCTACCAGCCGTTTGTTGTAGTCCTTAAAAAGCGATTTCTTTAAAATCTCCCTTTGCTTTGAACTTTGAGCGTTGTAACTTTGCAGATGTTGTTTATGCTCAAACAGCAACATTACACACTAACTAAAGTTAGAAAAGTCAAATCATAATTAACCATCCCTTTAACTATTAGTATAAAAGATGCTATTTCCAGATATAAAAATAATGCAAACTACAGTTTCATGGCCAGCAAATTCTCACAGTTCAAAACATTATCAAAACAATGTTTGTGTAGATTAATTCTTCCTGTTTCTCACTCAAGGATTAAGTCATGAACATGAAGACAGGCATGAAGTTGCATATTATTGCTTGAATATATATTTGTGTGTTGGGTGTGTGAGGATTACCGCGCACGTCCCAGTCCACGTGTGTGATGCAGCTGGACGCTCCTTTACAGATGCCCACCCTCTTACTGGTCAGAACGTTATAAATGTCCACAAATGAGTCGTGGGAGGCCACGGCGAGGTATTTTCCAGCATCTGCAAGACAAAAGCAGGACAATATTACATCAATTACATGCTTTATGCAGCTATTATGTCATGAAACAAAATAATGTAATAATAAATATATTATTATTATTATTTTTATTTATAGTTTTAATAAAATAATATAAATGATATAATAAATATACTTTATTATTATAAATGATATAATTGTATTTTTTATGTCAATATATATTATGTATATGTATATATAAAATTATACTTTATTATCAATTTATATGTTTTATATATATATATATATATATATATATATATATATACAGAGAATTTATATATATATATATATGCATTATTTATTTTTATTATCACTTAATATGTTAATATTAATTACAAATAATTAATAATATTAATTAATAGTCATTTCTATTATTTTATTATCAATCATATATATACAGTTAGGTCCATATATATTTGGACACAGGCACAATTTTTAATTTTTTCAGGTATTTATCAAAACATGTTCAAGCTATAGTTACATAATAAAGATATGGACTGAAAGTGAAACTATCAGGTTTAATTTGAGGGTATTTACATCTAAACTGGAAGAAGAAGGGTTTAGGAATTACAGCTCTTGAGAGTAGATGGTTACCTTGAGAGAACCTGATGTCAGAGATGATCTCCTTCCTGTGGTGAAAGGTCACCATGTCTTCCAGCGTGTCTGCATTCACCACCAGAAAGCTGCCGTCGTTTAGACCCACCGCTAAGGCTTTTCCGTCGGGGGAGAAGGCACAGCATCGGCCACCTACAAACAGACACATCAGCACAATTAAATCGTGATAATTTAACCTGCAGTCATTAAAGGTGACTTATTTTGCCCCCTTTCACAAGATGTAATATAAATCTATGGTGTCTCCAGAATGTGTCTGTGAAATTTCAGCTCAAAATACCAGTTCATTTATTATAGCTTGTCAAATTTGCTCCTTTTTTGGGTGAGAGCAAAAACGCGCCGTTTTTTAGTGTGTCCCTTTAAATGCAAATGAGCTTTAGCTCCGCCTCCGTTCAGAAGAGGGCGGAGTTTTTACACGAGCTTCAGAAACTCCGGCAATAACAAAACAGGCCAATCTCCCTCATCCAGAATCCCAGAATCACCAGTAGCGAGTGCAGCCTTACGGAGAGACTCAGGAAGAGTTTCTGAATGTTAGTGGAGACATTTCTGTAGTTGTTGTGGAGTTACACTGATCATCTCATCATCATGTTGAACTTCTCCACAAGTGTCCACAGTTCCTGAGGTCTTTATAAGACAGCGGTGACATGTTCTGGTCAATAGTGTTCAGTGCTTGTCTGTGCTCAACCACAGAACAGCTTCAGGCTTTGCTGGATCTTTATTATTGCGTTAGAACTGGTCTCTGTTGTCGCTCGTGAAATCAAATGTCTGTGGAGTGTGTAAACGTGCAGATTAAGGGCCGGTAATATTATAATAAGATCCTCTTCATACGTCAGAAGGGGAGCGAAATCTGATCGGCTTATTTTCTGACATGCTTGCAGAGAAAGGCGTTTTTTGTGTTGGTAGAAGCACCGGGGACCCGATTATAGCACTTAAACATGGAGAAAGTCAGATTTTCATGATATGTCCCATTTAAGTATACAACCCTGCTTTTGATTTATTCGTCCAAATTCGTGACATTCTGCGCCATTTTTATGACTGGATTCTGTGATTCTGTCAAGTCAAGTCAAGTCAAGTCTAGTCTAGTCTAGTCTAGTCAAGTCAAGTCAAGTCAAGTCAAGTGTAGTCTAGTCTAGTCAAGTCAAGTCAAGTCTAGTCTAGTCTAGTCTAGTCTAGTCTAGTCTAGTCTAGTCAAGTCAAGTCAAGTCAAGTCTAGTCTAGTCTAGTCTAGTCAAGTCAAGTCAAGTCAAGTCAAGTCTAGTCTAGTCTAGTCAAGTCAAGTCAAGTCTAGTCTAGTCTAGTCTAGTCTAGTCAAGTCTAGTCTAGTCTAGTCAAGTCTAGTCTAGTCTAGTCTAGTCTAGTCAAGTCAAGTCAAGTCAAGTCTAGTCTAGTCTAGTCAAGTCAAGTCAAGTCAAGTCAAGTCAAGTCATGTCATGTCATGTCAAGTCGTCACCTTTATTTATATAGCGCTTTTTACAATACAGATTGTATCAAAGCAGCTTCACAGTGATAACATGAAATTAACACAACAAAATACATTCTGTCTGTATTTTCCGCATAAATCACAGAGCCTTACCCACTGGCAGAAGGTTAGCTGTTACTGTATGGTGAGAGATCATCTACCTTTCTTCAGTTTCCGGACGGCCACCATTCGATGGTTGGCTGAGAGCTCCCAGATCCGCAGCGTTTTGTCGTCACTCACAGTGGCACAGATGGGCAGCAGTGGATGAGCAGCCAGACCCCAGACTTCCCCCTCCATATGACCCTAAAACACAACACACACAATATCCATATAAAGTTGCACATTTAAGTAGTCCTTCATAATGTCTAAATTTTTTTACTTTTGGGATATTGTAAGTACACAACTGCAGGGAATATATCACACTGCAAGTGATTTTTGGATATTTTATTACAAAATTATTACATATTGTAGCATTAAGCGGATTATTGTAGCTAGATGGAAAACGTTGGCAAGTTGCTTTCGATGGAGCGTCTGCTAAATGCATACATGCACATAATTAACCATGTTGTGAACTAGTTGACCTGCCTGAGCTCTTTAGTTGGTTTGACCGTGTTTATATTCCGCAGCTTTATATCTGATGGGGACACACACACCTGTACGAGTAAAGTCATCGGGCCGCTCTTGTCAATCTCCAGGATCTCTCCGTTCTTTGTTCCCACCAGAATGTGTCCGTGTCCCAGAGTGATCGCTCTGATGGAGGGGTTGTCCTCTAACAGCAGTCCTAAAATAATACAAACGTAACCCTTTTAGACTGACATTTGTACTTAATCAGAATGCCATGAAAAAACATGGACATGATTACAAAAAGGCTGATTGACCTTAAATCAAATAGTTTTAAAACTTGTGATCTTTGTGGCTGATATTGTACCCCAAAAATGCTCTGTATTTATTATTATTCCTGTGGCGGTCAAAAAGATCACAAGTAACACAATGTAAGTCAAGTAAATAGTTATGTTTGAAATGACTCTTTTAAGCAACTATGGAATACACAGACCAGTGTATATATATTTACGTGTCATTAAATATTATTTTCTTCATTTCTCAAACCAGATGGCACCAATTTGCCTTCCATGCATTGGATTTTAAATATATTTGCTCTATTTTAATTAAACACTGTATTAATTGAATTTTTTTCTAATACATGTATTAATTTACATATAAATAAATAATCTAGAGGAGAATATTGTCTAGTACCATCAAATCTCATCAAAATAATCAATATTACTGAGACAAAATATTTATTCATTTCATAAAAAAAGTTAAACGCTGTATTAATTTAACATAACAAATTATTTTTCTAATAATGCAGAGGAACACACACACCCTTTGAGGAAGGCGAGAGTGCGGCCCTCTTGATGGCGTAGGTCTTCAGACATCTCTCGAACATGTCGTCCCACAGTTCCACAACTCCATCTTTACCCCCCGTCACAAAACCCTTCAGGTCATAACACACCATTACAGATAATAAATACATATATAAGTATATACACACACACACATACACACACACACACACTAACCCGACTCCTAAACCTGCCCATCACACACACACACACACACACACACACACACACACACACACTAACCCGACCCCTAAACCTGCCCATCACACACACACACACACACACACACACACACACACACACACACACACACACACACACACACACACACTAACCCAACCCCTAAACCTGCCCATCACACACACACACTAACCCGACCCCTAAACCTGCCCATCACTCACACACACACACACACACACACTCACTCTCACACACACACACTCAAACACGCACAAACACACACACACACACACACACACACACACACACACACACACACACACACTCAAACACGCACAAACACACACACACACACACACACACACACACTCACTCTCACACACGCACAAAAACACAAACACACATTCACACGCACACACACACACTCAAACACGCACACACACACTCTCACACACACTCAAACACTCACAAACACACATTCACACTCACACAAACACGCACACCCACTCAAATACGCACACACACACACATTCACACACACTCATTCTCACACACACTCAAACACACACAAACACTCACACACACACACACACACCCACACACACACACACACACTAACCCGACCCCTAAACCTGCCCATCACACACACACACTAACCCAACCCCTAAACCTGCCCGTCACTCACACACACACTCAAACACGCACACACACACACACACACACACACACACACACACACTCACTCTCACACACGCACAAAAACACAAACACACATTCACACGCACACACACACACACTCAAACACGCACACACACACTCACTCTCACACACACTCAAACACTCACAAACACACATTCACACTCACACAAACACGCACACCCACTCAAATACGCACACACACACACACATTCACACACACTCATTCTCACACACTCAAACACACACAAACACACATTCACACATACTCACACAAACACGCACACGCACACCCACTCACTCTCACACACACTCAAATACGCACAAACACACAATCACACACACACACTCACTCACTCTCACACACACTCTAACACGCACAAACACACATTCACACACACTCACACACACACACACACACTCAAACACGCACAAAAACACAAACACACATTCACACACACTCACTCAAACACACACACGCACACACACACCCTCACTCAATTTACACACACATTTTTACAATCTTCACCTACAGTTTATTTCTATCTACTGCACCAGGTTACCAGGTTGTATTGCGTGTATAACGGTGTGTATGACATCTTGAAGAAGAGAAGCACACACACACACACCTTATCCAGCGAGCACATGGCAAACACAGGGCCATCGTGAGCTTTGATGCTCTTCATGAGCGTGGTGTCCTTCCAGATGTACACGTCACCCGTCGTGGCGCCAGAGAACACCAGATCCTCCGAGCGCCCGTAACAAGCCGACATCATCGTCTCCTGCTTCCCAAGATTCCCGAAGATACCCCTCTTAAACGTCAGACCTCCTCCTGCATTGAGGAACACACATGCTCACACACATTTTCTAAACTTCCTCTTTTTTTCAAAACTTCACAAATCCAAGAATTGCACACAATGCAAAATGCCTCACATCTCTGCAGAATGAAGATCTGCATTCAGAATATCACAAACATCTCAAAAGCAAACATTTGTGTTATGTTGCAAACACCTTTGCCATAATATTGTATTTCTGGATATATAATACACACAGTTACTCAAAACCTAAAACTCTTCTTTCATGAGCTCCTCTGAACATTTCTGTTCAAGACTGAAAGTAATTGTCAGAGAGATGTTGAAAAATTCCCAGTAAACATGAAAGTGAAATTAAAAACAAACTATTTATTTTTTACTGTAAGCGTTTGTGTTTGTGAATACAGTATTACAGTCCGAAAAACCTATAACTCGACCTTTGACCTTTTATAGGCCTATTCTAAAGCCATGATTGGCTGGCGTTCAGTAAAGCAATGAGTGTTTGCATGTGTGAGGAGTGTGTGTGTGAGTGTGTTAGTGTTTGCACGTGTGAGGAGTGTGTGTGAGTGTGTGTGTGTGTGTGAGTGTGTTAGTGTTTGCACGTGTGAGGAGTGTGTGTGAGTGTGTGTGTGTGTGTGTGTGTTTGCACGTGTGAGGAGTGTGTGTGTGAGTGTTTGCACGTGTAAGGAGTGTTTGTGTGTGTGAGTGTGTGTGTGTGTGTGTGTGTGTGTGAGTGTGTTAGTGTTTGCACGTGTGAGGAGTGTGTGTGAGGAGTGTGTGTGTGTGTGTGTGTGAGTGTGTGAGTGTTTGCACGTGTGAGGAGTGTTTGTGTGTGTGTTTGCACGTGTAAGGAGTGTTTGTGTGTCTGTGTGAGTGTTTGCACGTGTGAGGAGTGTGTGTGTGTGTGTGTGTGAGTGTGAGTGTTTGCACGTGTGAGGAGTGTGTGTGTGTGTGTGAGTGTGAGTGTTTGCACGTGTGAGGAGTGTGTGTGAGTGTGTGTGTGTGTGTGTGTGTGTGAGTGTTTGCACGTGTGAGGAGTGTGTGTGAGTGTGTGTGTGTGTGTGAGTGTGAGTGTTTGCATGTGTGAGGAGTGTGTGTGAGTGTTTGCACGTGTGAGGAGTGTGTGTGTGTGTGTGAGTGTTTGCATGTGTAAGGAGTGTGTGTGAGTGTGAATGTTTGCACATGTGAGGAGTGTGTCTGAGTGTGTGTGAGAGTGTGTGAGTGTGTGTGTGTGTGTGTGTGTGTGTGAGGCTCTGATGAATTACTGTGGTGTTTTAATAGGTTGTGTTTGAAAAAGGAAATCAAGATAATTCCCGTTAGATTTCTGTGTGTCACATAGAGAAGTGTGTGTTGTGGTTTGCAAAAAGTGTTTTATGAAAGTCGAAGGCCGAGATTTAGTGTATGGTTTTGCAGATTTGGTGTGTGTGGTTCTGGTGTTTGAGTGTCCGGCTTCAGAAATTGTGTGATTCTGTGTGTCAGCAGTTGTTTTATATCTGGAGTCGTAACCGTGAGCTCCCGCTGACAGTGGTTCTGCTGCTCCAGCGCTGTGTGTTGTGACTCTGAGCTCTTCTAAAAGCTGGTTTAATTGCTGGAATACGGAGCGCTGATGGTACAGACAAAACCGTCACATCAGCTTCTGTCGGCTCAATGTGATCCGGCAGATTCTCCTGCGGTCATGTGACGTGAGAGAGACGGGGAGAGCTAGTGCTTCAAATTTCAGTAAAAAACGATATACATGCTGATAAATAATAATAATTCCAAATGAACTCCATTATTTTTACAGGAAAACACAACAAAGAATATTGTTTACATGTAGCACGTCAATTCAAGACTCTCTCTCTCTCTCTCTCTCTGAGTGTGTGAGAAACACTGAGTGCTCTCACACTAGT
Source organism: Abramis brama (assembly GCF_963993115.1). NCBI lineage: Eukaryota > Metazoa > Chordata > Actinopteri > Cypriniformes > Leuciscidae > Abramis > Abramis brama. The sequence continues at coordinate 1,417,105 of NC_139985.1, forward strand.
GTTCATCATTACCCTTCAAATCGCACAAATTTAAATTGCGAATTGTGGAAACGCGTCAATTTCGCAAAAACTCCCATTCATCGCAAAAAAGTTTTCCCGCTCGCATGAGGAGGTTTTTCAGGCAATTCGAAAAAGAAATATTTTGCAAAACTGCAGTGGAAACAGTTTTTGCGCATCTACAGTCACCTGACGTAGATGATGCGGTGTGTTTGGACAGAATACGAGACTGAGTTCTTTATTAAACTCCTAAAAGACAAAAGAATTACAGGAATAATGGATTCTAAACCTCAAAGAAATGCCACAATCAAGACCTCGAAGCAGATCTGAGGGAGAAACACCCAGAAACTCCTCATATGAGCCGCTCACAAGTATAAAGCCCCGTTCACACCGCCAGCGACACGCAGCGACAGAGCGACATAATCCCATTCATTTCAATGGAGCGCTGGCGACTTCCGGCAACAGTGACCGTTGGCGACAGAATGTGGGCGTGTCAAGCGATGCGAGACATGCGACAAAAGTTCAGAAATGTCAACTTTATGCAAATGAGAAGCGATTTTCGCGAGTGACAACCAATAGGAAAGAAGACTTTCAGTGGAGCTCAGCTCATCTTTACAGCAGAAAAACACATGTTTACAGCCTGGAGCAACAAGTGGCTTTGGTCTATATTGCTAATGTTGCCCTTCATGACGACTGTGAGGGGGGTGAATTTTTTTATAACTCATCCGTTTAAATTATATTAAGCCTTAAATTTCTGCATAATTAAGGGCGTGTCCACTTTTGAGTGACAGGTGGATTCCCGCTGCTGTGGTCATCAGTCATCATTAGCCGTTTGTCTGCTGTCTGTTAGCCGTCACGTTACCTCAGCTCATTGTCTGACTGTAAAAATAAATAAATTCGGGAGTGACGCGCTGCCAAGATGGCGACGGTCGACCACGCCCACTTTAGGCTTCAGAAACCTACGGGTGACGTCACGGACACTACGTCCATATTTTTTTACAGTCTATGACTTAAACCTACCAACGTCCTTTGCCATGATTTTTGGAATGGTTTATCGCAAGAGGAAAAAATTAAGTTTTACGCATTACATCGGTTAATGGAAACACTGTCATTTCGCAATATTTTTTTGTCGACATTTAGAAAAAAAAACACAAAAGTTTTGCACAAATCTGTAATGGAAATGCGCCTAGTGTTCAGTGAGTGAAATATATCTGTGTACCAGTTCAAGACAGAAATACGTCATCAACTTAGGCTTTATCGTTATTATCACGGGAAGACTAATTCTTATCGTGAGGAGAATCTTTACCGGTATATCGCAAACGATAATATATCGCCCAACCCTAACGCAAGCGTCATATTATTCACAATCTTATACAGACAAAGGAACATCTTTACCTGTGTGCAGCCAGAACTTGATGTGTTTCATTCCCACCGTGAGCAGTTTGTCCATGCGGAACGGGTTTCCTTTCACCACAAAGATCTTATCTTTATGTCCTCTATGGCAGAGAGAGCGACAGATGTCTTTCGTGAGCAGCTCCGCTTGTTGCACACACTGTTTTAGCACTGAATGGGTTTGTTTTACCTGGATTTGGCCAGTTTTTCGCCTTTTTTCCAGTCCCAGATGACTATGGAGTGGTCTTCGTCGATTCCCACAGACACTAGACTCTTTCCATCCGCTACATGGGAACGATTTTTCAAAGAGAAATAAGAGAACGTGACTTGAAAACGCATTAAAATCATCAAAAGTGACAGTAGAGACATTTTTAATTCCATTTCAAATAAATGCTGCATGAAAAATGTATCATGGTTTCCACAAAATGTATAAAATATCAAGCAGCATAAACTATTTTCAGCATCGATAATAAGAACCACTACAAATAATTGAGAATCATTTAAATAAATAAATAATAAATCAAATAAATCATCATATTAGAATGATTTCTGAAGGATCATGTGACACTGAAGACAATGTGACAAATTCAGCTTTGTTTAAGATTTGCATTAAAAAAAATTATGGAGATGCATTGAATTACTTTGCTTAAAATAAGAACATTTTGTCAATGCTTCAATGCAATGACAAAAAAAAACCTTAAGTTCTGAAATATCTGGCAATTTAACATAAATTTGAACTCAAATATTAAAAGCTTCTTATCAGATGTGAATGTGTAGTGTGTGGGGTCTGACCTGTGAACTCTAGAGCACAAACCCCTCGCTGATGTTGACCCTTCAGGAGAGACAAACACTTCAGCGTCTGGATGTCCCACACATGGATGGCCGGATCTCGCCCCACCTGACACACACACACACACACACAAACATGCATTACAACATGTGCACGCTCTGCCCGTATGCTTTGCAGAGAAATACACACTGGATAAAATGATCAACTGAATGCAATATGAATTAAAGCTGTTATCCTGATCCAATCCCATAGCGAAAAGCATCTGATTGTTTCCCAGACGTGCCTCACCTGTCCGGTGGCCGCGTAATCTTTCAGCGGGTGCACAGTGAGGCTCAGGATATCGTCGTCATGCCCGAGGTAAAAGCGCTGTGTGTGTTGCTGTCTGTTATACACCACGGCTACAGCCGCCACATGATACGCCACATCTCCGGCCTGAGTGTAAAACAGATTATTCCTGCAGTCGCAGCCCCTGTACCTGAGACACACACACACACACACACACACACACGCAGAGAGAGACACGTCACATGACATGCGACCACTGGAGAAACTTTATACATGCTGATATATATTCATCTGAAAGTTGACACATTATTACATATACATACAATTAATATGTTTAACATTTAGCATTAACAAGCTGATATTTATCTAATTTGACATTAAAATTAATTCATTCTGTAAATATATAATGTTATGTAATATAAAATATTTATATAATATAATATATAATACAAACCTTATAAAATATAACAATATTTAGATTATATATAAGAAAAAGCTTATATTATAATATACATATATAAATATTATATAGATAGTATGAGTATATATTATAATTTTTTTTAATATGTATAATTTATAATTTATGGATTCATTAAGTAAATACAAAATTATATATCAATTAAACAATCAATTATGAAATATACACATGTGAATAAACAGACTGAAAATTAATATGTTTAACTTTGTTATTGTTTTGTTAATTTTTGCTAACATTTATCTAATTTGACATTATACCGGGTTTATTCTGTAAATATAAAATCATATATATATAATTAATATAAATATATTATATTTAATATATAGATTATATATTAAATAATATATGTATATGTATAAATTATATATTGAAAAATACAATATATATTAAAATATACACATAATATGAGTATAAATTAGTATAATATAATCAATAGATAAAAATATAAATCCTTAATGTATATATATATATATATATATATATACAGTATATGTTTACATTTTTTGTAGTAAGTAATTATATTTATAAATTAGGATTTATACATATAATTTTATTTTATATTTTAGCATATATATATATAAATATATAAAACATAAATATATAATTATATTATGAATTACATATTAAAAATTCTAATATATAAATTATTATAAGTATTTATTATATTGTATATTATAATTTTTTAATAAGTATAACAAAAAAAATCAATGTATAAAAATCTAAATCATATAAACAGATTTAGATCCGGTGAGTGGGTCACAGATGTGGACACACACACACACACTGCTGATGTCAAACACATGATGAGGTGTGCAGTGATGTACCCGTGGACGAACTGCAGGCGTAACCCCTCATCTGGAGCTTTCTGCCTCTTCAGAGATCCGGCCAGCTTCTTCTTGAGCTGAGGAAGATCTTCCTTGTACACCTGAGGGCGGATCAGGACAGCAGTTACAGCGGAAAATCCACACGCAACACATTCAGAGATTCAAGCATGAAGGGCAACAGTAGGGAAGCGTCCGGCCAATCAGCTGTGAAAATAATGAGGAACGGGATTAAAGCAGCGGAGCATGTGTGTTACACAACACCCTCTCATTCTTGCCTGACGCTCGTAGTTCATCTGGGCTTCTTGCTCGATGTCTGAGTCCAGTTCGGGAACGTCGGAGAGGTCGGAGTCGGATTCGCCGCTGTTGGAGTCGGCGTAACCCTCTGTGAACGGAAAACACTGTCAAAACTGCGTGTCTTCACTCTAAATTATAAGAAGAAATCGTTAGAAAGTGCAATTTTTTTAACATAATTGAGAAAGTTAAATATTTTTTGTTTTGTTTAGGACATATTATTTTTTTATTAAGAAGAAAATGTTGGTTTTGGCCAGTGGTTTTTGACTGATCAATGGAAGAAATTGTGATAATGTTCATAAAGTGCAATTTTTGAAACATACTTGAGAAAGTTCTCAAATATTTTGTTCAAGAAGTCTTATTTTTTTATTAAGAAAAAAAAAAGAGGTTTTGGTGTTATCTGATTGATGCCAATGGATTTTGACAAAAACTCGCTGATCAACTGATCAATTGTTTTACGCTGCCTGTAGATTACAGTAATTATCATAATATGATATGATAATACTTAATTGTCCGAAAAAAAATTCTTGCATCACAGTATCTAAACAAACTATGTTCACAATTACTAAACAAAAAATAAAAAAAACATTACAGAGATATAAGCATGCACACTATTTTAGTCATATAAGTTATTCTAACTTGTAGAGGTTATTTATGATGATTTTTAAGAACATTAATTTCAGGAATTAATTTTTTTGTCTTTAGAACAATCTTAAGAAAAACTAAGAACATTCTTAAATGTTTTTGAGAATACAAAATATCTATTTATGTTAGAATTTTTTTGAATTTTATTTTAGTTAGAATTCTATTCTGTTTCATCTTAGTCTAAACTTTCACAATATTTTTTTGCAAATGTAAAAAAATTAAAATACTCATTTCAATTACACTTTATTTTAAGGTGTCCGTGTTACAGTGTAATTATATTTAAAGTCTCCCTGTGGTGAAAATCAAGCTTTTAATGTTGTTTATGTGTCTTTGTGGTGTTTTTAATCTGCTTTAAGTCAAACCATGTGTAAATTCATCAGTCGACACCATTGCTGAGTATTTCCTCCTTAAAACTGCAGTGAACCAAAGACAGTCTCAAAAACACGCTTTGAAATCGCTGGTGTTTCTGACGTCACAAACTACCTTGTAACCAATCAGATCAACGTGTGATCGTCAACCAGTGGATCTCTGAGCTGAGTGAGTGAGTGGAGGCGGGGCTCATTTGCATATTCATAGAACCGCGCATACTAAATGAGGCAAGGGTGTCGAGTTACATTCAAGATATTTCAAGAACAGAAGACATTTTTTTTCAAGGAAAAACACCTAAATATGTCATTTTGGTGATCAAAGATGAGTTTTAAGAGATAAAAATATTGACTACAGGGAGACTTTAAGTATAATAATTAACTACATGTACTTACTATAGGGTTAGGGTGCGTTTAAGGTTAGTTGCATGTAATTATGCATAATTTATAGTTATTACTACAGTAACTACATGTAAAATGTGTAACAAGGACACTGTCAAATAAAGGGTAACACTTTACAATAAGGTTCATTAGTTAACACTAATGTATTAACTAACATCAACTAATTATGAGCAATACATTTGTTACTGTATTAGTTAATCTTTGTTAATATTACTTAATAAAAATCCAGCTGTTCATTGTTTGTTCATGTTAGTTCACAGTGCATTAACTAATGTTGACAAGATTTTAATAAAGTATTAGTAAATGTTGAAATTAACATTAACAAAGATTAATAAATGCTGTATGCGTGCAGTTCATGTTAGTTCATGCTAACGTATGTAGTTAACTAATGTTAACTAACGAACCTTATTGTAAAGTGTTACCCTCATTTCTACTGAGTTTAAGGATTAGTTCACCTTGCAACAGTGGCTCCAAAACACCATTCATGACTCCTTCCGGCAGAAACCTCCACTGAAACACGGAGTGATCCGCTCCGCCCGTGCTCAGCACCCACTGCAGGTCATGTGACCAGCGCACATTGGTCACATGGGCCGAGTGGCCGATGTATTTCTTGAATTTGGCAGCTAAAAGAATCAGAATTGTTAGCGCGCACACTGGATTATTTGTGCTTGGATCACAACGGGATAAGTCTGGATAACTAAAACAAAGCAAAGCAAACATTATAAACCGCACAGTGTGCACCGGCTCAAGCTGACCTTTCTTAAGACACGGGAATCTGAAGAGTTTGACCAGGCCGAAGTCGTCGCCCGTCACCAGAACGGCACTGCTGTAATTGGCGTCCACTGAATTGATGTCATTGACATTGGAATATTTAGGCCAGATGCCGTTCACCTCCGGCCCGAGAACACAAGTCCACGTCATCCAGTGGATTCCTTTGGCTTCCTCCTTCGGCAGGAACTTACCGGCTAAAAACACGGAACAATGGATTATCTTCAATTACACTGTAGTCAAGTCTCCTTCATTTATACAGTGCTTTTAACAATATAGACTGTTTCAAAGCAGCTTTACAGTGATAATAGGAAATTACAGTAACAGAGATTAATTTGGCTTTAATCCAAAAGCATCTCCTCCTCTTCCTCTTTCAATGTGCAAAATGTGTTTTAGGTGTCCAGATCAATACAGGACAATACAGGAAATTTACTAAATATCTTCATTGAACATGATATTTACTTAATATCCTCATGGTTTTTGGCATTAAAGAAACATTGATAATTTTGACCCATACACTGTATTGTTGGCTATTGCCTCAGATATACCTGTGCGACTCGAGACTGGTGACGTGATCCAGGGTCACACACATGATGACTCACAAGTTTAGTATTTGTGCTAAATCTGCACAGATTTGTCTTAAACGAACTTCACCAGCAAAGTGAGTAAACATACAAACACGCCAAATTGTCTCGTGATTTGACAGCGTGTTCATTTCAAACCCTGTTCATGGACATTATCACGAAAATATGAACTGTTTTCAACATAATCAGAAATGTTTCTTGAGCAGCAAATCATCATATTAGAATCATTTCTGAAGGATCATGTGACATTATAGTCCTTCACGTCTACTGTGATCTCCTGGTGGTAGATCCTTCTCCTATTTAGCACCAAAATCTGCAGACACACTCTGTCAGTTCAAAGCTAGACTAAAAACACATCTCTTTGACCTAGCATTCACATAATACATTATAGACTTCTATAATTCAATGTTAGGCTGCATAGATCAGGTCAGCCGGAACCGGAAACACTTCCCATAAATCCTGATGTACTCGTTACATCATAAGAAGAATGGCATCTACGCTAATATTAGTCTCTCTGTTTATCCCGAGGTTTACCACAGTCCGCCGGATCCAGGCTGTATCCAGATCTGATGAAGGACCTGCGCCTGGACACGACGACAACTATAATGATTAATTTTAAGGCCAGACAAGTAGTTTGTTGAGGGTTGATTTGTAGGGAACGACTACACGCCTGCGCACATACAGTGAGGAAAATAAGTATTTGAACACCCTGCTATTTTGCAAGTTCTCCCACTTAGAAATCATGGAGGGGTCTGAAATTGTCATCGTAGGTGCATGTCCACTGTGAGAGACATAATCTAAAAAAAAAAATCCAGAAATCACAATGTATGATTTTTTAACTATTTATTTGTATGATACAGCTGCAAATAAGTATTTGAACACCTGAGAAAATCAATGTTAATATTTGGTACAGTAGCCTTTGTTTGCAATTACAGAGGTCAAACGTTTCCTGTAGTTTTTCACCAGGTTTGCACACACTGCAGGAGGGATTTTGGCCCACTCCTCCACACAGATCTTCTCTAGATCAGTCAGGTTTCTGGGCTGTCGCTGAGAAACACAGAGTTTGAGCTCCCTCCAAAGATTCTCTATTGGGTTTAGGTCTGGAGACTGGCTAGGCCACGCCAGAACCTTGATATGCTTCTTACAGAGCCACTCCTTGGTTATCCTGGCTGTGTGCTTTGGGTCATTGTCATGTTGGAAGACCCAGCCTCGACCCATCTTCAATGCTCTAACTGAGGGAAGGAGGTTGTTCCCCAAAATCTAACAATACATGGCCCCGGTCATCCTCTCCTTAATACAGTGCAGTCGCCCTGTCCCATGTGCAGAAAAACACCCCCAAAGCATGATGCTACCACCCCCATGCTTCACAGTAGGGATGGTGTTCTTGGGATGGTACTCATCATTCTTCTTCCTCCAAACACGTTTAGTGGAATTATGACCAAAAAGTTCTATTTTGGTCTCATCTGACCACATGACTTTCTCCCATGACTCCTCTGGATCATCCAAATGGTCATTGGCAAACTTAAGACGGTCCTTGACATGTGCTGGTTTAAGCAGGGGAACCTTCCGTGCCATGCATGATTTCAAACCATGACGTCTTAGTGTATTACCAACAGTAACCTTGGAAACGGTGGTCCCAGCTCTTTTCAGGTCATTGACCAGCTCCTCCCGTGTAGTTCTGGGCTGATTTCTCACCTTTCTTAGGATCATTGAGACCCCACGAGGTGAGATCTTTCATGGAGCCCCAGTCCGAGGGAGATTGACAGTCATGTTTAGCTTCTTCCATTTTCTAATGATTGCTCCAACAGTGGACCTTTTTTCACCAAGCTGCTTGGCAATTTCCCCGTAGCCCTTTCCAGCCTTGTGGAGGTGTACAATTTTGTCTCTAGTGTCTTTGGACAGCTCTTTGGTCTTGGCCATGTTAGTAGTTGGATTCTTACTGATTGTATGGGGTGGACAGGTGTCTTTATGCAGCTAACGACCTCAAACAGGTGCATCTAATTTAGTATAATAAATGGAGTGGAGGTGGACATTTTAAAGGCAGACTAACAGGTCTTTGAGGGTCAATTTTAGCTGATAGACAGGTGTTCAAATACTTATTTGCAGCTGTATCATACAAATAAATAGTTAAAAAATCATATATTGTGATTTCTAGATTTTTTTTTTTAGATTATGTCTCTCACAGTGGACATGCACCTACGATGACAATTTCAGACCCCTCCATGATTTCCAAGTGGGAGAACTTGCAAAATAGCAGGGTGTTCAAATACTTATTTTCCTCACTGTATATTCAAACCCGCATACCTATAGACTGAACTCGTAATACGCATGTGCACGCCGTCAGCGTTCTCAGTGGTTCACGTTTTTGAAGTTTGCGCAGAAAGAACTTAAGAGTTTTCTGTTAGAGCGGTGTCGTGTTAGCGGCCCCTAAGTTAATAACTAATGATCGTTGCGACGGAAGTAAATCAATCAAACTAACTTTAGCTGGACAATAACTTTATTCTAGAGCTGCTGTAAAGCCAAACACTTTACTTTAATTTCCTATTATCAATGTAAAGCTACTTTGGGACAATCTACATTGTTAAAAGTGCTGTATAAATGAAGATGACTTGACTTGAGTGTCTAAGGTGTCTCTGTTAATTTCAAACCCTGTGTGTAACACTGACAACATGAAGCGTTGTGTAATAAATGGCACGTAAAGGATCTTACTTGGCATCCTGTAGAAGAACCGTTCTCCAGCGCCATCGTTGGTCTGCAGGAATCGGCTGTCCACGGACCAATCCAGGTGCGTTATGAAGCATGTGGACTTGTTGCACTCCCCCACTTTTTTATAGCGTTGGGCCACAGCGTAGATGTCCACAAACCCGTCGTTGGAGCCCACGGCCAAGTAAGATCCATCGGGAGAGAACTTGAGCTCGTGAATGACCTCCTTTCTGTCCTTGATGTGGACCACCTCCGTCATGTCCCTTAGACAGCAGGAGAAACTCTCAGCTTCTGCATGTGCATCTGAAATAATGAAGTGTGGTGATCTACAATCAGTTACCTGACCCGGAGAACGGTGAAAGAGCCGTCCTTCATGCCGAGAGCGAGCTGGGAGCCGTCGTTGTTGAAGGAAACACTGCGGACGGCCTCTTCCATGTTGCAGCGAGCGATTAATGTGTGTTCGGATAAACTCCACAGTCTGACGGCACAAACAACGGGCTTTTAGATGAAAATTAACCCAATATCACCTCTGTGCCCCCATACCACCTCGTCCTTTTATTTATTTAGATATTTATTTTTATATACTTTTGTTCTTTTGCTATTTATGTACCTGTATGTATGTATGTACGTATGTACGTATGTATGTATGTATGTACGTATGTATGCATGTATGTATGCATGTATGTATGCATGTATGTATGTATGTACGTATGTACAGTATGCATGTATGTATGTACGTATGTATGTATGCATGTATATATGTATGTATGCATGTATATATGTATGTATGTATGTATGTATGTATGTATGCATGTATGCATGTATGTACGTATGCATGTCTGATGTATGCATGTATGTACGAATGCATGTATATATGTATGTATGTATGCATGTATGCATGTATGTATGTACGTATGTATGCATGTATGTATGCATGTATGTATGTATGTATGTATGGATGTATGGATGTATGGATGTATGTACGTATGTATGCATGTATGTATGTATGCATGTATGTATGCATGTATGTATGTATACGTATGTATGTATGTACGTATGTATGCATGTATGTATGTATGTATGTATGTATGTACGTATGTATGCATGTATGTATGTACGTATGTATGTACGTATGCATGTATGTATGCATGTATGTATGTATACGTATGTATGTATGTATGTATGTATGTATGTATGGATGTATGTACGTATGTATGCATGTATGTATGTATGCATGTATGTATGCATGTATGTATGTATACGTATGTATGTATGTATGTATGTATGCATGTATGTATGCATGTATGTATGTATGCATGTATGTATGTACGTATGTATGTATGCATGTATATATGTATGTACGTATGTATGCATGTATGTATGCATGTATGTATGTATGTATACGTATGTATGTATGTATGTATGTATGTATGCATGTATGTATGTATGCATGTATGTATGTATACGTATGTATGTATGTATGTATGTATGCATGTATGTATGCATGTATGTACGTATGTATGCATGTATGCATGTATGTATGTATGCATGTATGTATGCATGTATGTATGTATGCATGTATGTATGTATGCATGTATGTATGCATGTATGTATGTATGCATGTATGTATGCATGTATGTATGTATACATATGTATGTATGTATGTATGTATGTATGTATGCATGTATGTATGCATGTATGTATGTATGTATGTACGTATGTATGCATGTATGTATGCATGTATGTATGTATGTATGTATGGATGTATGTACGTATGTATGCATGTATGTATGTATGCATGTATGTATGCATGTATGTATGTATACGTATGTATGTATGTATGTATGTATGCATGTATGTATGCATGTATGTATGTATGTACGTATGTATGCATGCATGTATGTACGTATGTATGTATGCATGTATATATGTATGTATGCATGTATATATGTATGTATGTATGTATGTATGTATGTATGTATGCATGTATGCATGTATGTATGTATGCATGTATGCATGTATGTAAGTATGCATGTCTGATGTATGCATGTATGTACGAATGCATGTATATATGTACGAATGCATGTATATATGTATGTATGTATGCATGTATGTATGTATGTATGTATGCATGTATGTATGTATGTATGTATGCATGTATGTATGTATGCATGTATAGGCCTGTCGCGATAGTCAATAAATCAATTAATCGCACGATAAAAAAAAATGAGCTCGATAATTTTTCCGGCCGCGATAATTCCATTTGCATGCTTGTTTGTTTTCCTCGTCTCTCTCTCTCTCTACCAAAGAGACTGGATGACCACTCTCAGTTCCTTTTAGCGTATAGGAGGAGTGAACCCTCTTGTCAGCTGCATGGTCTTTGTGTGGGGAGGCGGCGCCGCGGCGCTTGTCAGTCACATGGTCTTTGTACTGGATTAGACTGCTTGTGGCGTCTGCCGGGAGAGAGAGAAGACGCTAGTTGTGAGTTGGAGGGAAAAAAAGAAAAAGATGGAATTGGTTTCAAAGCCAAACCCGACAGCGAGCTCGATCTCATGAAAATGTGTATCTATACCACGAATGTTATTTCTCGTGCCATTTATACGCCAAAAATTGTTTTTGCGTGCATATGATATGCACTTTATGGCGTGTAATACACACGCACTCCTCACCCCTAATCCTAACCAAGTATTTTCAGTGCGTAGCATATACACGCAATAAAGTAGCCTACGTCTCCGTCTTCCCGACAGTAAATTACACAATCACTCAAGCGTTTGTTTAGTCGACAAAATAACAGGAGGACAGTGCAAAATGCTGTGGTATCCTGTTGAGGCTTTTTTTTTATTTGTTTACAAAGGTCCTGACCGGCAGTTTTGCCTGTTATGGAATGTATCACTATTTATGTCTGAGCCTAATGTTTAATATTTGTTGAAGTGCAATTTTGTTTACATCCATTTTGTTTATTGTTTTTGGTATTTATTCAAGTGAATTTTTTTGTTAACAGACACTGAGAGTCCATTGCTTTTATTGTTTTTGGTTGTTTTGTTCATTTTTTTGTGGATATTTAAAATGTTTTTCCTTTTTTAATGTTTAATATTCTTTAGAAATAAAAGTTTACAGATCTTTGAAAAGGTGTACCTGCATTATTATGCCATTATCATTATATTAGATGAAAATGGTCTCGAACGACAATATTATCGTTTATCGCAATAATTTCTTGGACAATTTATCGTCCAGCAAAATTTGTTATCGTGACAGGCCTATGCATGTGTATGCATGTATATATGTATGTATGTATGTATGTATCTGTATGTATAATATATATGTAGAACAATTCTCATTATATATACAATATACAGTATATATATATATATTGTATATAATGAGAATTGTTCTACATATATATTAGGAAACTTATAATAGAGATATACACATACTCAACACACACACTTCACATAATTACACGTATATCCTTTCTGTTTTATGTGTTTTGTATTGATGGTATCGTCTAACTGTATTCTGCTTTAATAATAATAAAAAAAGATAGAAAAGGTAAAAAAAAGAAAGGTATCAGAAAAATGGTGAAAGATGAAAATTAAAAGGGAAAACCCAACACATCACATTTCTAGCCATCTTAGCATTTCTAGCTCCATTCTACAGTGTGAGCTGATGTGGAATAGAGTGAATCCTCTGGACTGACCGCACAGATCGATCGTCGCTGCCTGTGACGGCCAGATGTTGTTTAGGATGCAGGTCGAGCGCCCAGAGTTCCCCTTCTGAGTGACCCTGCATGATCAACAGCGGCTTATCTCGCTCTCGCACCATCACCTCGAAGATCTCGCTGTCCTGAGTTCCTGCTAGGATCCGGTCCGCTCTCCAGCACACACTGCGGATGGACAGACCTGGAAGAGAAAGAGTCAATCTGGGGTGTGTTTCCCGAAACCATCGTTCCAATGAACATTCGGAAACAGCATCGCAGAGTTGTGTGTTTGAACGACAGATCTCGAGCTGTGGTTAGAAGAAGAGTTTCTAGATTACAAGACATGTGGACTCAATAAATCCTCATCTTGAGCAAAATAAGCAAACTAACATTCAGTGCAACCTGTGTCTTTTATTTAGAATACACACAAATGTCATTTACGTCTTTGAGTTTGTCAAGAGATTTAAAGCGTCGTTTTTGAAGAGTGCGCATGTGTGAACGTGCTCTAGTGAGTAAGAACGAGTCTATGATTGAATCTGGAAATAAAGCAAAATAACTGAGAAGAATGAGAAATAGTCCTCAGATGTCATGTCTGTAATTTATAGCAAAACATCTAGCGTTAATTCGATCTCAAACAGTTTCATTAAAAGAAGTTATCACTCCAACACATGCGTGAAATCATTAACTAACGTGGCTGAACGACCAATTTGTGACAATATGGTTTTGGGAAACAGTCGTGACTCGCTAGTTGATTTCTTCAACGATGCATCTGGTCACCGGATAATGAGGTTTGGGATTTGTGATATAGCTTTAGTCATGGCAGGCGCCACATTTAATTTTTAACAACTTCTATGGCATCTTCCCTAAATACGTCCATGTGATATTGGTGTCCGGGCGTCTTATCCAGCTTTAAGGAGCGTTCAGGGATCAGGACCAGTGTCCCTCAGTTTGCAAAAACAAGCAGATGTGAAATAATTATTTAAAAAATCTGGATTATCTTTGATATTGTGGTTTTATTTTAGAGTAATTTGTAAAATAAATGACTTGAATTATATGAACAATATTCAGTTAAATAAATATTATTCATCTGTTTTAGGATTTATTTTTACGTGATTTTTTTAAATATGGACGACTTAAAATATATTTATGATATTTATGATTTGTTTTTGGATTTTTAGAGTCATTTATAAAATAAACGACTTGAACTATATTAATAATATTAAATTATGTAAATAATATTAATCTGTTTTAGGATTTTTCTAGAGTGATTTTTAAAAATGGATGACTTAAAATATATTAATGATATTTAAACATATAAATAACGTTCATCTGTTTTGGGATTTTTAGAGTCATTTGTAAAATAAATTACTTAATTTATATTAATAATATTTAATAATGTAAATAATATTTATCTGTTTTGGGATTTTTTGTCATTTATAAAATAAATGACTTGAATTATATTAATAATATTCAATTGTGTAAATAATATTTATCCGTTTTAGGATTTTTAGAGTCATTTGTAAAATAAATGACTTGAATTATATTAATAATATTCAATTATATAAATAATATTCATCTGTTTTGGGATTTTCAATGTGTTTGTATCTGATGCATTTTCTGCATCAAATCAACCCTTTACTAAGGAGAAAAAATAGAGACTGTGGACAAAGAAAAATCCACACACAGAATTTAAACCAGTAACAGCGAACCACCGAGAAAACACCCCCAGTTAAGACACCTTACAACTCAAACAATTTTTTTCATGGTGCAATTAACAGAAGCAGAAAATACAAGCTTCACACTCAAAGGTGGTTTGCTGGTGTTTTCAGCAGGGCAGAATTTAATTGGCTCGTTAACTGAGTGTAAAACCCCCAAAACTCAAGCGATATGGCTGAAAAACTCAAAAACATGCCATATCGAAAGTCTAAATTGGACAAGCCAGCAAAATGTCAAATAAACAAACTCAGCGTGGATCGTTTGCCTTCGATTCACACTTTGGGAGAACTATGTCTAGACTGGACTGGTTTAAACTAAAACAGACCCAAACGAGTCAATAGTCATCGTCTAGTGAGAGTATATAAATATATGAAATGAATGTGGAGAGATGAGAATGTTTAAGTTCATGTGGAGATCTCAGGCTGGGATTGTCGGATGTGAGATTACTGGGCTGTGTTTCTCTCAGACTCTCAGCTAAACTTTATTGCTGTCTAGTATAAGCATATGAAGAAACGTTCTTTCCTGCAGGAAGCATTCGGCGAGGTTTGTTAAATCTGTGGAGATTTTGGTTTCAGACTGACCAGACCTGATCGTTTGTTATCCCACCCAATTATCTGACAGTGTTCTGCCGGGAAACCGGTGACGGCTTCATTACTACAAGACTAACATCCGCTGAAAACACTGTCACTCGGGCCGTGTAAGCGCAGGCGATGTTTCCATGGTGACTGGATCCCTTATAGACTGGCTTTCCCATATGGAGTCAAATCAATCTCTTCCTGTTTAAAACCGTCTGCTTTATTGATCAGATATTGATTTTGTAATCTAATGCAATTTCCTTGAAAAATGGTCAATTATGGAAGATGCATTTGTGGTTTGTTGCATGAAACCCCATGATTCTCACAAACGGAATCGCAGAATCCAGGAATAACGCAGAATGTCGCGGAATTTGGCCTCTGAATTAGTAGATGAAAAGTAGGGTGAATGTGTGAATATTAAAGCACAGAATCTCACAGGTCTTTACAACAACCCATCAAAATAAAAGTTTGGTTTAACTAATAATAACAACAATAATGCCCTTTATGAAAACATAATTTTTTAAGGAATATCACACAGTTGTTAAACAGTAAACCTCTGTTGTGCAGCAATTTGTTTGCCAAAAATGAGAGAAAACAGTTAAAAAATGTTTTTATTAAAGATCAATTAAATGGTTAAATTAGCAGTCATTTGATTACCACCGTTTTTGATAATAAATTTGTATTAAATCATCATTAAAACTTCAGAAAAAAGGGCACTAGTATTGCTAAAATTTTAACAAACTATTAAATTATTAAAGTTTTATGAATTCAATTGATTAAACGTCCTTTTTTATTATTAAAATCTATTAAACCATTAAAAACAGAATCCCGGGAAATTAAAAACACCTTTCAATGTGATTACGTAATGTGTGTCGCATCTCAGCTAGTGCAAGACCAGCATCTGTGGTTAAAAGTATATAAATGTTTATTTTTGTTATAAATGTCCGCTGGTTTGTCAAGATAAGACTCTTATTCCTCGGCTGGATCGTGTCGAGACTTTGAAGCTGCACTGAAACTCACATTTAAACCTTCAACCCGTTGGACCCCATTGAAGTCACTATATGGAGAAAAATACTGGAATGTTTTCCTCAGAAACATTCGACTGAAGAAAGAAAGACATGAGCATCTTGGATGTTGTGGGGGAGAGTAAATTATCAGGACATTTTTTTAATTCTGAAGTGAACTAATCCTTTAAACTTCTTCAAAATCCATGATATGTTCTTTAAAGTGATGTTTTTACCTTTATAACCCTGTTCCGCCTCCCTGAGGTCGATCTTGGTGATGGGTTTGAAATCCACATCCCACAGCCTCACACATCCATCACGCCCACCGGTGGCGAAGCCTTCTTCACACGAATGCATGCTGAAGATCCCAGCCTGAGAAACAAGAAGAGTTTACAAACAGGTCTGAACCGTCGACACATGTTGCTGATTTCACTAATGTTGCTGATTTCACTTATGTTGCTGATTTCACTAATGTTTATGCTACTGCATTCACTAATGTTGCTGATGTCACTAATGTTGCTGATTTCACTAATGTTGCTGATTTCACTAATGTTTATGCTGCTGATTTCACTAATGTTGCTGATTTCACTAATGTTTATGTTGCTGATTTCACTAATGTTGCTGAATTCACTAATGTTGCTGATTTCACTAATGTTGCTGATTTCACTAATGTTGCTGATTTCACTTATGTTGCTGATTTCACTAATGTTGCTGATTTCACTAATGTTTATGCTACTGCATTCACTAATGTTGCTGATGTCACTAATGTTGCTGATTTCACTAATGTTGCTGATTTCACTAATGTTTATGCTGCTGATTTCACTAATGTTGCTGATTTCACTAATGTTTATGTTGCTGATTTCACTAATGTTGCTGAATTCACTAATGTTGCTGATTTCACTAATGTTGCTGATTTCACTAATGTTTATGCTGCTGATTTCACTAATGTTTATGTTGCTGATTTCACTAATGTTGCTGATTTCACTAATGTTTATGCTGCTGCATTCACTAATGTTGCTGATTTCACTATTGTTTATGCTGCTGAATTCACTAATGTTGCTGATTTCACTAATGTTTATGCTGCTGAATTCACTAATGTTGCTGATTTCACTATTGTTTATGCAGCTGAATTCACTAATGTTCCTGATTTCACTATTGTTTATGCTGCTGAATTCACTAATGTTGCTGATTTCACTATTGTTTATGCTGCTGAATTCACTAATGTTCCTGATTTCACTATTGTTTATGCAGCTGAATTCACTAATGTTGCTGATTTCACTAATGTTGCTGATTTCACTATTGTTTATGCTGCTGAATTCACTAATGTTGCTGATTTCACTAATGTTTATGCTGCTGAATTCACTAATGTTGCTGATTTCACTATTGTTTATGCTGCTGAATTCACTAATGATGCTGATTTCACTATTGTTTATGCTGCTGAATTCACTAATGTTGCTGATTTCACTATTGTTTATGCTGCTGAATTCACTAATGATGCTGATTTCACTATTGTTTATGCTGCTGAATTCACTAATGTTGCTGATTTCACTATTGTTTATGCTGCTGAATTCACTAATGATGCTGATTTCACTATTGTTTATGCTGCTGAATTCACTAATGTTGCTGATTTCACTAATGTTTATGCTGCTGAATTCACTAATGTTGCTGATTTCACTAATGTTTATGCAGCTGAATTCACTAATGTTCCTGATTTCGCTATTGTTTATGCAGCTGAATTCACTAATGTTGCTGATTTCACTAATGTTTATGCTGCTGAATTCACTAATGTTGCAGGTGCAGGACGCAAACGACCATTGACCATCTGACCGCAGTGAACGATCATATAGCTGACATCTGGTGTGTATATGGTGGGAGAGCTGGTGTGTGATGTGTGAAGAGCTTCACTCACTCCGTGCGCTGCCTGTATGGTTCGTGTCAGATTCAGTCCTTTCCACACATAAATGTCTCCGTTAAGAGCTCCTGAATATGTCACTTCATCTTTCGCCGTTGCCAAGCACAGGATAGTTTGCAAGTCCCCCGTCTTTCCAAAAATCCCTCGTTTTGGCGTCAATGCATTGCCACATAATGTCCAAAACTATGAGACAAAAGAGTAATGATCCTCTGAAAAACAACTCCTGATTTAATTAACCATATCAAGACTTAAAGAGCACCTATTATGCTTTTGTTACATGTTAATCTGTATTTAGTGTGTAATGTTGCTGTTTGAGCATGATAAAGCTCCAGTTCTTCTCTATATCATTGTCAGTGTTTCTGAACTCCCTGAAATGCCTCCATTGTAGTCTTGAGTTTCTTCCGGGAACGAACACATCACAATATTCCTCATTTTCATACACAGAATAAAGGGGCGGGGCCTGGTTGAGTTAGTAATGTGTTAAACTGGCGGTTATGTTAAGTGGCGGGACATTTCCCAAACACACTCGAAGTGCTCGACCAATCATAACACACTGCTCCAGCCGACCAATCAGAGCACAGTGTGCTTTTCAGAAGGAGGGGCTTCATAGAGACAGGAACTAAACAGAGCGTTACTGACAGACTGGGAAGAGAGGAGCTGCAACAATGGAGAATATGAGGAGAATAATCAACATTCAAGCAGGAAAACCTGCTCTAGTAGAGCCTAGGGCACAATATGACCTCTTTAAAATATATTGCAGAGTACTAAATTTGACAGAATTTTCACTTTTGAGAATACTATTCCTTAAGTTTTTCAGTATGTTAATGCAGTTTTTTGATGTCTATGAAAAACATTGCATCTGCAGTAAAGACAAAAACAACAAAGGAAATAACGAATAAATTACAGCATCTTTCCGCTGATGCTTCATTTCTTTCTTTCCGAGAGCGCAGGAATCATCTTGGGTTGGAATGAACTTGTCTCAGGGGTTAGACTCACTTTAATGTGCTTGACTCCGCAGCTCACCAGCCTGTGCAGCACAAACGGGTCCCAGGAAATATCAAAGATCTGAAAGCGCAGCACAAAGAGGTGGAATAAACACGTCAACACCTCCACAACATTAGCACCAAACTTGATCACACAGAATAATCATAAATCAATGCACAAACAAACATGTACTAGGTACTGCATGACGTTTTTGAAAAATCCCTAACCATAAGCATGAGCAATAATTACAGTGATGCTTGCTAATTAGCTAATAATTTAACAATTTACAATAAGAACAATGCATGGAGCCTTTTATTCAACTATATTTTTCTTCTGTCCTTAATTTTAAACTATGCAATTTTCTTTTAGATAGTCTGATTCCTTCACTATTATATTTATAAAATCGTATAGCTTGAATGCATAATACACAAACAATGATGCACTAGGTATTGTATGAAGGTTTTGAGAAATCCCTAACCATAAGTATGAGCAATAATTATAGTCAAGCTTGCTAATTAGCCTATAATTTAACCATTTAATTGAATGATAACAACAATACATGAAGCCTTTTAATCAACATGATTTTTCTTCTTACCTAATATTTTTCAATAATAAACTATGCAATTATATTTCAAATAGTCTGATAAATTATACACATTGGATGCAATGCAAGTTGCTTTGGATAAAAGCATCTGTCAAATGCATACATTTAATTGTAAAGGATTAATGTACAAATGCAATAAGAACAATGTATGCATACAAGCTACAAACTATGCATTTATCTTTCGAACAGTCTGATTTCTTTATTATTGGCATTCATTATCTGCAAATAAACATAAGCATTCCTGTTGCTCAAACCGTAGAGCTTCATGTGTTTAAATCCCAGGGAATGCATGAACTGATATTCTGTATAACTTGAATGCAAAGTGGCTTTGGATAAAAGCATCAGCCAAATGCATAAATGTGAACTGCAAAAGATATAAATTACAAATTGCTTTTATATTCCATCGGCAGTTTAGATTTTGGCAGTCGTGCCAGTGCAGTTGTTGAGCTGGAACAGCAGAGACACACACACACACACACACACACACACACACACACACACACACACACACACACACAGAGCTGCAGGGTTTTAATGGCACCTTAGGGAGTTTTCTGGTGTCTGTGGATCTTCGCTAAGCTTTTCTGTCATCTCAGCTGTGCCTTCAGCCTGTGTGTGTGTGTGTGGGTGTGTGTGAGTGTGAGTGAGTGTTTCAGATTAGAAAACATACTCTATCTGTCAGTTCATGCATTGAAATGCTCCTCTGTACTGTAACATAACACAATAAGTTATTCATAACGCTCTTAACAGTTATCCATTCACATCACTGAGGTGTTGCATCTGTTGCTATGGAAACAGTCATACCATGTGTGAACCATATGCGTTTTTTAAACTTTGTGCACTAGACCTTCTGGCATTATAAATGAAATGCTGGACTGATATCGGCACGAAGATCAGTGCGTTCTGTCTTACCCTATCAGAATGTCCCGTGGCGGTGGCTAAGACACGCCCTTTTTTCCAGTCCCAAACGCACACCGTGTTTTTGGCATCAAGCCCCACCGACGCTAAACGCTGATTATTCAAATACAAATGACAGGAGAAAATAAGCAGTTAGAAGCAGTTACTAAATATGACAAAAAACATGTTAATATTCAACTGGACAATGATTTTGTTAGTCTCATTATATATACAAAAATATTTGAGAATGCCGCAACTGACCAATCAGAATCAAGTATTCCAGAGAGTCATTATAGGGGCTTTCACACCGGGTAGTTCTAGGAGCTTAGTTCTAGGAACGAGCCATCATGGTGGTTCCCCGAGAACTAATGGTTCCCCTAGGAACGTTTTCCAGGTTGCATTCGTAGGAACTCTGAAGTGACGTAAGACGCGCTTGTTGTTGGGACTTTTATTTTGACGGTCCTATAGCGCTGGTTTAGACCGACTCTGAAGTACGAGTAAATTAGTTCCTCCTAGAACTAAAATCGTTTCCTCCTCCGGTGCGAACGAGCCAATAACCGGGAACTTCCACCAATAATTCTAGGAACTATGAAAAGGTTCCTCCGGTGCGAAAGCTCCTTATATGAACGGATTCAGGAGTGTTTTGTCTCACCTGTCCGTCGGCGTCAAAGGCCAGACAAGCCACACCGTGTGTGTGAACGTCTCTCAGGATGGACACCGTCGTCAGTGTGTAAGAGTCCCACACACAGATATACGGATCCTTCCCAACCTGACCTGTGGCCACCTGGATCTTATCCGGATGCAGCGCTAGACTGAGAACACAAGAGATACACACTGTGAGTTACACCGAAAGAGCTCCTCTGAACCCCTCCACCTCCCCAGCTCCACCTGCCTAGATCTGCTGCGGGATTCATGTGTCTATTTATGCAACATCAATAATCAGCATCATCATCAATAATCAACAGCATCAAAAGCATCAGTAATTAGCATCAGCATCAATAATCAGCAGCATCAATAATAATCAGCAGCATCAATAATAATCATCAGCATCAATAATAATCAACAGCATCAAAAGCATCAGTAATTAGCATCAGCATCAATAATGAGCAGCATCAATAATAATCAGCAGCATCAATAATAATCAGCAGCATAGCAGATCTAAAAACATTAACATTGCCATATTCAATAACATGCTAAACTATTCAGAGTTGTCATGATCTATATCTATATCTATCTATCTATCTATCTATGTATGTATGTATATATATATATATATATATATATATATATATATATATATATAAAGAACAGCAAATTTAGAAAAATTATTTCATATTTCTATAAAATAATTCAAATATTATACAATATTTTTACTATATCAGTAGCCTACTTTTTTTTTTTTTGACAGAACAGATAATTTAGAACTTATTATTATTATTTTTTATCTTCTGATGTATGTGCCAGCCCACCAAAAAAATAAAAACCAATACAAACAAACAATCAAAAAGTGGCAGTTCTTGGCCCAAATAAAATGCGTCAAAAGTCTGAATATGAGACGTAAAGATGATCGTAAGGAATGAAATGAATCTCATTTAATCCAGAGCCATACATGAACACAGAAAAGTGGGATTATGTGACTAAATACACAAATGAAAGTGTGTGTGAGGAAGCCACAGCCGGATCAGCCCTGCATATATGAGACGAGTGCTTCTGTCAACACTGGCTCTCCGTTCACTTCTCCTCCAACAGGAAGATGATCATAAAGAGGAACAGAGCTGACTCTCTCCAAGGCAACGGCTCCGCCGCGGTGACGGCGCTCAGGGACGCTCTTCATGAGTCGAGGCAGACAAACCTGTCAGAGACTGAGATCGCTGCCACACACACACACATGTGGCCAGATCAGTCCAATTATTTTGCCAAAATAAAGACAGCAAATGCTAATTTGTTTCTGTTGACATATTTAGTTTTGTAACAAGAAGTTCAGTCAATAGTTGAGCCCTTTAGTATAATAACTTTAGTATTATTTATAGGCTATTACAGTATTTATAATAATTTTGAATTAGTTTATATATATATATATATATTTGTAAAATGTATATATAGAATTAATTCATTGTTATTATAGTAAATTATCACCTTTTTAAATTGTAGTAATTTTTATTTTGTTTCATTTCATTTTTAAATGTTACTATTTTTCATTATGGTAATTTTACCTTGTTTAAATAGTTAGTCATAGTCATCTATATTTAATTTTATTTCTTATTATTAATTAATGTAGTATTATTTATTTACTATTGCAGCATTTATCATTATTTTAAATATTTTTTTTTAAATATGTTTAACATTTCAATACAGAATTAATTAATTGTCATTATTGTAATTTTAGATTTTAAATTTTAGTGTTTTTTGTTATCGTAATTTTACCTTTTATTTGTTTTTCATTATTATTATTTATATACTATTACAGTATTTATTAATATTTTAAATTAGCTTTAATTTTTTTAAATAATTTCCAGTTTTAAGTTTTAGTTTAAGGTTTAGTAGAGTTATGTGCTCTTGTTGTTTTTTTGAAAGTTTTTGTTTGTTTTACATTTCTATATAGCTTTAATTATATATATTATTACGATTACCGAAAAAGAGTTTTAATATTTTTAGTTAACAAATATTACTGTGGTAAAAGGTTTGCCATGCATTGCCTCGGTCAGTTTATTGCTTTAATAAATATAATGCATGATAATAGCAGGAGCAAAGTGCAGATTCACAGTGATTTACAGTAAAAGAGAGCATGACATTCACTACAGTCCCAGCAGGGGCAACGGGGCAGGAGTTTCCTCTCAATCGCAGATCAAAGGCTGATTAAACAGGGCTAAACTGCCTCAGTGTGTGTGTGTGTGTGTGTGTGTGTGTGTCAGAGAGTTGCAGAACGATCAAAGTCTCTCCATGTCCACTGGCATAAAACCCCAGCCAGCAGCTGTGCTGTGTGCCAATGCGGTTATGTGCTGCCATCAAGCCTGTGTGTGTGTGTGTGTGTGTTACCACATATGTGCAAGTAACAACCCACAGCGAGGAAAAATCACTAATGAGATCGCTTAAATATCTTAATTGCTTCTCCTAGACAGCAATGACATTAAATCACCAAGACTGTTGCTTAAAGGGCCGATATTTAAGACTTTTCATGCATTAATCGCTTTTTTATCGCCAGTGTGTGAACAGCTTGCACTTAAAAACGAGATCTTCCCCGACTCCTTATGTTATCTATGAAAGCCTGTAGACTGATGTTTATGTGAAGAACTCGGGTCGTTTTTGCCTGGAAAATCTAAAGCATGAGAGCCTTGTATCTGTTCAATGACACACGAAACGAACGAATGCTTATACAATGTTCAGGATAATATTCTGAACGAGCCGTTCTTCTGTAATGTTAATGTGTGTCATGGATTCATTCAAGCTATAGTCTCTCATAGTCAGATCTATATAGTCTACAGTCTCAAATATACTTTATAATCAGACTATCATAACAGTGTGATTTTAATGAGCTCATCTGTCGACATGATGAATCTCAGATCTGATGTAAACACACACATCACTATGATCAGATGCTTCTGAACTGATGCTTTCTCATTTCTGTGTGTTTATTCTGTTTTTGAGAGGAAAGAACAACACAAATTTACATATTCATCTAAAAATCTCTCTCATCAGTGGACGGCGTTGGGATGTTCGTTAACAGTATATCACTGTAAAAGTATTTATTTTTACTTCTATGTGATGAAGGAGTGCGAGCACAAGCAGTCAGAGCTGCAGTTCCACTGAACGGCCACCGGTGGCGCTATAGCACGGGTTTCTCAATTCTACATATAGAGCTTTTAAAAGTCAAAATGACATTAAAACTGACCCATTGACTTTATAAACATCAATTTATCATACATTTTTACCATCCAATCAAACTCTTTCCCATCATTGAATATAATTTTACTTCCTCTAATGTGAAATGCATCACTTAAACCAGTGTCATTTTAGCATCTTTATATACTATGATAGTACTATTTATTAATATTTTGATATATTTTCATTTTAAGTTTTGTATTATTCTTTTATCATTATTATTATTTGTACATATTTCTCTATAGCTTTAATGTATTATTTTATTTCAGTTTTAATGTCATTTTAGTTCTTCAACTTAAAATGAGTTCACTTAGTTGCCACAACAACATTTCTAATTGTCATCAGTTTTTTGTTTTCATCTAATATTTATATTTTCATGTTATTTCAATTAAAGATGTTTTTAATAGATTTAGTTACCAATATCAACAACAGTCTAAAACCCAAGAAACCAAATCTTCAATCAAAGCCTGAGATCTCAATATGAGCTCCAACATTTCTCACACATTCATTTTACTGCTAATTCTTGCATTTCAATAAACCCCTAAAAACTATATATGAAGCTTTGTCGTATATGCAACTCATTTCACACGGTTTATGCAACAGTATCAAGGACACACAACACGACGAGTTTTGCACAGGGAATCTAGTTTGTCTATTTTCATTACTCCGAAAACAAAGACAAAGTTCATCATAAATGAATCATAAGTGTGAAACTCCATTAAGCGTGTGAGCGATGAAAGAGGAAAGAGGAGAAACAGTGAGCGTGACTTTAACATCAGCGGCTCTGAAAGCCCAGCAGCTGCAGCTCATTGATCGAATCAAGGCTTTTCACACTCCAGATAAAAGAGTGTGTGAAAAACATCAGATATCGCAGCAAAATCTAATACTCAACGCTTTGGAACAGATGTTTCGGCTTGAATAGAGTCCGATGAATCTCGCAAAACACACACGTTAATACAAAGATTTGAAATTGTATATTGCATAAAATAAATAGAGTGTTTATTTGTGCAATTCTGTTTAATTGAAGAAGAATAAAAAAATCACTCAGAAATTGCTAGTAAATTTCACAAATAATTACAAAGAAAAATCAAAGAACGTTTTGCTAACATATTTCCAGAATATTTCCTGAACATTCAAAACGTCCAGTTTTTTAACTCTTTCCCCGCCAGCGTATGCTGTTTAATGTTTGATGATCGTGTTATTTTCATAGACTGTAAAAAAATATGGACGTAGTGTCCGTGACGTCACCCCTAGGTTTCTGAAGCCTAAAGTGGGCGTGGCCGACCGTCGCCATCTTGGCAGCGTGTCACTCCCGAATTTATTTTTACAGTCAGACAATGAGCTGAGGTAACGTGACGGCTAACAGACAGCAGACAAACGGCTAATGATGACTGATGACCACAGCAGCGGGAATCCACCTGTCACTAAAAAGTGGACACACCCTTAATTATGCAGAAATTTAAGGCATAATATAATGTAAACGGATGAGTTATAAAAAAATTCACCCCCCTCACAGTCGTCATGAAGGGCAACATTAGCAATATAGACCAAAGCCACTTGTTGCTCCAGGCTGTAAACATGTGTTTTTCTGCTGTAAAGATGAGCATTTCAACATGGGGGAGATGCAGATTTGACTCACTTCTGCAGCCAGCCTCAAGTGGCCAGTCGATGAATTGCCGTTTAATTCACTTTCGTGTTGGTTTCAAGAGAGAGACTGGGGCCCTGTCCCAAATGGCACCCTAAGCACTCGTGGTCTTCCTACGAGTCCGCACTTTCGTGACGTAACGCTGCTTTGACTGTCGGGAAGAAGTGCGCATCGAGGGCACATATCGACCGCAATGGGGGCACTCGCGAGCACCCTTCTGAGGCCTAAAATGACAAATGGGACACCCTATGGTCTCATGGACTTAACGGACACGCGCACGCGGCACAAGACCGAAAGTGCATATGAAGTGTGCCATTTGGGACAGGGCCAGGGACGTTGCCGCTTGGTTATTTCACGTGTGTCAGCAACGCTTCTATCGCTTGTTTCTGCTTCTTCTTCTCCTGTGTTTTGATCTGGAGATTCTGAACTCTTTCAGTAGATGTGTAATAGCGCCCCCTACAGTATAACACTGGAAACACGGACTGACGGAAAAGTTTGTCAATGGCGTGGAAAGAGTTAAATGTTTTATGAACTAAGGGAACATTCCACTTTAAAATTGTGCAATTGTTACTTATGAATGTTCTCTGAAACAAGCAGCAACATTTAAATAATGTTAGATGAACTAAAACTTTTCAGAAAAAACGTTCCACGAATGACGCTAACGTTTTGAGAACATTATTAAAGACAAAATAACTTTGAATTAACGATCCTGGAAGAACATTTGCCTTCAAAGTTCTGAGAACGTCCATTGAATTGAACTTGCAATTTTGACGTAAAGACTGAAATAGTATTAAACTTCCAAAAATATATTTTTTACAGTGTTGATGATGCTAAAATTAATCACTGTAAAAAAATGTTTCTGCCTTACGCATCTAAGTTGATTGTACTTAAATATATAAGTCATTTCAACTTAAATTACATTTACTGACTTGAATGTGTTGAAACTTGTATAACTTAAGTTATAAATGGCTTAACTTATTTTGATGAGTTAAAGCAATGTAAAAACACATGTTGTCACGACTTATAATTTCATTTTTCACAGCACACTTCAAAGAGAATCTAAAATACAAGGAAATCTAAAGACAAGGACAAAAGGAATTAATTATCATGATGAGAATAATATCTCAATGCAAAAACATGCACAGTGTAATTTCTTGTTACAATACAATTTCTTGTCTTTTCCCGGACATGTTTCCATCAGCATGTGTGCGGATGGTCATGTGTTTCAGGACGCCTGTGGGCGATTACCCATGACCCTCTCTGGGTCGAGTGCTGGACCCCTGTGAGTCAGTGAACAGCTGAAGGATTCTGGGAAGGATCTGCAGTCAAATGAACACCAGTGACTGTCAGCCTACAGGGAAGAAGCTGAGAGGGAAAATGAAGAGTGGATGATAAGCATGCCAGAGCGAGAGAGAGAGAGAGACAGAGAGAGAGAGAGAGAGAGAGATGTGCTGAAGTCTTTGTGCAGTGAAGTGGGACGTCTGACCGCTGTCGTGACAAGAGCGCATTCGGAAATGCCAGAAATAATTCCAGCTGTCTGAGACCTGCAACCAGCCAAAGGTTTTTGATGCGATGCTAAACAAAGAAATACTAGTCTTAAGCATAATATACAGTAAGATCAAAACCACAAGAATAACTGACAACACTGCAAAAAAATGATGTTCTTCCTCAGTATTTCTGTCTTGCTTTCCAGCACATACCTGTATGTGACCCTGGACCACAAAACCAGTCACATGGGTCATTTTTTTGAAATTGAGATTTATACATCATCTGAAAGCTGAATAAATAAGCTTTCCATTGATGTGTGGTTTGTTAGGATAGGACAATATTTGGTCGAGATACAACTATTGTAAATCTGGAATCTGAGGGTGAAAAAAAATCGAAACATTGAGAAAATCTCCTTTAAAGTTGTGCATTTATGTTCACGATTGTGCAGAATTCACTCACAGAAATACATGTTTTATATATTTACGGTAGGAAATTTACTAGAAAAGAAAAAGAAAAAAATCGATAAAAGAAAAATCGATAATTTTGACCCATACAATGTATTGTTGGATATTGCCAACAATTTGCCAACTAATTGTGACGTTTTATCTCAGAATTGCGTGATATAAAGTCAGAATTGTGAGAGATATAAACATGCAATTCTGAGATAAAAAGTCAGAATTGAGACAATTACCTTTTTTATTTTTTGTTCTGCTGCGGAAACAAGCTTCCATATAAAACAGACACCTTTACTGATATGAAGCTGTAATAGTCTAATTAATTAATCAACAGCTCGATTAAGAGTCTAAAATGCATCAACGGTGCAGTGGTATAAATTAATTTAAATTTCTATCACTTAAAATCAAATTAAATTAAATCTCAAGAAGCTCAAGAAAATAATAATTCTGTGCTATTTTTAAGAGCTGCAGAAAGCAGAGAGAGAGCAGGGGTCTGATCATTAGAATAATGCAATTATGAACGCATCTCCAACGACGAGAGCTTTAATGAAATGATTGTTTTAATCGTAATGAGCTCTGAAAATCATGCATATACAAAACCACCACGAGACATCTGAGCGTGTCAGTCCCGGGTTACACGAGTCTGAGCTCACAGTGAATCAGGAGCGTCTGCCTCCTCAAACGCTCAGCTGAAGAGACCCGACACTCGCCCTTCATGAACACGGACTCAAACAGAGCGTCGTTACTTCAGTCAGCACACATGTGCTATTAATCTAGACATTAAAGGGTTAGTTCACCCAAAAATGAGATAATTCTGTCAGTAACAG
This sequence comes from Abramis brama, assembly GCF_963993115.1. Lineage (NCBI taxonomy): Eukaryota > Metazoa > Chordata > Actinopteri > Cypriniformes > Leuciscidae > Abramis > Abramis brama. Next base: position 1,446,312 of record NC_139985.1, read on the forward strand.
GCAGAGGTGGACAGTAACAAAGTAAATTTACTTGAGTACTGTACTTAAGTACACTTTTTGAGTATCTGTACTTTACTTGAGTATTATTTTTTCCGGAAACTTTTTACTTTAATTTCACTACATTTGAAAGACAAATATCGTACTTTTTACTCCACTACAAATCTGTCAAGGTCCTTGAGTAGAAAGTAACATCAGTCAGGGATGATTTTGGTTGCAGGGGTTGCATTTGCATGAAAGTCGGGTTGACGTCAGAACCCTGCATCTGATTGACATCAGAACCCGACGTCAGATTGATGTTGGATATTGATTGAAAATAAAAGTCGGGTTGACGTCAGAACCTGACTGATGTTGGTTTCTGACGTCAACCCGATTTTCATTTTCAACCACAATACAACGCCTGTCCAACGTCGGAGATCAACGTCAATCTGACATTGGATTCTGACATAAACCTGATTTTAATTTTCAACGTTGGGTTTGGTTTTCTAAATGCGACTTTTGTCACTTTTTTGGAGCACACTAGCTTATAGATAACAGTAAGGCTAACATATTCATACTAAAAGCCAAAAAACTTTAAATAGGGCAATATTTGAGGGAACAGCCATTTGGGTGTCCGAAACCATTGTGGACGTTATTGAGTGACTTATTCAATCTCATATTCAATCCCACTACTGGAACTGTGTTCTTGAAATAAATGTGATATTGATATGAGGGCAGGCATAGATTCAGAGGCATACGGTACTTTAAGTATTACATACAACAATAATAAAACAATGCATTGACATTTACTTTTTACTTTTGATACTTAAGTATTTTTAAAAACGAGTACTTCTGTACTTTTACTTAAGTAAGAATCAGTCTTTACAACTTTTACTTGTAACGGAGTAATATTTGACCAGTAGTATCTGTACTTTCACTCAAGTAAGGAAGTTGTGTACTTCGTCCACCTCTGGTAACAGGCCCGGCTCCAGATATGAGATGAAAGGTGGGCCAAGTCATGGTCCAGGTGGGCCGGGTGTATTATTATTATTTTATATATATATATATTTTGCTACTATTTAGAAATAAAAATGTTTACCAGGTTTATTTTTACATTCTCTCTTTTTGCGTTTGTAATATATATATTTTTACCCCTTAACAGATCCTGTATCAATTAAGTAACTTTAGATTTGATAAAAAGGGACAGGTCTTTTAAAATAACTATTTACATCACTATACCATTTACAACATCAGCTACAGCTGTAGTTACAAACTAAAAATGTTAATTTTATCTGAAATGCTGTTTTTCTTGAGAATTATTCTCACGTCTGTTAATGTAGTATAACATTACAGATTTTTGTCCATTGTTATTTTTTGCATTTTTATTTTTACATTCTTATGTATATTTAGAATCTTTTTTTATTTTTTTTATTTTTCCACACAACAGATCTTATATCAGTTTAGTAACTTTAGATTCGAAGAAAACGGGGCAGGTCTTGAAAAAGATCTACTTACATCACTATAATTTACAACATTAGCTTTCTACTCATTTTAGAGAATTCTGTTACAAACTCATCCATGTCCATTTCATGTGTTATTGCTTTTTCATGAGCTAAAAACACAAGGTTTTCCTTTTGGAACAAGAAATCTGTGCATGTTGTGTTTTATTAGGCTACAGAGTGTGGTAACTCTCGATTACAAGTCATCATGAAGATTCAAACTTCGCAGGAAGTTTGATTGACAGGCGATCTGACCAATCATAATCCGCCATCTGCGTCCGACAAAGCAGTCAGGAGAATTAGTAGATTAACGTTGGAGGATTTGAACTTGAATAACGGCGTGTACTGACATCTTTCCACGGTTAAAACAACATTCCTTCTGATGTTCATTTACTGTATGTTTATTTGATGCTATAAATGAACTAGAAGGAAGAGATGATCGGTTCACCAGCAGCTTTAACTGAGGCTCTACAGCGATCTGTCAGACACATTAAAGAGCCACAAAACGGTATTTATTTTTTAAATTGCGTTAAAAAATGACCAAATTTGAAAGTTGAGACTTTGTTTCATATTAAAAGTAACCTGATCTGTCCTGTCTGTGTCCTTTCTGCTCCACGATGTATGTTTCACTGCATAAGAACATGGTGTGTAGCGTGAGAGCAGCAATTGAATATTGAAGATTGAACAATTTTGTGATTAGCTGTT